>NW_020955307.1:1055455-1458452 GCF_003031625.1 Empidonax traillii
TACACAGGATTTGGTGAGGTGGACAGAGGAACTGTTTCTGGAACTGTATTTGGATGGCTGATGCTTCCTATGTACAAGCACAACAGGATTTTATCAACAAACAAGATTACTTCACAGAAATAGCTGTCTCAGTTTCTTCCCTAACTGGAGCTATCAGATGATCCTAAGTAAAATAAGAGAAAAAATGTTACACCCTTCATTCTAAGGAAACAGAATTCATTTCTTTCCTTCCCTCACAGTGCAGTACAACATTTAATTTAAAAATCTGCCTTTTCTGACTTGGATGTCAAGTGGTCATATTGGATTTCATCTGGTTTCACTGCATGTCCTGTGCTGTCCCTCTGGGCAGTGTCTGCTCCTTAAGACTAGCGCTCTCCTGCATGCCAAATTCTACTCACATCATGGTTAGAAAAGACTGCTAATCATCAGGAAGAGGCAAAAAGAATGGCAGTAAGAGAAGAGCATACAGATCCATTCCAAATTAGAGATAGGAAATATATGATTTGGAGGGGCAGGATCAAGGAGAAAAGCACAAATAAAAGTAAAGAAAAGTAAAGCAGAATTGGAAGAGACAAAGATAATGTAAAAGCAACATTAGGAAAATTAGATGGAGGTAAAGTCATAAAAAGAGGATTCACATGCTTGCAAGCTTGATTTAATCCCTAACTGTAGCTCCTGAGCACTTGTTGGAATATATGATTATATGACATGGCAAAGAGGAATTCTAAGGCAGGGGAAGATGATATTTCAACTAAAGGGAACTTTCCCAAAAAATCCTTTCAAACGGGTTGTGTGAACATTAGGCACAATCTGTGGGTGCTGGTAGTTCATGGACCCCCATGTCTGTGAGGCCATGTGCCACATGATGTAAGGATGAGCATCCTGAAGTTTGATCACATGTCCTGTTTTGACAGATCTAGAGATAAGGATAGATGATTCTAATACATGGCAGGATTAACAGGAGGCATTGTCAGGTGAACTGCCTGTATCTTCCTAAGCGGCTCCCTTTAGCTTGTAAAGGCTTTGACAGTTGGCATTCTCAAATGCAGATTTCTAGAACAGAACTGAAAGGTGCGTGGTATTGTACTCTCTGACAAGCCTAGGATTCTGAATATCACAAAGACACAAGGACTGCATTGCATTAGGTAATTTTCTGAAGTTGCTGTACTTATTCCTGTGCTTGTCTAATCCTCTCTTCTCGCTCCTCTGTAATCTCTCCAGGTCCCCCTCCAATGCCCTTCCAATTACAGTTCCATGCTGCCCATCATGTCGTTGGTTGGGAGATACTGGGTTTGGATTAGCGCTAAATTCCCTTAAGTCTTTCAAAGTCTCCACCTGGGTATGAAGTAAACCTGAAACTTTAATTATATCTGCCCAGCTGATACAAGTTGTTCTTTCCAGCTAGATACTTGCGTTTCAGGAGACCAGACCAGTTAGCAGCGTATATCTTCTGAGCACAGGGTAGCAACAAATATGAAAGAAAATCTCCCTGAACAAATTGGCTAATGCTGTATGGTATTTTTATTCTTGAACTGTGATGGTTTTCTTAAGCAGATGACACATTTTTCACAAGTAGCTGCTGCACAAACACCTCTCAACATGAATGATGTTGGAGTCTGTTTACTTCAAATGACCAGTGAAATCAAACAGATCGTGTTTGCAGTGAACTTGCCAAAATTCGTACATCTACAAATATATATATTAGCTAAATCCTACTGGGAAAAGACACTGGGGCAGTTGAGGGAGTTCAAGCTTTGTGATGCACACCCATGGCCACTCTGCAGGCGCTGCTGAGGAACAAAAGCCAGTGAGTATCATGTTCCCATTCCCAGCGTTTCCTCAGCTGTGCTGAGTTCTACTTGCATTATTTCCACAAGCTCTTTGACTTAGCATAGACTTTGGAAGGGCAAGACTCTGTTTTCTCCTCGATTATGGAAGAGTTTATTTTATGTTAGAAAGACTTTACAGTCTAGTCTGATTTCATTATCAATATAATTAAAATACTTTTAATATCAACAAAACAGCACAAATCAGTAAAGTCACATACAAAATCCAAAATATAACTGCCTTGCGGTGCCCTAACACCAGAGAAATACAGTCCAGTACACTTCTTCCCTAATTTCCTTTAAAACCCACATGGGGATACCAGGATAGAAATGAAATTTTGGTTTGTTTTGTTTAATGCTGCCTCTCATGTCTATTTATGTGCAACTACCCGGATTAGATGGATAGATAATTTGCCTCCTAGTAGCTCATACCCTTGCTTTATTAATCCGGTTGTCTTTAAGCGCAGGTTTTCCAGGTCGAGACCCTGAGGGGAGCCACTTACTCAGATTGTTCTTTGTTGGCACAGAAGTGACTATGATGTGCTGGTCACCTTCCCCCATTCACCCTGGCAGAATGCAAGGTTTTGTTAGGAAACACCAGCTGTGCTGCTGCCTAAAAAGTATTCTCACCCATTAACCCCACAGCTTCTACCAGGCAAAGGATGAAGGTTCGTGGTGATGTTTCTGCTCCAGGGATGGAGGATGACTCTTGGATTCAATTTGCTTCTCCAGGGCATGTGGCCTCAAAGCTTGTGCCCATGGAAGTATTTACTGATACAAAGAAAATACATAAGGTCCTGCTGCAGACTAAGGGCAGTTAGGAAGAAAATGACAACCATTTTATCTTGTTTCTTCCTTTCTGAGGGATTCTGGGTACACAACTAATACAACCCAGGCTTAGCACAACAAAATATTCTTAAAAGTAATTTTTGTACAGGAAGATTTGGTATAAATAGCCCCTAGAAAGCACTTTGTAAGAGCACCTAGTGTACTTTATATATACAGATTTGTAAAGGTATCCAGTGCAATGTGGAGGTTTAGGCCAGAGAGCTACCATTAGCAGTAATGGCTGTTCAACCCCTGAATCCCCGGATGTGATACTGAAAATTACCTCCAACTATCGAATTTAACTGATTTCTCTTTTAATTTTTTTTATACCATTTTTTTTCAAAGGCTGCTTCAGATTTTTTTTAAGCTGTTTCAATACCCAGAAGTGCTGTAAGGACTCCTCATGGAATTAATTTCAATTGGCAACTTGACTTTGAAGAATATACTAATACATATATATAGATAGGGACATAAACTTGCATTATTATATAAAAAAATCACTAGTTTAAAGGAGCAGTGCTGTTGCAAAGTCAAGCAAAGTTAAGGAATGTGAGAAAAAAGGTTGCTCATTGTGGCAGCAACTGAGGCAGCATTAAGACTCATATAATCCTAATTCATTCCCTTAAATTCATGATTTGCAATATGGATTTAAATTATATGATTAGATTACTAATTTTTCCCACAGGAAATACTCACTTCAGTCCATGACCTAGGTAGATGGTACTCAACAAAGGAGCAGGGCAGTTATTCAATATTTTTGTTATTCTCACTGTTCAGAGTGGTCCCCCATCTTCCTCAGTTCACACTGGTTTCAAATTGTATTTTACAGAACAAAGAATTTTCATTTACTTGTGGGATAGTCTACTACACTCTATGGCATAGTATCTGAATAATTCTAAAACATTAATGAATTTATTTTCAGAACATCCCTTTGGTTCATTTAATTGTAAACCATTTTACAAGTGGGAAGCTGAGGCACAGAGCTAATAAGGTTAAAAATATCTGTTCATCTTGGGTTCTTCTGAGATGCCTAACACTGTTGCTCCTCACTATTAAACATCATGCAACACCGTATTTGTTCAAGTGTACTTCCTATTGACCTATTGTGGTTATGAAGCACTTCACTAAATCAGAGCATACCTCTGTGGGGTAATGAAAACACACTTCTTCTGGGTCAGCTGACACAAGAATAATCCTGTTGCCATTGGCAGCAGCAAGGGTTGGGTTTAAATTTATGGGAATTACAACAAAAATTCATGCCATCAAGATGAACCTAGAGATAATTAGACTAAGTTTTCTGGTGCTAAAACCAAAACCCTAATTTTTTCACTTGCAAAGCAGCAGTTTTAACAACCCCTATTTTCCTTAAAGATAATACAGCAAACTATGTCTGTGTAGATAAGCAGGGAGTAATTTACCAAGCTATAACTTTACCCTCTTCCTCCAGGAGTTGTTGTGGGGCCAGCAGGCTGCTTTCCCTCCAGCTCATGGCTTGAAGTGCCCTGTTGTTGCTGGGTGGCAGGACCAGGCCAGGGGGTGCCAGGCTCCTGCCACCAGCCAGCCCCTCACCATCACCGGCCCCAGCCATGGCCTGTGTTGGGCCTCACCTGGCTGACAGCACTTTAGCTCCAACACTTCTACCAACAGCCTCTGCTGCTCCATCTCTGGGAATACTGCACAGCATACTGACAACCGAACACATTCTTTTGGAGTTCCTTTCTCATGAGCTCTCCAGGGCCAGGAGCTCTTGCAGTAGACAGGGGTGACCATTTTCTCCCCTTCCCTCCCTGCCCACACGGACAAGAAGCAGGCCTAGACTTCTCTGCCCTGGCTCAGGAATGGTCCTCCAGTATCCAGGATCTGTTGTCCTTTGAGGACACAAATTCCTGTTAGCAGAAATGACATTCAAACACAAAAAAACACCACGTGCAAAACCCAGCATGTCTCAGGCTGGAAGGAGCCCCCAGCAGAGCTGTGTCCCCTTTGCCCTTCCTCCCGGCTTCCCCTGCCTCAGGGCTTTTCCACGGAAGAGGAAAGCGGGGTTTTTGCTTTTACTGTAGACCTCAGTTGCTCTGCTTTTTAAAAAAAAGGTTTCTCCAGCTGAACAGACATAAGATTAGAGTCCAGTTCTCCAGGACAATATTCAGTTGCCAGCCTCCTTATCTGATCTGCATTTTCTGTCCTTGTCTAGTGGGAATCTTTCTTGTATTCACTGTTCCTCGTCCAAGCATCATCATTCCACCCTTTTCCTGTCGTTTTCTGCCAGTTCCCATACACAACTTATTAACTTACATTTTCTACCCTATTCACATTGAAATAAAGAGGGGTTTCAGGATACAGCAGGTCGGTCGCCAAGAAAACAGAAAGGTTTATTCTCACCCTCAGTTTTGGTGTTCAAGTGCAGGAAAAGTCTGCTCTACCTCAGCAGCTCTGGGGAGGGAAGGCAGGAAGGCAGGCAGGGAAGGCGGGAGGGAGCGAGGGAGGAAGGAATATTGGTGCTCTCTAGGGATGCAGCCTCCACAGTCAGTGATACAGTCCAGAAGGGAGAGATCAAATCTTGCCAGGGAAAAAGGAAATTAAAAACCTCCAAAATTTGACAAATTTAGCTGCTGAACTCCAAGAACTCTCCCTGAAGCAAACAAGTAAAAACTGACTGGATTTTTTACAGCAGCTGATTAGTTAGCCAAACTTTCACACTTCCTTCATGACAACAGTGAAAGTCATGCCCTGACATGCTTATCACTGCTGCCAAATGGCGAGTCCTTGCTTTTCTATGGGTGCTCCAGCAACTCTCAGTAAGACAATAAGTTAAAGAAATGAATCAAGACAAAGCACTGTGTTTCCCTCATTGTATTCTCTTGAATAGCAGAAAACTTTGAGCAAAATTCTGAAATAAAATGGAGTTTTTCAATCTAACTATTTCAACTAGCATCTGAAAGGGGTCTTATAATGGGTACTCACTATCTAGGTTGTGGCTAATACAGCAAGAGAGTCAACTGTGTGACTCTTGCAAATAAGTGGATGGCCAGAGAAAGATATATATTTTTACACCTTTATGAGTCATCTGGCCAGAAATGAAACACTTAAACTTGAATTTTGTGTCCCATTTCAAGCATTTACTTGTCATCAGTCCACTAAGGGGGATGATGCTATGAGAGAACACCTGTCTACACAAATTTCTTGTTCTCTTCAATCTGTAATTAAATATCCCTGGGAAAAAGGTGCTGAACTTTGTACCAGAGGCACCTCCAAGTAATTATTTCACTCTAAAATTACATTAAAAGCATTTTGTGGAGGGTTTTTTAATTTTCTGTTTTAAAGAAGGCAATATATTTTAATAATCTTGTGTTGAAATTTTTTTATTAAACTCTCCATGAATTTAAGAAAATATTTTAAAAGGTTTTTTTAATATATTGAAAAAAACACCTTCTTTAACAAGAAAGCTCACTCTTAGCTGTTCAACACCTGACATGTCAAAACGAGAGAACAAACATGCAATGTAAGGCTAAAAGGGGGCAGCTCTCACTGTGACAGATCCCTTTCAGCAACACCAACAGGCACAACAGAAAAGCTTCTTGAATCTACTTGCATAAGTCTTATACCAAGCTTACCAACCTTACAGCTCGGGAATTGCTTCTCCTGCGGTCTGTGCAAGCCCAAATATAATCAGGGGATCATGCCCTCATGAGGTATCTGGACTGTATAATAGCAATAATTATAGAGCAGTGTTATTAACATTCAGCCTACATTTTTCACTGTGACAGATTCAATGCACTATGGAATTCAACTTTTAATTGAAAAATAGTCAAACTATAGCGTTGCCGCTTGCAAAGATAAACTTTTCATTTGTACGTGGCTGCAGTTTTGTCTCAGTCTAACGCAACAGCTTTGAGGAAGATTGCCCTCATCTGTCTCAACTGTTAGCTATGTGCTAAACCTAACGTTTCAAATCTCCCCGAGACTAGAGAGCAAACCGGAGAGGATCTCGGCCTGTGTTTTACTTAGTGTGGAATAACTGGTCCCTCCAAGCATGTTTCAAAACAGCCCAGAAGGATTCTGTTTGGACCCCAGAAAATGAAATGCTGAAAACCAGTGTTGTAAAATTGGATACGTACTCTGAAGCATGAGATGAAATTAGAATATCACTAATTGTATATTTAAAAGAGTGATCTGTCACATGGAAAGGTTTTAGAAATAGTTACTACAACACATAGCTCAGTGCTGTGCTTCAAAAATCCCAAATTCAGATATCACAACCTTCGATTAGCATAGACATTAGTATCTGAACGTAACACGCTCCTCTATCTCCCACCCAGACATAGCTAGAGAGGTGCTGGGATAGTGAATGTCTTATTACTTCCAAGGTAAAAACACCACCTTAGGCAAGAGTCAATCAACAAAATGCAATTCATCAATGTGATCCAGTTTTGAAAAAGAGAACCACATGTAAAAAACACCTGCTAGGTATCATGATGTGATTCTTGGGAACAGTCACAGCTGCATTAAGAGACATATCAATCCAGACAATTTATCAGAGGAAGAAAAATTCAGACACAAAAAAAAAGGTAATACAATAAATTAGTGAAATTATAAAGATAATACTTGGAATTTTTGCTTTACCTGCTGTTTGAGGACTGAGGCTAACAAAGATTCAGTATTGCCATTCATTTAGAAATAATGGGAACTACATCCAGGGACTGCTGTATCCTAGTAATGACCTTTGGAATGGTCTCACAGATAGACCTCCACAAGGCTTTCTTTCTGCAATAAACATTGAGTACATACATACTAGACCTTCTTGAGTAAACTAAAAGTTAGGGAAAAAAAGGGAAAATATATTCTGATTAAAAGAGAAATGTGCATCTTATGTTGCTTGCTGTGAATTTTTCATGTAGAGCATAAACACCTCAAAGAATCATCCAAAGTCCTGTTCATTTAATTGCTGAAAGAATCTCCATGTATTTAAGTCGAATTAGGAGCAACTGACACAGTAGCTCTTTTTGCAATAATTTTGATAGTCAGTGGTCCTTTTAGCGGGTCTGGCTGAGACAGAGACAATTTTCCCCACAGTGGCCCTCACAGTGCTGTGCTGTGTATCAGTGGCTAGAAAGGTGTTGATAGCACACCAGTGTTTTGGCTACTGCTGAGCAGAGCTGGCACAGCACTGGAGCCGTTTCTCCAACATTCCCACCTCATTCGCAGCCTCCAACCCATAGTAGTCTAGGGGTGGGCAAGATCTTGGGAGTGAACATAGACAGGACAGCTGACCCAAACTGGCCAAAGGGATATTCCATACCATATGAGCTCTACTCAGCAATAAAGGCAATGAAAACTAAGAGAAAGAGGGGGGTGGTGGGGAAATTTGTTATTATGACATTTGTCTCCCGGAGCAAACACTACATGTATCAAAGCCCTGCTTCCCGGGAGGTGGCTGGACATCACCTGCTGATTGAAAGTAGAGAATAAATCTTTTGTTTTCCTCTGCTTCTGCACGTGGCCTTTTTTTTTTTTTTTTTTTGCTTTATTAAACTGCCTTTATCTTGACACAGAAGGGTTTTTTCATCTTATTTTCTCCCCTCACCCTGTCCTGCTGAGGAGGGGAGTGACAGAGCAGCTTGGAGGGCACTTGGCATCCAGCCAAGGTCAACACACCACGCTCCTCCAGATGTCATCCTGGAGAAAGCCACGCACATCTATCTCGCATATTTGTCTCTCGGACAGGTGGCAATAAATTTCTACTTCTCTGCTTTAATTTTGATGGTCAGACAGGCAGACAGGCATTCATTTCACAGTGGATTCCTTTTTGTCAGCATTTCAGAATATTAGCTCTTTCACAGTTTTCCTAAAACTGGGTCTTAGTTCAAATTTCATGAACACCAGCACATAAAGGTCAGTTCACACAAAGGTCAGTTTCCTAAGTTTCATCATTCTCCCTTGTATTGATTCACTTTAGCCATACACAGAAGACCCAAGCTTACTTCTGCTTCACCACAAAATGTTTCAGATGTTATACAGTGGGAAAACGTACAAGTTTGAGTTGATCAATTTGTGAAAACATGTTAAGGTAAGTTATGTGGAAAATTGGACTGATGCTGCTTTTACAGCTAAAATCCACTAAAGCACAAGAAAAAAAGAGTGACATTCCAACTAGACATGCATTCCTACTAATTATCATGAATCAGGGTGAAGGAACTTCAGTTAGTATTTAATACCACATGGCTCTCTTTTCAAGTCCTAGACTCTTCTTGCATTAATGCTAATTTAATAGTCAGAATAAAATAAGGTCTTACATTTTTTTAAAAAAATTAATATTTACATTGAAAAATTATGTTTCTGATAAGAATTCAGTATTAATACACAATGAAAACTGCTTTTTCAGTATTTAATACTGGCCTCTGATACTGCTAATGTCACTAAAAATGTAATTTTAAAAACACCTGAAATAGCCTTTACAATAGCAGTCGAAATAGATTTACAATGGGCTTACACGTTTACCTAGGATCCAGACATGAGATTTTAAATAATACAGATGTTGTCTGAGTGGAGGCTTAAAGCACAGTTGCACTGAACCCAACTTAGAGGATCTAACTCTTTAAAGGAGAGTTAGTTGACTTATGCCACATTATATTGCAATCTCCCATGTTGATATCCCTTATATGTTAATTACCAGAGCACTAGCCTATGTAATCGCTCATCATCGGTGGCTCAGTGCCAAAACTTTTTGCTATGGTTCTTGAATTCCTGCTCACCACGTCACTGAGAAGAACCCTTGCTACTACTCCACTCTTCATAGGGAATGCCTTTGTCTCCCAGATGCCCTGACTTACAAAACTCCTACAAAACACCCGTGCAGCTACTGCAGAACACTTCTGGGTACTGATCAAATAATAAAAGGGACTTGCTGGAAGAAATCAGAAACATAATCAATAAGAAGAAAAAGGGTGACGAAAATCCAGACAAATGCTTTAATGTAAATGATGAGAGGAAAAATATGGTAACAGGACTGAGAGTGAGGAAGTGAATGGGATGACAGCAGAAGAGAATAAAATGAACATAGAGAAAGGGTGGTGAAAGAGAAGAACTGGATTTTGGCCTGCACTCTCCACAACTGAGTCTGGCCACTACTGAAGCCAACAGAGGGGATTAGACAATGGCTTTAGCTAGGAGGGGACAGTCAAGCCTCTGCCCAAGCCTAGAAAACTTTTACAAGGACCAGAAGGTGCTGAGATTCCCTTGGATGCATGAGCTGAGACTCTTCTCACTTTCTGCTAGAAAGATACAATGTTTCCTTGAGGGGTGGGAGGAGCAGGAGATGCCAGCTACCACCAGAAAGCAGAAGGGAGGCACAGGAGTCTCACCCTGTCAACAGCTCCTCCAGCTCACTTGGGTACGACATTTCCAGGAGGTGAACAAGCAAAGCATGTGCTGTAACTACAACACATCAAAAACCATGTTGCTGAAAAATATTATACCAGCTCCTATCATGCATGCCCATATCATAGTGAAATCACGCTTTTTTCAGTTGCATACTACCATTAAGAAACGGGTGATGTCTATTTGTTAATACTGAACCTGAAGAGAATTTCTTTCATAAATTAAAAACTCTCATGAAAAGTCTGATTCTTTTTCTTATTCAATACAGCGCATTAGCAATCATTAAAAAAAGTATAGACTTAAAGCAGTATTGCTGATCAAATATAATATATTGCATTAGAAATAAATTCCATATTAAAATAGGGACTTTTACTACAGAATTACTTTTTTTTTCAAATAAATTACTGAAACTTTTGCATTATGAAAGCTCTTGGGCAAAATTAATGGTTTTGTTTTGCAAATTAATTTAGATATTAAAAAATTATATTTTCAACCAAGATCTCAGTTACTCAGATTAAATATTAACCAAAAGCTGTCTTCTGCTTAAATAGAATTTAGCCTTTGAAGTGTTTTTATTAATCTCTTCTGATGTAGGTGCTTGAAATTCTATGAAAGTGCTGCTGCTACCAGTTCTGTGCATCACTTACTGTAATTTATTTTCAGAACATAATTCTATTTATAAATGAAAATCCTATTAAAAGAAGACAAGAAAAATTAGTCCTAGACTTTGCATTGGTAGAGTAGAAACAAAATGAGCGGCCTAACCTGAAGTGACATTTACAAATTACCTGTTAATTTAAACTGGGTTGAAGGATGACAGAGTTTAGTCAGACTGACAGGAAGTACCGAAGGAATGACAGTTGGGCCTGTAGTGGCCATAAAGCTCCCATAGCAGGCACATTTATCTACCTTCTCTGGGAAAAGCTTCCCTTGTAGTAAATAATACATTTGTAAAAATATTTACTCCGTGGCAGCCCAGTGATGGAACATGGCATGGAGCTGAACACCTCCCCCACTCCCTCACCCCGTCATCCCCTCCTTTTAATTCTCATTTTTACTAGGGATAAGAGCTGCTTTAAGATGGCCACCTGCCCTTAGTCACATGGCTGATTCATCACCACCCCCCTAAAGCTAAACCACATGATTTTCTTAATGAAAATGAGACAAGAAGTGACAAGGCTTGTACCCTTTAGTTGCTTCAGGATAACATTCATGCCCTAAGACCAGTTCCTTTGTCTGCTAGACATTCTTTGAACAGACACGATTGCGTATCAAGGCCATGCAGTGCCAAATATTTACAAAGATAATAAGAGCTGCTCTCACTCCACTTACAAATAGAATGGAGAAGACTCAGAACCAAGTGCTAAGAGTCTTGTTATTTATTCACTTTTGTAAACCAAAATGTTTTCTGAAGGAAGAGGCTCCAGTGTCTTATACTTTAGTGTCAAACACTTTCCAAGAGTACAAACTTTTTAAAATTAATTTATCAAATAGTGAGGCTATAAATGGAATATTTGGGAGTGTTAAAATAATCTAATGACAATTATTTAGGAGTCTGTCCCTCCTCTGACAGTCAGTAAAGGATGATATCATACAGCTGCTGTAGCTCTTCCTGCAGGGAAGCACATACGTGTGTGGGCACGTGTATGCAGATATGCAGGCAGGCTACGGCCACCTAACAGCCCATGTACAAAGGTCCTGGTGCATGCTTAATGAAAAACGCTATAATCTTTTTAAAGAGCAAGCTGTATCTTATGTACACCTGGAAATGACTGGACATAAATTTAAAATGGTATACCTTTGTTTAGGGATCTCAAAAAGCAGAAGGTTATTGTCCTTGGCCAGGCAGCCACGGCCGGCCCCTCTCACCTCACCCCCACTACCTCCCACAGCCCACAGGTCGTGTTGCAACCACACTCTGGGCTACTCCTGGGGGGACACAACCTGTGCTGATACAATGCAGCTGGGTATAACTATAAACACATCTACATATTCACAAGAAATAAAGATTGTATAAATTCCTCTGCCTGCATGAACATCAGTGTATTTATAGATACAAAACGAATGGTATTTGGAGATTGTGTTTATGTTCCAGAGCAAAGGCATGAATTCCCATAACCTATTTCAACAAAGTTCAGAAGCCCTTGGTTTAATGCTATTTTCACAAACCTTGCTTTTGAAATTGATAGTCAAAACACACAAATGTCAACCATAACCAAGTCTGCGACACCAAACAAACCTGTGCTTTCTGTAGGTTGCTGTGGAAGACTCGCAGTGGGTACCATCACCTTGCAGCGGACCTTTTAAATGTAACTAATTTCTGATTTTTAATATTAGCACAGGACCTTGATCTTTTTCTTTTTTAAATAATGGTTTGACAGTGATGTAATTTTACACCTACTGTACGAAAGATTTTCCTTATTTAATAGCGGAGTATAAATTCTGGACGCAAAAAGAAAGATCTTATTATTATGGAAGATTAGTAAAATAAGATCTACAGTACCATTATTTTTTTTTAATTAGACATTGTACCTTAGTCAAAAGATCCAAATATAGACTGTGCTCTGGTCTGTAGTATGCCACTGATGAAAAATGGTCCTCAAGTTCTACTTAAAGAGTCCAAGAGGACACAATTAATATTTTGATTTCTCTCAGGAAAAGGGCTCCTGTAAGACATAAAAGTTTTGAAGCTCTACTAATAGTGGAAGAAGACTAACATAAAAGACTAAAATTGGAAAAAAAACCCCTAAAACTGAGTTACTATATTTGATGTATTAGTCACCTGGTAAGGGTTTACCCTTCTCACAGAAAGGAGAAATGACCAATGGGAATATCCAGCTACAGAGAAAGATGTTTTCTTTGGAGATGTCCAGGACAATGAGGAGAAACATAACCCGGCCTCCAACTTTCATGTGTCTTTGTGCATCTTTGGGGAGACTGTCTTCCATTTAGATTTGGAGATAGAATTAATATACAACATTTTATTAATTCTCTCCCACACATCTTTGCCCAGAAAACCGTGAATACTTCTTTGACCAATCACTATTATTTATCCCAGTTTATTAAGTGTCCCTGTACTGTAAGACTGATATCCTTGCCCTTATACAGTACATCAAGGACATATGATAATGATAACGATCAATGTTATTTTAACACTGCACAAAGGCCAGGATGTCAAGGCCATTTCTTCATTAGAAAAGAAGACTATTGATTATTAACTAGAGACTGGCAAGAAATAAAGAAATTAATAGGCAAATTACCCAACTACCAATTACCTGCAAAGACTTAGTCAGGTATTTGGGATGCAAATTAGTTACATGTGGTAGTGGAGGTGGACTTATTCAATATTCAGCACCATTATTTCAATTGCTTGTATCACAGAAAAGGGAATTCAGGACTACACTTGCACCAAATGGAAAGAAAGAGGTTACTTTTTAGTTTAGTCATGTCTGTAGAGGCAGACTTTCAAACCATCACATGAAAAGTTCTCTCAGAACTAGTCCAATGAACTGCAGCAAACAGAGCTAATATTCATTGTGCCTTGGAAGTCATTACGTGTTAGTCAGTGACTGAAGAACATCAAATACTCTACAGGAAAATTTTGCCCTCTCCCAAGTATCTGAATGCTACTCTGGCACCTCTGAAGTTCCAACCACCAGGTTCACACCAGAGGTACTTACCTCATACCACCTCTGCCCAGAGAACCTCTTTTGTGTTTCCATAATCAAAAGATCTAACTGCCTTCTACACATGCAGAAAAAGGTAATATTCATGACTATCTGCTGGGGATTATTCTTACAGCTGCAGAAATTCATACCTTTCCCTTTTTTTTTCTTTCCCTTTTTTTTTTTTTTTTCATTACCTGCCTTTTATTGAATTTTAGAAGAGTTAATTCTGATGCCCTGGCAGAAAAAAAATAAAATAAGAGCTGCAAGACATTTTGCAGCTCAGACTGCTGCTTCAGTAGGTCATGTCACTAGATATGAAGTACTTTATGTAGGACTCTAATCAGCATTCTGAATCCCTGTTACCACAGGGAAAATGGGTGCCAGCAATGAGTATGATGGCAGGAGACCTCCTTTTTCTACTTTTGTTTCCTAAACAGTTGATTATCTTTGGAAAACACTCCCAAATGTGGAGGTTTTTAAAATTTTATTCCACTTCCTATAAATATTACTGTAAACTTCATGCATTCAGCTAAATGCACCTGGATCAGAGTCCTTCATTTTCTGACAGAATTTACATGACTGGAATTTTGCTTTCTGTCCCTCTGATAACTGAGCACCACAGTGTTGCTCATTCAGAGCAAAAGAGGACTATGATTTGCACGTCATCATAAAATCCTGTTTCTGTCTTTGCCACGGCAATAGGACTTGAAGGAGGAATTCATTCAGAGAAATCCTTTGGTCTGTGTCTCACATCCAGCTCAGAGCTCACAAAAATGGGTAGAAGCAGGTAAGTTTTTGCAGATCCTTATTGTTGCTGATAACACACACCAGAAAGACTATAAATGTTTTATCACCACTGGAATATGTGACAGCTTTGGGGACCGTCTGCAGCTTTGGCAATAGCTCCATGCTGTTATGACATCAGGCTCTACTATCAGGGCCCCTTTCATTTGGTTCTTTCCAGCCTGCAGGAACAGGGGCCTGGAAGTGGCAGCATCTGACAGAACCTGTGCTGAGTTCTCTGTAACCTCCCTGATTCTTTCTTTTCAGACAGGGGCTTTCACATTTGTGCTCAAAAAAACCCCCTCTTATCAAATCTTTGACAGATGACCAAAGCAAGACTGGGGCACCCATACCTAGGATCTTTGGAGCATTCTTTTAAACAAAATTTAGTTCTAACCCTACCAAGTTTATATTTCCCCATGCCAGAGAGAACCAAGTGGTGTGTGACAAGCAAAGCTTACTTATCCATCGTTTTCCCTTTCCTTGTGCTCATTTGGGTGCTACTAAAATAGAAAGCAGACACACTGAGAGCAAAGAGCATTAGTGGCAGAAGTCTCCAATCCCCTTTCCTATGAAAAAGGGATAAAATAAAAATCTATTATTCCTTCCATCTATTTGTATCACTTTTTTGACCTGTAAAAATTTAAGATGCAAATCCTGACGTGTCCCATAAATAACAGTAAGTCTAAATTGGGAGAACTGGTTAATGTAAGAGAGTTTGGGGTACTTACTAAAAACCTTCAGGGCCTTACTGGATAGACTCAGACCAAGATATGCAGTCTAAGGAGCTCTTCTGGCTTGCTTTGATAAAGATAGTATCTAAGTAAATACATATTCTCAGCCTCACGGGTCTCAGGGATGAATAACCGGTCTTATAGGCACAGTAAAGGCCCTTGGGACTATGCACTGACCAAAGACTGTCACTACAGGCAGACTCAGTGCCCCTTTCCAGGGCAGCCTAAAGGATTTCCTAGAGCTTGAATGAAAATACTAAGAAAGTAGTTTACAGTTTTTGAAAGATAGTCATAAAAGACTTTGATCACTAAATGAAAATGGATAGTATCCCAAAATCACACGGGGACCACAGCTACAGAATCTCAGGAGACTTTCTTCAGTGGGTATATCCTTCCCAGTTCAAGGCTTCTGTTCACTGATATGATCAGTTAATTTGCTTATCTAAAATGCTGACTGGCATACCAGATATACAAGGCACACCAGATAGAAATAAATACATAAAATTTTAGCTTCCTTAATTTTACCAGACAGATTTAATAAATGCACATAACTAATGGGTATATAATGACTTCCTAAACTCGTACTTGTAGATCATGCATTCTATTTCCCAGTACATCTTTTTCCCCATGAAAAATTAAATTGGAAAGTCAACAAGAAAGAAATCATATTGGGGACATTTTCAATCCCTTCATTTACATTTTCACTCTTTGCAGAATGTGGATAGTGTATTTTTATGGCATGTTTGGTTGCTATTCAAAACATTTTTTTTTTCTATCGAATAGCAAAATTATTAGGTGAGTAGAATCCTGTATGCATAATAAGAGCACAATTTAAAGCTGTCCCTAGGCTAATTTATGAAGCACTAAATCAATTGGAAAGTTTTTCTTTTTTCTTAAAGAGGCACAAGGTTGCTTTTTCAGCTGGTTTTGTCTCCTTTCATGGTCTGCACACTGATCATAGCCTGGTACAGTTAGCCAAAAGCATATGGGAAAAGAAACATCTGAGAGATGAAACTAATGGTATGTGCACTCTTTGTTGGTTTGTTTCACTTCCCTTTCTAAATGAATTCCTGTTAACTAGTGCAAAAGCCACTACTGAGTAAAGTTCACAGGCACTGACCAGTAAGAGAAAACAATTAATGCACAGGAGTTTTGCAAACAGATATTCGTGATCACATGAAGACCGGGCTTGTAAGCTAGCCTAGCAAAATCTTATGTGTGATACCTTTCTTCACATCCCAGCAAGGATGTGTATGCATATTAAGTTTTCAACAAACAATGGTAAAATGTGCATTCCAGAGTAGGCATTGTTGTTTCTTACTGTCAGTATGTGAAAATGTTCCTTAGTGCATACATACAGATCTCAAAGCACACTACAAATGCAAAAAGGGATCCATCCTATTTATACTGATAGGGGATGGAACCACACAAATGACACAAACTCGCTGGATCATCCAGAATAGAGACAAAAATAAAACACAAGGCTCTTGCCTAGATCAGCATATTGTAGAACTACACTGCCTACTCTCGTTTTGCATTTGTGATAGTGCTTTAGCCTCAGCATTTCTAATTTAATTACAGAAACATGTTTGGAAGTGGTATTTTATCCACAGATAATTGCTACTGATGGCAGTTGCTGGACTTTCCCAGTCCAAAAGTTCTCTGAGGGGAAATGGTTTGCAGTTTATACACTGCTCTACAGATCGCCTATAAAGACCTTCTGTCCTAGTTTCAAGCGTAGGAAGTCATACGGAGAAATCAGTGTGTTAGCAGGACCTACCTGACAGTTTTGGATTGGCTGATATGTACTCCCACCTCAGACAACAAGAAGCTCTTCTCATGACAGAGGTAGAAAAGACAGCAGAAATTTCAGCTCACTGAGGGCTATCCTGACAGTGTAGTCATTGACTAAGAAAGCAGGAGGACATTTATTCCTATGTTTTAGCTGTTTTCGTGTTTGATATGAAATGTAATCTGTTGCATCATTATGTACTCTCATCCCGGGACCTTACATTACACACATTTTGGAAATTCCGAAGCACAAACACATATTACCAATTGTTAAGCTGGTAACAGTTACATCCTAAACTGGTAACATGGACCTGATTTTATCCATCAGAACTGCAGTATGGATTCATAGAGCTAGGATTTGATTTTATGATCATGCTGTATGCCTCTCCTTAATTTAAGAGAACCTAAGGGTTTGCATGTATGCATTTGTG
This sequence comes from Empidonax traillii, assembly GCF_003031625.1. Lineage (NCBI taxonomy): Eukaryota > Metazoa > Chordata > Aves > Passeriformes > Tyrannidae > Empidonax > Empidonax traillii. The sequence continues at coordinate 1,072,891 of NW_020955307.1, forward strand.
TCCTTCAGAAGGACAAATTATATTTCCTGTTCATGAAATGAACATGAAGTTCATGCCATGAGTGCTGTCTCCCCCTACGTGACATAGTTTAAAGGGTATAATTAGCAAAACACAGTCCTTACTTGTCTTACAGATGCCACCATCTGACGCTGAAAGGGAGAATATTCTATTCTTATATCAGTGTTGACAATAACCAGAATAGCTTGAACTTCATCAGATATCCTGTCCCAGGGAGCTGTCTTTCTAATACAGGATTTTTCTATTATCTAGAGGGAAGAAAGGGAAGAATGCAAATGCCTCACAGAAATAACATTTGGGCTTTTTAAAACACTTTGCAGCATTTTGGATCCATAAACAGACATAAACACATTTTTTTCCATTTGGCACACAATGGATAATTGTGCCAAATAATTAATAACGCTCTAATAATAAACCTCTCCAATGATACTCTCCTCTTTGCAGCTATGTCATATCCACACCTAAGTCTGGTGAACCAGCTGCTCAGTACTTAATCAGAACAGTAATTAAATTTCTCTGAAAAAATCTCTTCCAAGATGCCTTGTCTTAAACTCTCCATAATCAGAACAGCCATAGAAAACTATGATATGGAAGCGCTTAGCAGTGCAATATGCACTCAAGTATTTCATCTGTATGTGTAGACTCAGGTTTTTTTAAGGTAGGTGTTGAAACCCTCAGGCAGCGTATTTGGAGTGGCTGAACAGTCAGGGTCATTGGAAGACTTTACAAAAAAGTTATGCCTGGATTCATCACAGGAGAAGGCAAATAGGACAAACAGATCTTATCATAGGATTTAATGACTTTAGCATGCCATTCCAGTGACACTGAGGAGGTGTGACATCTATTCCACAGGCTGGAGCTGCAACGGGCAGTGAGAGAAATGTTCCCTTAATTTAGCAGACATCGAGTTTATTTTACCGGCTGGAAATAACCGGGCTCTGTGAAGGCAAAACAGGACCTACATACACGCATTACTTTAGACCCACTAAACCCCTTTTTGAGGGGTATTGAGTACTGAGTATTGACCTGCCTCATGCTGGCCTCATTTGCATGGCTGACACTCACCCCAAATACACCACACAAAATACTGCAGAATTTCTGTGCCTGCAAGAAGAAAAAAAGAACTGTTCCTAATGTTTTATTAAAGTCTCGTAGTTCTGAACTAGTGTGGTGCCATTTTATACGTGTTGGCAATATCCTCATGAATACCTGTGACAAGTGTCATTAACATAAAATACAAAGTGGAATTGGGCATGATTTAAAATTTAGACACGCACTTGCCACATTTAAAAATGTACTTCACAGATATATTTTTAAACCGTATATTTTTTAAAAACAAGTCAATTCAATGCCTTATATTTTGAGTTTTAATTCCAATCAAGCTAATTTCTAGTCATCACAAACACATACCTGCCAGTAATGAAGGTTGTTTAATTAGGTCCAGATAAAATAGCTCCAATTCTGTTTCTGATCCACCTGTCAAAGCAAATCAGTCTTTTACATGACTTTAAAAAAACCAAATTAGACTAGCTGATGATTTTTTGAATATTCAAGTAGACATACCGAAGATAAATCCAAACCGAACTTGTGACTGAACAAAAGCCTGGAACGTGACCCCAAAGATCTTGTTCTGCCAGAAGCAGATTTCCAAGCTTGGTATTTGAGGATTATGAAGTCAAGGACAGAGTGCTAAAAAGTGGCTACTGGAAAGGATAGCAGTGACTTCCACAGCTTAGGGCAACGTAACAATTCAATGCTATGTAAAATTAAACACAAATAACAATGTTAAAGGCCCTACTTAACGCCCCAAAGCCAGGTGATTTCATAACAGAAATGTCCAACTCATGCCATTAAAGTGCTACGGAAAAAAAACACTTTCCTGTTCATGCTATTGTTACAGAAACAAGTAGAAAACCTGAAAGGACTGATAGGGTTGGATGCTAAAAAGTAATTTCTTTTTCATTGGATTTTAGGATTGACAAGTAGGCTACAGTAGAATACATTTACTGGTAGGCAGATGGTGACAAAAATTGACTATCAAAAACGGATTTGACATATAAGATGTTCATTAAAACAAGTCAGTACAGCTCTTGAGAAATTGCTGGTAGTTGTTTCATGCTATAGGAGACAGACCCACAACTTCCAAAAGTGTACCATTAGGCATAAATGTGAGGCAATAGACTAGAGAGAAACTACGAATTAAAAGCACCACTGGGACACACACTGTTAACATCTACAACACAAAAAAGGTAACTCAAATTTTAATATGGAAATTATCTACTAGGCTCTGGTAAGCCAATCAGTCAACATGTCCTTGCTGTTTCTGTGCTTACTGCGTACTCAGTCCATTGTGTGAGAACATGGCAGGGCTTCATGTGCCTCTTCTCCCCCAAGCCTACCATTTATTCTGCTGGGATGAGACTTCTCTCACTCTTTGATTCCCTATCAAAGCAGTCCTACTGATGTTAGTTATTAGAGCACTAACTTTTCTCCAGTCATTTATGCATATTGTATTGGCAATTCTTGTGCCTTCTAGAAGATGAACTTGTTCATTTTGATTGATTTACAATGCATGATGGCTTGCTCTTTTCTTCTGACTGGCATTCTAAGCACCATCCTCATATTGTCTTTAATTTGTTTAGATTGGACATTTTTTGATTTGGCTTTCCAAACTCAGTGACAGTCAAGTGATATTATCAGATGTCTGCACTAATTTGTTACCTTGCTCAGGTAATGGCTGTAGAACACATTTCTGGTAGCAACAGGGCACAGTTGTTACAGCTGTGCCAGTTTCCATAACGTCTGGGGGTTTTAGTTCTTTTCTCTGTGAATAAAATCCCGACCCAGTAAAGTCAATCAGAGTTCTTCCATTGCCCCCTGCGACATTCATATCAGAGGAAGTTATGAGTATCAAAGTCTCAAAATCCATTCATGTTTGTTTCATTAGAGTTTCTCCACTTCATTGTAAGGAAATCTGTCTTATTAGATGATGCAGTCTGATCTGTATCTCACAACCTTATGTTGTGAAAATAGCAAGGCATGAAGTTGTTATGCCTGCATGTAGCAAACAGTTTCACAAATCCTCCTTGAAATGAGGATGTGACTTGTTTTCACCCTCAGCTTATTTTGCTCAAGAGGAATGAATTAGGATCATGAGTCAGAAGATGAGATATTTTTTTAAGTCATTAGGTCTCAGCTTGGGAAGACCTATGTATTGACTTGGTTGCCAAACTAAGGAACAAACTTCCACGAGTGATTCATACCCACTTGCTCTACCTAGAATACATGCTGTTCTTTCTAGTACTGGATGCCCGTGATTATCTGCTATTCCTACAGTTCCAAAATCAGAGGTTGATATGGCCCTGTCTGTATCTACAAGGCAGCTTTAGGCCAGCTGGCTGTTAAAAAGGGTTATTTGTTAACCCGGGCATTTGCATAAAATTCACTGCTGATGTTGCATATACCTATATGCTTTATATTAATTAGCCACCACGCTGCATTGTTTCAGAATATATCATATACTACTGCACTTTGAGCCTGCAACATACAACAAAACTCCTAAAGACTACAGGATATAAAAGCCTGGATTTTTGCTTCCTTTTTTTTGGAAACAAATAGAATCATAGAATATCCTGATCTAGAAGGAACCCACAAGGATCATCAAAATCCAACTTCTGACTCTGCACAGGGCAGCCCCAAGAGTCACACCATGTGCCTGAGAGCATTGCCCAAATGCATCTTGAACTCTGTCAGGCCTGAGGCCATGCCCACCTTCCTGGGGAGCCTGTTCCTCTGGGGGAAGAACCTTTTCCTAATATCCAACCTAATCCTCCCCTGACACAGCTTCATGCTGTTCCCTCAGGTCCTGTCCTGTCACCAAAAGATTGGTGCCTGCCCCTCTGCTTCCCCTCGTGAGGATATTGAAGACTTCAATGAGGTCTCCCCTCAGTCTCCCCTTCTCCAGGCTGAACAAGCCAAGTGACCTCAGCTGCTTCTCATATGACTTCTCCTCAAGGCCCTTCACCATGTTCATTGTTCTCTTTTCTATGGTCTTTAAGAGCTTTTTACCATTATATTATGGTGCCCAAAACACAAGGTGAGGCTGACCAGCACAGAGTAGAGCAGGACAATCAACTCTCTCTGGCTGGTGATAAATCATCTGCTGCATAATCATCAATGATTCTTTGCCAGACCTGTAATCCGGGTTAAAGGTATTAAGAATACTAGCAAAAGTTGGCCAGTGGTAAATTATTTATGCTCACACTTTGCTCCATGACAGGTGCAGTCAGACATGACCCAGAAAGGTTTTTACTATAAGGAGCAGTGAAGACCACATGGGATGGCATTAACTCTGCTGACATTTAACCAGTCTAAACTGGTTGATACAAGAAGCATGTTTGTTTATTTGACCCCTATTTACCATAAAAACTGCTAGCCTTCCAATGCTATTCAGGATTTTGCTAATCTGTCCTTTCTCCAAATTTCTGCTTCTGTGCAGGACACAGACTGGCCACAGAGGTTCTGTCTTTGTGAGTTGTTCTGTGTTATTTGTTTGTGTTGGGATGATACAGTTCCTTGTTTACCCCATCAGAACTCTTTGTGATGTTATGACTTCCAAAATAATTTTTATTTCGTCTCTCATCTAGCCTTAGTATTTCTGGTACAATGTTTCAGCAGTTATATACTCTTCATCAGCACGAAACTCAGTTTGTCAGTGCTTCTATGTTATAAAACTGTCTTATATCACAAGCCTGCCTCTTCAGTGTGCTCAAAATCAATGCCTTAAAACGTGCTTTCAACAAGCCAGTGAGTATTGTACCTTTTTGCCCAACTACAGAGAGCAGGGAGGTGAGGCACTTCACTGTGTAAAATGGCACACGCATTTTGTACATCTCATGTTTTAATGCTATTAGCTCAAAGCATTGAATTAAATTGAGGAAGGTTAATGAAAGGTTTCAGTCATGATTGCAGTGACCATGATGAAGCAAAGGGGCAAGAGAAATGGCAGCTTTAACAATTAAACTCCCTCAACACGTTGCTTTAACACTACTGCCATAACACAGTGAAATGCCACAGTTAATCAGCTCACGTTTACTTGCTAATGCTCTCTGCTAGGAAGTTCTTATGACTCCCCTGTTGGGATGTTCTACAAGATGATCATGTTCTTCATTAATGCTAAATAAAGGTAGATGCCACACAAATCAGTATCCTTAATTGTTTATGTTTGTGTTATGTTATTGTTTATGTTTGAAAATATAGGAGTTATTTATTTTCATTTTGATTTTAAGTTGACATCATAAACACATAAAGTACAATCAAATCCCTATTCCCCTGTAAATCTGTGTTCTACTATGAAATAGCAGGCTACAAGCACATAGTAGTCATGTTGTACCACCCAGAGGCTTCCAGCACATGCTGGAAGTACTTTGCTTACCTCACTAAAAGCCAAAAGCAAGTCTGGCACTAGATCAGTCAGTCTCATCCTCTCGCTTCAAGTATTTATTTCTCTGCCTCTATTAAGTTGTAAGCAAACATCTGAATAGCTGAAACCTCCTGCAGGGTCTCATCATATTTTAGGATTGGCCTTTTCTCCGTATCAATAAAATTCAATTGCATGTATTCCTAGTGCTAGCACATGGCAGAGGAATAAATCACCCTACAAAGAGCTCACTTTTTGCTGTAGTTTGCTCCCATGTCCTTACTGAGGATAAAGGAACGCAGAGAAGCCCAGGCTTGTCGAGGGAGAAAGACAGTATTGGCCAGCAGTAACAGCATTAGATGTGGATGAACAAAACCCTAGCACAAGTCACTGTTTCCTCTGTGTCTTGGGTAAATGTGTGATTATTTCCATAAAGAAGGTTAAGAGCACTTACAACTACAGCTCCAGGGTATTTCAGAGTTAAACAATTAAAAGATTTTGGCACATTTAGATACCTTCATAACACAAACACCCTAAAGCAGAAAACTTCTTCAGGTTATACTGAAACTAGCAAAAAGACATATGAAATAAAAAAAAACATCTTCCACATTTTGATTCACCACCCATTTTAAAAATTTCTATTAGCAACATTACTTACATGTCATATCAATATTCTGAAAACTAAGACAAAAGCACCATGTGTCAAGGAGGAGAAAATGTGTTCCATTAGAGAGGTAAATCATGTTTTGGGTGGAGACTGGGGAACTACAGTAAGGTTCTGGTAGATGTAGGTGCAAAGGTTACCATGTTATTACTGCCATCCCTGTGAGGTCATCTGCTCACATCAGAGATGTGGTGCCACGTGCCCCTGTAAATGAATGCAGGCCCACAATCCTTATGAGTCTGAAAATACTGCAGGCTATGGACTAGGGCAGGTGGGATGGGATATATCCCAACACTGGGTTAGAGGCCTACAAAAGAGGGCAGAGTAGATATTTTGGAGACTAAGATGTTAAAGCATTGGAATTTATCAGAACACTTTTACCAGAACCCTACACGAATAAAAGTGGCCACAGAAATAGATTAAATAGGAATATGAATAATTGACATCACTTATGGGAATAATGTCTGATGAGTTTTGCTAGTCTCTTCTTTATATAGTGGGAGTTTTGTGGCTTTTACAACTTTACAGACATTATTTGAGGAAATAGATTACAGAAAGTTTAACAAATGGTTTTAATCATAATTGTGATGGCCGTGACCTAACAGAAGGCCAAGGAAACTTGCAATTAAAAAAGAATATGAAAATTCTATTTATCTATTGCCAGGGTACAAAGAAATGCCACCATTAATTATATACTACATTGATTACTAAAAAAGTTGTCATGTATCCCTTTGATGATGCAGGATTGTTGTTATGGCAATGAAATGCTGCTAAAAATTCTTTCTAAGACTTAATTAGGTCATTTGTATAATCTCATGGGGATTTTACTCCCATTCTTTTTTCTTTTCTTTCTACTTCACTTCTGTTGTTTAGCTGTTTGCTTTTAAAAAGTTTGGAAGACCTTTTTTTTTTAAATGGTTGAGGACTTTCAGTATTTAGGTAAGTGATACTGGATATCTTCCTCTGCTTTGGATATCAAATACAACAATCAGTTGAGCGGTGCCAATACTATCTCTCTACAACCTGCACAGCTACTTCTGTTGCATACTATGGTTCAAAACGCTGATCATGTAATTTGTGTAGACTTGAAGCAGAAAATTCCCATTGAAATCCGGGGCTTGGATCTTTCTTTACTGTCCTATAAGATAGAGCAGAATCCTCCTCTTTGTTCATAAAAATATGCCCCTATAAAATAATGTATGTACTGTCTGCTGAATATTCTCCACTATTCATGAAGTTAAAATTAACTTCTTGTTTTAATTGCTTATCAGTTCCATAAGCATAATTCCCATGATTTAACCTGCTTTCATAGGGATGTGCTACCTTTCCATATAGAACTTCACATTTTTATGAATTTTTACTGTTTAAAATGTATATGTATGTAAATTATTATGCATCCGAGCCTTTCGCATCAGAGGTACACTATAAATACTAAATCAACATGGAAAACATCATGTCTGCTTTAACTTGACTTGATTATGGCTAAATATGAAAAAATAAATTAGCATTTTACTCTATTTTTAGTTGTCTTCATTGTATTATACTGTATATTTGCTTCAAGTGTGCAGATTAACAGCCCTCCCAACTATTTCCTATAGGTTTATGCTAATAAAGTGTAACTTAAAACAACTCCTGAGGGACTAGGTAGAGCAAGTCACATGTCTAATACAGATGATCCTTAACTGAAGGACAAATATGCTGAAAATTTCAGGGTTTTTTTTCTGAGAACGAGCTTACCTATTCCAGATGGTAAATTTAGCAGAAGTTGTGTTAAAAAAGGCTGAGACAGTATAAAGCTTTCTTTTAATTTAGATTATATTTTTGCTCATGCTTTCCATGATTTATTATTGATTACTCTTAGATTTATTACCTATATTTTAGCTAATGATTCCAGCGATTTTAAAAATAAAGCAGCTACAAAATGCTGCAACTCTGCAGTCGTGCCAAAGACCATTTTTCTTGTCCATGGACGTGATTGACATAGGAATGTGACTCAGGAAGAAAACATTATTAATATGAAGAAAAGTTATGACTTTTGAACAATGTTGGTTTGCCTGGCAAGTAATTCCCTGGGTTATATCTGCATTGCATATTCTGATAAGTATACATAGATTCTCTTTACAAGTTTTAGTTTCTTTAATAATTTTGCTAAATGCAGAAGAGGGGAAAATAAAGACATATTATTAATAAACAAGCAATTAAACAGGTTAGGGCAACAATGCAATGCTGGTCATTCAGGAACCCTGTGCTAATTTTAATTAGCTGCTTTCCCTTGCTTTCAAATGTAATTAAAGCAGCTTAGTTGTGCTCAGTGATGCAAACCACCTTATTTAATCACTAACATTATTTCCCTGAACTATTAATGATTTTCAAAACGCTTGTTTATGCAGAATTAGAACAGTAATTATCTTACCAGTTAATTTTGTACCTTCACATTTCACACCTCGCTCAAACGTCATTCATTTACCATAGCCTTTCTGTCAAAACAAAGAAATGCTTGTTCTAAATGTGCTTCTGACTGCCAAATTGAAAGCCAAGTTTTGTAACACTAATAAAGTAGCTCCCAAGTGAAACAGGTGTAGTAATTTAGACCCTTCCTGTCTCGAGCTTGCACGTACATGCTATGTCTTTTCTTTATTAGCTTTAAAATGAGAGCTTGGTGTGCAAAATAAGCTATTTAATTCAGACTTGTGGAGCAGAATATAATCTTTAATTTAAACTAGAGCAGTAAAAAAAGGCCTTTAATTTTAACTGGCATGTGCGTGTGAATTTGAATTAATAATCCAGAAAATTGAAACTGTTTTGCTGCTGTTGCTGGATAGTGACTGTTCTTCACATGCCCTTAGTTTCACTCACTCCATTTCTCTCCCAAGCTTTCCGTAGTGCCTATTTTTACGATGTTGCTGTCTTACAAAAAGAGAATTCTTCTAAAAAAACCCCACCTCCATTCACTGGATTCTTGCAAAAACATATTGTGTTGAAAGAAATTCTTATGATTGTATTATTTCAGTTCACAAAAGGAATATCATTACTGTATTCATTATGTCTACTTAAGGCAGAATTTAAATACACCACGATTTTTCCCTTCACAAATCATCAGATTTTTCTCCTGTTATTTCTTTTACTGTAAGTCAACAACTTATTGTGTCCTTATAATCACAAAATACAATCAGCAAATAATTCTTTCTCCTGACTCTTCTAAGAAAGGTCTTCCCTAATATCAGGAAAATTAGGTAACTGCCTGAAGCCATACAAAGGATGGTCTGTTGCAGAATAAAAAAAAGCTCCATCTTTCAGCTGTTATGAGGTCTCCTACACTCATCCCAAGTCATGCAGCAAGTGCTGGTGGTGAGCACCAGTTGCTGCTTTTCCAGGAGATGCCTTGCGAGCCAGAGGAGCAGCTTAAGAGGAGTCATTCTGATCCCTCCTCTCTGAAGCCACACATCAGACAATTAAATATCTATGTAATCCTGTTCAACCAAGTTCAACATTCAATCCACAAAACTAGAAGACAGCCTAAAAATCCCACTGTAAATCAAACCTATCATTTATACACTGCATCTGTGGATAACACAGATACACATCTGGCAAAATTCCTTCTGAAAAAGGGGACAAAAAAAGACTGGATTTGATGCAATGCTTCTACCACTGAGATAATTTTTTGCAGGAAAGGTAATTGCAAACATAGTATTAGGTCTTAGCTTTTAAAGGCTTGTTAATGCAATTAAATTTAAACACTAAAGCAGCACATTTGACCTCCGCTGGACTACTTTAAAGCACAAAGTTAACCCCTGGAAGCAAAAGGGATGGCAGAACAGACACCTAAGAGGCCAACAATAATTTTCCATGTGTTCGTTAGAGACACTGAGCTACTGCAGTCAAGATTTTAAATACCACATCTCATTTTGCAAATATTCTTTTTAAATACAATATAAATCATACAGAAGAAAGCAGATCAATGTGCAAAAGAAACCATTTTTGTTTAAAAGCCATATTTTGTCTAAAAGCTTTACATGCACCGACAAAGTAGTTATATTTTAATAAATTTAAATGTATTAGATTTTTCCAGAGATTCTATAAATTTGAGACAGCTAAAATTATTTCAATATTTTCAGAAGGCCCAAGATTCATGGTCTCCTGGCAACTAGCAATCACATGGCTGGAGAGGTTTTGGCCTACTGTTACAATGCCGTTCTATGTTTGGTTGATGATTTATTCAAACCCAGTTTCAAACCTGCTGTTAGCTCCCTCATTGCTTTAATGCAGCTACTCTACCATTCATAACTGTCAAGAACCAATTCGTTGGGACTTGAGCTTATTAAGCACCCAAACTGTGTAGGGAACATACGCAGTTTTGTGCCTGGGAATGTGAATAAACACTATACTTTCCACCCGTATCAGTTGATCTCGGATGTTTTGAACACCATGCATTATATTTCTCTTATTATCAAGATACTCGACCATGAACTCAGGAGAATCCACCGTGCACAGCTCGGTGTTAGCAGGTGGCAAAGCCTGGCAGGCTCCTGTGTGACACAGGGACAAGAGGGAGAGGGTGGTTTGACACGCTGGGCTTGCAGAAAGTTCCTGCACGCACAGACTATAAGGGCTATGATTTTACATGGAAAGAGAAAGGACAGGCTCATCTTGCAGATAGAGCACTGTGCTTGGAGAAACAGCAATGGACTTGTTTTCTTAAATAGTTCTTTCTTTGAGAGGAGAAAGATTGCTCTGGCAATTAAAGGAGTAATCACGGTGGATATTTACCTTATTGAGGACAATATATCAATTCTCTTGGTCAAACACACCAACTGTGTAAATAATATAAAGAGAAAATGGGTTTTGAAAATAAAATATTACTTAACAAGTGCATTTATATTTTAATCTAACACTGTTAATTCAATAGTCTCAAAAAGGCATATTTGAATTGCAGGCTTTAATAGTTTTTCATGTTGAATAACATGGTAATATGATTTTTCTCCATTCTGTACACATAAGGAACATTCTAAAATGTGTAGCCACAATTACACAGCAGCAGTGTGCATGATATTTAATGTGAGCCTGGGAATAAAGCTAGTTCAAACCATTTGGTTTAAAACAATCATAAATAGCAATTTTAACATAATGATTCTAGTGTAGCATGCTTTGTTTGAATTTCAAGGATTCTAGTGGGAAAAACATAATATTCTGAGCACTAATTTAATTCAAATTAGGACTAGAGTAAAATTAAGGTTCTGACCAAGTGGCAATTAAGTAAAGTTTGAGGTTGTTTTTTGGGTTTTGTTTGGTTTTCGTTTTCTTCTGGCACAAAGGACTCAATATTTCTTGAAAAGGAAATTATTATAAAAGTGTCAGCAAGAATAATTGGAGGGTCAGAAGGTGTTTTTCTTGAGTGTTTGCTGATATTTTGCCCATCCCATCAAGAATCTCAAAAGAGGAACAAAATGGCACTCTGTCTTCTGGACAGCTTGATGTTTGTCTTTGCTGTCAAACAAAAGGGGATGCAATTCCATTCATACTGAGAAGATCAGAATAACTCAGCGAATATGATAAACCAGAACAATTCACAACTAGTCATATCACACACTAAGGAGTTTAGACTCCTTTAGTGCATAGAGACTGACACCCTAATGAATCAAGGTTGTTCATTAATAAGAAATGTACTTTCTTAGCAGCACATTTTCATGAAGATGATTTTTACACAAATAACTTCTTAAAATTACTCAAATCATCTCAGCATCATTTAACTACAGTAGACTTTAACCCGATGCTGCAAACAGAACACTCAGGAGTGGCTCCAACAGGACTACTCTGCATTACACCTGGAAGTCCTGGTGGGAAAAATCCCACCAGAAGTATTGGGAGAATCATGAGATAAAAGTATGAATGTATATGTAAGTTTTTCAAAAGGACAGTTGCTCTGGAAAATTAATCATCACTCTTTTTCTACAAGACTTCCAGTTCAAATTCATGGCCTCCTTAACATAAACACAGTGGACACAGTTCTCCAGGCTGTTACTGTTTGTTTTGTGGCAATGTAATGCAATTAAATTTAACTAGCCTTGAACTGGCAAATATATACAGTGTTTAGGGTTTCATTTTAAATAAAGATTAGTGCTACTCTAAGTTAATCAAAATCTTTTGCAAATTTGGAAAAAAGGTTAGAGCACTTTCACCTCTACATCTGTTTTCATGGTTACCTGTAGAAATATCTGTTCTTTGGAAAGGTGAGGTGCCGTGCAACATTCCCATGGTCTCTGTCAATGGATTACACTGAATTCTGTTCAGTTTTCAGATGCGTGAAGCAATTCAGTATTATCTTACTGAATATTTGCTGATTATCCAGAGATTATATCAGACAAAAATTTAGGTAGAACCAATACTGACTACCTTTTTCTATAGTGATCCCTTCTATACGACATAAAAGTTTCACAGAATAATGGCTGGGTGTTTGCATCCAACTTTTCACAGTCTTAGTCTTATGGATAGACACACAGAAACACCCAAGTCTAACTTGCTCTGTACCAGACTGTCCTTATACCTTCTCTCTCCTTATCAGATACTTATACTTCACTGATGCAAGGTACATCTGCTCCCAGACACAGGCATGCAATGAAGTGAATGAAGAGAAAAGTGATGGGTAGTAGTGGTAACTTACAGTCCCAGGTTATTTAACCGTTTCTTTTCAGAGACCTAATCTGGGAGGAGTAATCGACAGTTAAGCTAATCGAGGAATGCTATCAGGGATGGGAGAAAAAGAAGCTCAGTAGATCAACCAGTGCAGCTCTGCACTTTGAAGCAGGGTCTATTAGAAGCAAGGCATAATCTGTAAACTTCTGTATAACGTGTTTCTTAAAAATTACGACAACTATGCAGCCTCCTAAAATAGCTGCTCCCATCCTGCAATTAGAACTATAGAATGAGATTGCTTCTTTCTTTATAAATAATACAAATCTCATTTGCTACACACTAAAGAAGTGTGTCTTGCTCTGCACTTACTGAACTGGTCACTATCTTATTCATAGCAATCATTTAAAGTATTCATCCCTCAGTCTCTTTTCAGCTTGGTAAATCCAGTGATTTCAAGCGGGTTAGTTTGTTCTGTTTCATAAGGCTTTGATTAGTTCACATTTATCTTGACCAAAACTCAGGTATAGTATTGAATCTCAGGTCTCAACATTTCAAGGAGTAATTTTCTCCCCAATTTCATATCTGAGGGTCCTGATCATGCACCCTGAAATTACACCTCATTTTTCTTCTCCCCTAGTACTTACCAAGATCTTTTGAATTCTAACCTTAATCTCCCAAGTGCTTGCAAACTGTTCTAGATTGGTGTCAGACAAAAACTTTTTAATGGTATCTGCTGCTGCATCATCAGAGAGTAGAGCCAGATCCACAAGACACCTTAGGGTGTCTTATTGTGTACATCCCTGAACTGCAAAACAAAGTATTGCTATCTTTGAGTATTTTTAAACATTGACGTAAACATTGTACTTAGCCTCATCCTGTTCATAGTTTCTTACACTACAATCTGTATATTTTAAGCATAAAAACGACATTTTATAACATGGGGGGTTTTTCTATTTCAATCGCAGAGCAGATTACAGTTCTTTTGTGAATGAAGGGAAAGGAAACGAAAGGCAAGGCATATCTCATCTGCCTTAAAAACTGATGAAAGAATATACAAATTAAAAGGAAAGTGAGAAAGTCATCAACGAGCAGAATGCCATGAAATATAATGGATAAAGCCAACTTCAAAATTTCTCCTTAAGGCTGATCATAAACGTGACTAGTTAAAATTTCCCACAGAATTTTAAAGGGTAGACAGAGTACATAAGCCAGGTAACAGCAGGTTTTGCTTTCATGTACAATTTGAACTCTCAAGTCCCACATAATATGTTTGTTTACTGGAGGAAAAAAAACTTATTTCTTCCCTTACTCTTCCGTACTTGACGGCTTAACAAAACAACACATATGAGTAAGGCTCTTCCTTGATTACTTAACACTGCTAATCATATCTCAGGGCCTTGGGTTTCACAGAGGCTGAAATGCATGCTAGGACTGCATCTCCTCCCGGTGTAAGCCATCTCCTGTGAGAGCCTGCCCTGTTACTGGGTAATGACTCAAACAATCAACCCCTTGCAGGTGCAGAGGACAGGCACACCCATCACCGGAGGGTACAAACTGGGGTTTGAGCCAGATAAGGGAAGAGGCCGACAAGTAGCGTAATATTTATACAACCATGGTGTTTTGACAGTGTCAAAACTGACTAATGAAATAGGTAGGAAAACCTAATAAATCCTATTAAAAGTTAAAGTTTCAGTCCAATAGCCAAAGGTGCATGAGGTAATGTATCCACAGTTCTCAGTCACAGTCTCCTTTATTATGGCCTATTTCCACCAGTCTAATCTGAAATGAATGCATTAGGTTTTGTGTTCTTTGCACAGTTGCTGACAGTGTCTCTCTGCCCTTCCTCCTGATTTGCTTGGTAGTTTGGGAGCCTAAGGGAGGGGTGGATTAAATTGGAAAATATAAATAACAAATCAAAAATTAAAATTGATTGGATAAACAATTTCCCTTAGACTGTTTCTTAATAAGTGATCGATTTTTTAATCAATATTCATTATTTCTCAGAACATACCAAACTGTTTATTGAATAAATGAATGGCTGGAACTACAATGACATGAAATCAAATAGGTGAACCAATTTCTTTAATAACATGGGCTGAACAGGCCACCTCATCTTACCTGGTTGAAACTAAAAGTCAGAAATTCAGCACCACTGAGCAAGTGATCCAAATAAAGGATGCAATTTGTTTTCATGTTTGGTGAGCACAGGTGTACAGCCACATGCTGATTTGTGCGATATTTCTAAATTGCAGTTGAAAGTTTCTTTCTTTTTGATACAACTTTTGTGTTCTTTCCCACAATTCTTCATTAGTCAGCATATTGCAAAGCTTCTGAAATAAAATTCAGATCTGAAAAATGAGATCTGTAAAGCTGTTCACAGTAAAGTCTTCAGGCATGGCAAATGGATTTCTTCTATAAGTTTTTATTCACTTGTATCAGATTCAGTGGTACTTCTAAACTATATGCTACATCCTAATATATACTTCAGACTACTTCATAGTTTTTTTGGCATGTAAAAAATAATCTTTTGCGACACAGAGGTTCTGATGTTCTTTTTTTTTTTTTTTCAGTTGAAGAAAAAGCATAAGGGTACGAGATCCCCAAGAAATGTTTGCACATTTGTTTAAAACGCAAACAAGCATATTAATTTGGTTCTACATAATACAGATCATGATCTTCAACTTACAAATTTACATGATCTTCAACTCACAAATTTCTTCCAGTATGTGGAAATACTTAATTTCCATTTTTACTCAGAATATACATGACTCTTCTTCTTATGAAAAAATATAAACTGTACTAATCAACTGTTAATTAATTTGTAGGACACTCACTTTAACATCTATTTTTACTTGTAATAATTAATTTAACATATGACCTACCAACAGTATATTTTCATTGCTCTAAAGAGATAAAAGTATGAAATAATCTGAGCAATGAAAGGAATCAGAAGGATAGCAGTTTCAGTTTGTACATTAATTCCATGTGTTTGTTGTTGTCACAAACAATTACAGAGAAATCAAGTATCAATCTATTGTGCTATGTTGTCATCTACAATAACACTAATGTAAGAAGAAGAACTTTCATTAACCTCACTTTTGTAGATCACAGATTTTTGCAAATGGTAAAGGCCTATGGTTAAACCAGAAATCTAACCTCAAGTCTCAAACTTCAAATCTAATTTCACTCTCAATTTCAACCTAGCTTACAACACTGCTTCCCAAAACAAAGCACTGAGTTCAGCTGTTAACACTAACACTGAGATTAAAAAAGTGTTAACTCTTGAAACTTAGCTGTTTCCTCTCATAATATATAAATATTCTGCAGGAATTCCCGTCCAGTCACCATTCAGTGTAACACATATTTCTAGAGCATTCGGGACCATCTGACAACATGAGTCATCAGCACTGACCAAAGCAACACTTTCCCTTAATTCCAGTCATAAAATCCTAGGCACTAATGCTCTGGATTTATTCACAGAGCTTTCAGCTCCCTTAGTCTGGCATTTTGCACTGTCCACTTCAATATACATCTACATGAGGTCGTTAAGGTCCAGCTGCCCTTTGGAAATTTTTAAAAAATATGTTATTTTTCCAGTATGAGTCTGCTTAAAAGGGCTGTGATTGTCCTCCCGATTGAGGCAACAGACTTGGCAAAGCAGGCAGGAGATGAAGCAGAGGTGGTTTGTGTCCCAGAGACTGGCCAGGAGATGGTGGCAGAGAGCAGCTCTCCCTCACTCCCTTTATCATGGTGATTTTAATTCTCATAGACCCCAAAGTCCTCTGAGCACCTCATTTCACTATAACACAGCAGTCTCCTGACTTGTGCCATCAACTTACTTGTTATGTTTTAAGATAACGTAACAAGCTCAAAACATTGGTTAACATCTGGTTTGTTCAGTGGGACCGGGGCACTTGCATAAACACACTACAGACTGGATGCACTCAGCTCTCCCACATCTACTGAAGAACCAAGTATCATGACATCAGTTTTGGTAGTGACAAAAATCAAACATTTTCTGGAGCCATTATTGCCTAAAATGTTAATGCAGTTTACTTTTTTCAAATGTGATCGATTGCTGGGGGAAAAGTGCCCATAAATTACTAAAGGCAAATACCATTCTATTAGCACTCAGGAGATTTTGCAACATTTGCCAGTCTCTGTTTTACTGGAAAAAAAAATTAATTTGCTGAAAGCCTAGTTTTTTACCTGTCTTTGTCTTTCTCTGTGAAAGAGGGATATTTTTATCAGGAGTCATTTAGGAGATGTAATTCTAATGCATTATAGCTATAGGTTTCAATTAATGTTCTACCTCTCTGTCAGCTTTACATTCCATGTTTTATGAAATCATTAACTATTGTCATGTTTCTATTATGATACTATTAGGAAATAAAGAGATGTATGTAAATGGAGATGTAAAATAAATGTACGACAGTCACTAGGAGCAACATCTGTGCACTATCATACGTGTTTACACTAATTTTCTAAAGATTGTTCCATTCATTACAAAGCATTGTTACTTGCTGTGGCACAACCCTTATTTCCATGCATTTAGGGATTCAAGTAAAGCGAGGGTAAATGAGAGCCTAATCAATACCACTTTTCATTTTGCTTCTAATGTTCTGCCTTTCCCTTTCTTTTCTTCATGAACAAATCCAAAAAAGATCCTGACGTTACAGTCATAAAATGTAATTCTTCTGCAGAAACACAGACAATAATGCTCTCTGTATTCAGGCATATTGCATATTCTAATGGCATTTGGCTAAATTGAGTATGGATTTAACATCAAAGGCTTCATGAATTTTTCAAATGAGATATTAAAGTCAATATTTCAAGTGAAAGATATTTCAATTTAGTTGCATACACAACAATAAAAAACTTCTACAAGGCAGAGGTACTAGTGGCTGTGGCAGTATTAGTTCATTCAGGAAATTATTAGTTTATAAGGAAATCAAACAGAAGGTTGTGATACGGCAATGACACTGAATAAATTACACTCACCGACACATGCTGAACGTACTTTATCTCTTGAAGTCCGAAGCAGAACTTGCTACTGGCATGTTCAGTCCTTCAAGCAGGGCTTTATTGGGGGCTATTTTATTTATTCATTCTGTGAATTCAAATGGTTCCATCATGATTTGCATTCACAATCTCAGAAATCTGCTTATTTTCACCTCTGAAATGCCTAGGCCTACTGTATGCAAGAAAAACTCCTGATCTTGTTTATTTTTTAATCTAAGTGTATTTTGCTCCATATTGTCAATGCCTGTGCAATGGTACTTCTGGTTTCACACTGAATTATTCCACATTCAGACTCAGTGCCCACAAAAAGTCCACTGAGTTCTGATAACTTCTATGTCCTGGCAAAGATAAAGACTTGCAAACAACACAGCACAGAGTCTGATCATTCCTTTCCTTTCTTATTCCAGGCGCATGGAACGTAGCCAAGCGCCCCCTAACCCAGTGAGATGTTGTGTTATGGTGTCCTGACATATCCCTGAAGAGCACGTGCATTTGTATCCCCTACCACTCCTGGGGGAGCCAGAGGAGCTGCACACACAGGCAGTGTGGATTTAGGCAGCTGTAACCACACTGTGCTGCTCTAAGAGCAAATACGTCCTTTGCTCACACACAGGATACCAGCAATTACAAACACACACCACTGAAGATGCAACGATTACTGATTTTATTAGTAATTCCTATATTGCTGAAAATAATTAAGAACCCAACTACTAAGAAATACAGGAATACTGTACTTCTGTATTTCTGCTCCTGCTACCACTACAAATACAAAAAGCTTTGCTCTGTACGTGACATTTCTACAGAAGCCCCCAGCCAATTTTTCCAAGTGCCTTTAAACACAGGTGGGAGGGCAAATCTTTTTGGGTACCAAGGGAAAGTTACACTGATTCAAAACGCTGATTATCAGGTAGTCTGGGTCCACAGATTACCACAAAAAACCCATCCTAAAAGCACTTCCTTGAAACCAGCAGGTTGTTTGTCTCTACAATATTCACCTGAAGTGTTTGCACTTACTGTGAGAGCACTTCGAGGGCTCACATAAAAAACAAAACTGGCACTAACTAAATGTTAAACCGCTGGGTCTGGCTCCATCATGGCTGCTGGGCTGATAGCAAATGCTGATTTGTTGTTCAGAACTAAACAAAGGCAGTAGCCTTGTGGGGAACACTTGCAGGGACCAAGGCATGACATCTTTCCCCCATTCAAACCCTTCATAATTTGTTTCATTCATCCAGTTTGCACCCTTGTAGGCCTTGGTGTCCTATCTGTTTGTTCATCCCTAGAGCCTTTCTGAAGCTCCGTGTTCAAAGTCCTCTAGTATTTCCATAAAATGGGAAGTGCCACCATCTCAAAGGCAATCAATCAGGGATAAATGTCATCTTCAGAAACAGTACTCTCAGAAAAAGTATTTCTTGTGGTAAAAAAGGTAAGGTAGAAATTTTGTATTGTTAATAAGATCCAATAATAACTAGAATTATATTTTCAAAATTGCCTCTGGGGCTGGGGAATATGGTTTCCTTTTATTCTGTTGTAATTTCTGGACATCTTTGAGATCGTTCTGAAAACTACAGTTCACAATTAATGAGTCAGCAGTGCATCCAAAAACTTCCAGTTGAAGTTATTGAAATTTTGATGGTTTTTTTTTATGGCACGACAAAACACTGCCAAGAGGAAAGATCCCCTCATGATCTCCATTCACTCTGAGAATCTATGTTTAAGGAATGATCCCCTGAACTGAATAATTTCATATTATTCTTCTTGATTTTAGGGATGCACATGAAGTTAAGAGTACTCCTCTTGTGAGATCTGTGTCAAAATGATCACTCAAATCATTCTTCAGAGCACTGCTAAATAAACCAGGAATGTTTGTAGCTCAGATCAGAAGAGGAGGCCAAGCTGTAGGATTTGATCTTGGACAAGCAAATGCTATGGCAGCAATAAAGTCATTCACATATCATGTTGTACATAGCTTTGGTGTTTAATGTAAGTTTCTATTGAAAACATATGAGTAGATTATCCATAGAAACTGAAGAGATTGAGCTACCTAAAACACACATTTGACTCTTTATTAACTGGTGATAATCTGCACTGATCCACATTGCAATTCCATTGCAGATGTTGCTGATATCAAGAGGTATGACAAAGAAACTACAGAAAGAGCATATTTAAACAGGTATTTCACATTACCTCAACCATATATATAGTGAAAAATGTCTTTTATGGGAGTTCAAGTTTTCTACTTTATTCTCTGCAATTTTATGCATATTGTTAGAAACAAGGAGTAATGAAAGTCCAGTTCACAGTCATTCAATTTTTCTCTCATTTCCTAGCTTTCTAAAATTTTCTGATTTGCTCTTTAAGTTTCATTTTTGCCATAGTCTGGAGAACGAACTGTAATTAGGTAGTGAGACTGAAACTCATGGCATGGAGAGAGATGGTTACACTTTCAGATGTACCATTTGTACAGATGGAGCAACCACAGCTGCTTTCAGACTTATTAATACATTCTGTAGGGAGTGAAAGCTTTGAAAAGGATCGTACTTCTGTGCATTTCCTCCCCTCCACACAGCAAATGGAGCTGGCAGTCCACCAAAGCTCCAAACAGACCGTCCTGCACTGCGTAGAAGAAAGTGTGGCATTTCATTAAGGGCAAAATAATGCTTTTGGGGCACCACAAAGGATCATCTGTATTACAGAGGAAGATCCAGAAAGGATGAAGGAAGCAGCCATAATGCTAGGACAGAAAGGTGGGAAATGTGTACATGACTAGGTAAAGAAGCACTGCAATTCTTTTTCTTTCTATTTGTTATAGGTCAGATCTAAAGTATTATCTTTCCATCTAGGTAGAAATACGATACACCAAGACCCTCAACAGATTTTTCAGTCTTTATCTGGGAAATGCATTTATTATGAAGTGTTAGATGGTTCAGAGCACCTGTGACAGTCCTCTAAGCTAAGGTGAATTTTGTATGCTTTCACAGAGTGACAAAGCAGGAAATAACTTAAAAAAACACCTCGGTAGAAATCAAAATAAAAAGTTCCATGAAGGTCAGCTGAAAAGGCTTAAAGGCAATCAAAAATCAAACTGTTTACCAGGCACACAAAAATAGGAACAACCTTAGTGCAAAGTATAATAAACAAATTTCTCTAGTAATGTGAACTACACAGATGATTTCTCCATCAACTCTTTCCATCTTTTGAAAGCCACACAGTACCAACGAAGGCAACAGAACTTACCCAAGTTCAGCAGTTCAGCAGTGAGCTCAGTGTGTTAGTCCACCCACCTCCCTGAAAAAAAGAAATGTTCCATGTCAGGAACAAGTCCAGTAATTATCTTCTAACACAGGAGCAATGCCAGCAACATTCTGGTAATGGCAGCATTAGCGCTAAAAGTTTACATTTTCAAAAGTGAAAACATTTACAGACACAATCTGGATGTTTTAACTGTCACAGGCCTCAGCAATCCGATATTGCTCAGCCTTGTGGCCAAGGCATTAGGCCACTGGTATCTGTCTGCCACCAGAACAGATCTTCTTAGGACTTCTCTAATAAACTCAATAATTAATCCACTAAAATTTGAAGGAGAAAAGCAAGGGCCATGCCACTATTAACAAATAAGAAACAAAGACAAAACTTACTGATTTTGCTAAAAATACATAATGAAAATATTTTTTACTCTGTGGTAAAACCAGAAAACAACATAAAGGTGTAATGGTCTACAGTACTTCTAATTCATTGGACTCATTATAAATCCCCAAATACAGAGAATAACTTTAATCCATTTGCTTGGTCAATTATTCCTCTTACCTGTCAAAACAAAGCCAAACAAATAAACAAAAAAAAAAAAGGGCAACAATTTCACTTCCACATAGAAAGGACAAAGCGTCTACTATATACTTGTAATCAAATTCAGGTTTGTACCAGAAATATAAATAGTACAGATTGGGAAAATAATTAAATAATGAAAGTATTTCATGCAATTCCAAGGAAAATTAGATTACTGTCTGAAAAGGATACAAGTGTACACAATTCATTATATAGAATATAGTAACACTTGGCTAAAACTAGTGTGGAGTTCCTCACATTAATGAGCACAGTCCTCACCCACAAATTAAAAATAAACAAATAAAAAAGATACGAGTATGACCTCACTTACTGGCAGTCGATCAAACTGCCATTTGTCCCAAGAGTTGGGAAGCCACTGCCTTATAACACGTCAAGAACTCTTGCTTATTGAACTGATCTGTATGAAGTCTGAATTTTTTTCTGTCTACAGCAATTGCTTTTTCTATCAAAACATTTGGGTTTATGTAAATGACACTTAATGGTTAATTGGAAATACAGCATGGTGTTTAAAGTTGAATCATGCTCACTTAACTTTGGAGTATCCTTGTACCATCACTGAGTAAAAGAACATTTCCTTAAGGTGAGGGTTGGACAATACAGCAAACAGTCCCCACTCAGTGCAGTGCTGCTCATATTAATAGCAAACCTGAACAGCTACACAGAACAGTCTAAATCTTTAACATACATATATTACCATAACTTTAAAACCAGCAGTTTTCATTAATCATACAATGCTTATTCATTTACAGGCAGTTGATTAAAATACAGATATATAGTCCTGAACATCACAGAAATGGAAGGCACTCAGCCATTCTCTCCAAATAGTATTTTCTCAGCCTTGTTTCATCACTCAGCTACATATTTCAGATTACAAAAATTGTTAAAGATTCCAGCAGAGAAATGGACAACAAAGATCCTAAATAAAGACTGAAGGGCATAAATTCTCTGCCAAAACAAGGATAAAGCTCCAGGTAGAGAATGCCTAGTTCAATTCCCTCCATCCTACTACTGCAGCATTTCAAACATAATCAAAAGAAACTAATTTGAATTTTTGATAAGGAAAGCCTGAAAATAGCTTGATAAACTATGGATAGGCATCTGTGGCTTTAAATTTTTATTTCCATGAAGCCAAACATCTAAAAATGTTTGAATCACAGGGAAATATGCTGGAAACAAAGGTATTTCTTAGAGAAAGGGTCATCAATCTAGAGATCTTAAGTCATTTATTGTCCAAATCTGTGTGACTCTTGCAGGAGCTGAAAAGAAACAGTTAAGATCCAAAGTACAATCTTATCTCTGACTGATGTCCTCTAAACACGTCATTTACTCAGAGGCTGTAGCTCAATCTAAAGATACAATATTTGAATATTTTTCAGAAGGGGTGCAATGGCTGTATCATTAACCTTCTTATCATATAAGTAGGCAAAAATTGGCAGCATGGTAGCTTTGGGAGGTGGTTGAGGCAGGCAGAGACTTCCAGTTTGGAGGAATGACCTGTATTTCTGAAATGTATATGAAGGATAAGAAAGGAGCTATTGTAGATTTTTACCATCAGCTTCTGAGAGCTCGAAGAAAGGAAAGATTTCAGAATGCACAGACCAGGAGTTTTGGGCAAAGAATGAAGGGGACAAAGGTTGAGATGAAGGCTTTTAGATTACCTTGCATTATTTTGTTCTTCATTCTCTTTATAAAAGTCATTTCTCCCACAGTAAAGTATTCTTTTCATTTACAGAATATCTTTCCACACTTTTTTCTTGGGATTTTTTTTTAAATTGGTACCCTTGATAGTCAGTATTATTTACTGAATATATAATGGCACAAATACTAAATGCATACTTCGTTAGTTATGAAATTACAGCTGCCTATACCATGGGTTCATTTTTAAAGCATTATTTTCCTACAAGAAAATCTGGCTAACAATAAAATAATGGACTAGCAAAGGTACTTCTTACATTGAGTCTTTAAAATTCAATGCTGTACTTTATAATTTCTATAAAGATTTCACAAACTCTTGAGCATACACCTTATGACTATTGCTGCACTTACCCATACAGACAGCTGGGAAAAAAAATCAAGATAGGCTGATATATAGGACAATTTGCAGATACAATTTTCAGCTAGACTGAAGCAGATTTGATTACAAAAGATGGGGTTGAAGACACCTTGTTTTTTTTAAGTTCTTCTCTCCTATAAGGTACTTGGATAGCCATAAAATGTTTTCAAAAAAGAAAAATCCTCATGTGTAAAGGTAACATTCTGGAAATGTGTTTAGAATATTCTGTGATGGAATACCTAAAAAGCTGTCTCACTACCAAGAGCTCCCTCCAGTCTTTTCTTTTCTGTATATCAGGTGCCACTGTTATTCAGTGACAGCCTTTGCCCTTTGGGCCTGATACATCTTCCACTGAAACCTGTTTACAGCCTTAGTGGCCTCTGCATCAGAAGCCCCTTCACTTCTTATCCTGTACCATCACACCCAAGTGGCAAAGGCAGCAGATGACATCACTGCCTTGTCTGGTAAGTGTTTGTATTTTAAAAAAACCCAAACCCAACAGCATTTCATACCATGGAAATAATTATAATAATACTGTGCTATTATCTACATAGACAATGCTGACCCACAAAAATAGAAATTTAGAATTTATCTTTCATCCATATTCCACTTTTAACAAATAAAAATGTCATTTGTTTATTTATAAATTGAAAAGCAGAATACAGTGTCTGTCCATTATCTGCCTGATAAACTCATTCCAATGAAACAACTGACAACAAATAATACAAACAATACATGAAAGATCCCAGGGAAAATCAGGTACTGCATACCTAATTCTGTTGGGGATGCAGTTCTGTGTAGCAAGAGCTATACAGTGAACCAATCTTTTACAGAATGGGTTAGTATTTCTAAAGCACTGTAAGGAGTCTTGCACACCATCCGACAGGATTAGTTATTATTCCTCTAATACTCATTGTCTACCAGTGCATACATACAGGACTCAATAAGCTACATGTTTATAATTATAATTTATGTACATATTTCCACAAATTTTCTTGAAGAATGGCATTTTGCTGTGAACTGAATGCAGAATCAGGAACCAAGAGCTGCTCTGTTCTAACCTTTGCTCCAGTAACAGGTTCTCGAGTCTGCAGCCTTCAGCAAACCGCCTCCTGCATTTGTAAAATGAAGATATAAACACCTGCCTGCTTACCTAGGGAAGGGTACTGGACAACTATTCAGCCTTCACAACCAAAAGCCAAGTCTGACAAACTCCCAGTGTATCTGGCACAGAAGTTTTGCACAGTGCTCTGCAACCCCAGTGTCGCCTTGGCACCCTATTGCATTTGCTCTGTATGCTTTCCAGGGCAAGTTTAAGTCTCTGTTTGAGCTCCAAACTTGTAGACAGTTATGGCTGGTAAACTATAATCACAGAACTTGTCCCCCTGACTTCAGGAGGATTAATTAGATGCCTAAAGGTAAGGAAATAAACAAATGTTTGCAGAGTGAGGACTATGTTTGGTGAAGGGCCAATTTTCCCGATTGATAACGTATAAATAAAAATCATGCCTAATTTGCTTCCATTACTAATGCTTTATATAATATATAATTGGAAGCAAATTACATGCTTTATTTTAAATTGTTTACATGCAAATCTTATTTTCTTTAAAAGTAGAAATCAACAGCCATTTCTCTGTCACATATTACAAAGATGGAGCATAAGGAGCTTTTTATTTTATCTCATTATGTACTGAACTTAAACATTTGATATAACACTACCCAACAGAAATAAAATCAAATAAATAATAATCAAAAATAATCTCAAATGTTTATTAATCTAGGGCATTTTCATATTTGATGCAAACACAACAATTTTAAAGTACTTTTTAAAAACTATTTTCAAAATACTGCTTGTATTCTTCGTACAAATTACAAGAAAAGGACACATGCAACTGAGAATGTTATTAAATAATATATATAGTTAACATTATTTTTGTTAAATTGTCACCATATTCCTCCAAATAACTTGAGGCTTTCTATTCAAAAGGAAGTCTCAGAAATACCAGTTAAAGACTCCTTTTCTCAAAGATAACTCAGAAAAAAATATTGCTGATTGATGGCAGAGTGCTAAAACCTTAAATTTGTGAAACAAGACACAGGTCCTCAGCAGGAGTTCACACAAATGGAACTACACTGTTTTCACACCAAGGTTTAGAATAGCCCGATTTCCTTAAGTCTCTTGGTTCTCTCTCAGCCTCACTCTTCAACTAACAGATGTGAATATCACTGTGGGTCTATCACAACTTAAAGCATTAATGACTTGTTTGTTATACTAGTGTGAGCAAAAGCAGAGTTACTACCATCGATCACATCCTCTGTTTTTTTGCAGGTACCGTGACACCACAACCCTGTGGAAGGACACATGAATAAAAGAGACTTTTTAAGAGCTATGCAGTGAAAACAAACCCCATTAAACCAGACAATTTTTTTCAATGCATGAATTATCAGACCAAAAAAAAATAAACAAATGGCGTAGATGGAACTTTCCAAGCTTGGAGGAAGAGGGAAATAAAAGGATAAACTATCTTCCCTGCCTTGCTTAACTTTTTAAATGCTGATATCACCTATGTTTCATCCCTAACTATGACTTCATATGACTTGTGTCAGTTCTTCTCACTTATGTCCACGACAGCTACATCTACCATAATCTGGAAAAGAAAATCTAAAAACATTATGTCCGTTGGGTCTAGAACACAAGCCCCTTTTCTTCAATTACTCTTGGAATAAGCTCCCTAACCTTGATGAAGCAATAGGTGTTGTGAACTTGTTCTATCCTATGATGACTGAAGCTTGTCAAGAAGACAAAATTCTCTGTGAAATCCTTATCTCTTCTTATCAATAGACATCAGAATATGTAGAAATTATTTGCAAGAATACAAATTACCTCATTTACAGCCAAATTTGAAATTGTTGCTCCTCTCTAACCATATGTTTGGATATACTAAGGTCGACGGCTTTCTCTCCTTTGAGGGATTCATATCAGTCATGAGATTTTTGACATTACCTATATTTTCCCAAACTCTCTTGAAATGGTGTTGATAATTTAAAAGACATCATAAAGAATTTAATCTGATAGGCTGTTCCACTCCTCAAAAATGTAGGGGTATAAACACTAATGTCCAATGTACTGCAAGTGGGAGGTAACGCTGAGTTTTCTGCTTGACAGAAAAAGTGCAGAAACAGAAGTCAGGCAGCCTAAGAAACGCTCTCCAAGTAGTTCAGTCTCTTTTACAAACACTTGCAGTTCTGGATCCAAGTAACTCCAACACTGTCTGTTTTCTAAGAAGGACAGATCCTTAATGGAAAAACTGCTGCTAGCTATGTGTTCATTAAAATTGGAAATGGAGAGTCACTCTTCTAGCCTGGAACCAGAAGGTGGGCTATCTTGGAGGCAGGGTTGATAGCTTTTGAATACCAGATGAACTCTATAGATACAAGACTGGTGTCAAATGACAAGAGCCTTAAGCAGATGGATGACAGTGTGTGTGCACTATAGGCTGTTGTTAATTTACTAGCTAGAGATAATGCTTCTTTAAAATTAAAAATGAGTCATTGGAAAAGAGCCCGAGAGGCCATAGCCTGCAGATTTCAGGCCTCCTGGCAGGCCTGCATTGTGGGGGACACATTTTTATAGAATTATGAAAATTAAAATTGCATGTTAGAGAGAAAGAAAATGTAATTGTTTCTCTTACTAGCTATTTAAGCTATTCATAGTCTGGATTTGTAACTCACAAGTACACATTCAGTAAAATGGAATAAACGAGTCACAGTAACTCATGGACAAGACATAGATGAGCAATGGCAAAGAAATATAATATTAATGACTTTTCAAGTGGCAAGATGTGGTTTGTTTCTGTTTGTAACTATGCTTTCATTATTTTAGCATGACCATACACTAAGTCTTTCCTTTTCACTATCACTCTGCATAGGACTTTTCACTGCTATTGGCTTATGTTGGAAACAACACTTTTCTTCTGCTTTGATCTTGGGATGAAAATTTCATGTCATACCTCTTGAGAGAGTGTTAATATATTTCCCTATCATAACACAGACAGGGCTGTTTCATTGTTTCCTTGCTTCAAATGTAAGACCAGACATCAGATTCCATGTAAAATTTCTGTGAGAGTCCAGTTTGATAAAGAAGCAAATTATAGCTAGAGGCAAAAAAGGGATCTGTAAAGAACAAGTACATGGGTCTTTCACTTCCCATGTACTCCGAGGGGCACCATTTACTGTGCTGTGTAGAACTTACTGGGCTACTCACCACCAACTAAGTTTAAGAAAACAGTGAAAAATTCAAACAGTCGGTCATCCAGAGAGGCTGGATCTAGCTGTCTATGCAGCCAAAACTGTTCTTGTCCTGTCTCCTTGCAGATGGAACACAAGGCTCACATAGTTCTTAATCCATAACATCAGCGAGCTGATGTAGAAAGCCTGCTAACTCTGTTCCAACCCACCCTACACTGACTCAGCACCACTGAGCTCAGCAGTGTTACTGATGGTTTACACGCATGTGAACGAGGGCAGAATCAAATATGGCATATGGAACGAGATGTTCTTCAAAGCTTACAAAGAAATGAGAGGAAAGAAGAGGAAGAATATGCATAAAATGAATTAGCTATTCTGCATAATCTACTACAATCACGGTCACATATAAATATTTATGTCTGGTGCACTGCCCATGCCATATTGTACCAATCCCTCTCAGACAGTGACAGTGACAGAGACCTCTGTGCACAACACGGCCTTTTACAGCTTTAGCAAACTTTAAGACAAAAAGTATCTACCGTAGAGCCTTCAGTCACAAACATGTCCAGGTACTTCAGTGCAGCAGCAGCTATGTGAAAGCACCTCTCATTTCCACTTGAAGGTGAAAGGCTGACTTTACAAAAAAGTTTCTCTCTCTTTTTCAGTCCTATACAACACCACCTGTCTCATCAGCAGGACCACTCTAAAGGGATGGGCCTCGAGGCACCTCAGTCCCAAGATTCTCCATGCCTCATTCTTCATCCACGCTGCTAGTAATGTACCATCACTGGCACAGTTACACCTGAACACTCTGGTGCTGCCAAACACCTGGCTTGATTTTCCACTGTCCAAATGAAAAATAAGCATAATCTGCTTTTTGAGGATACAGCAAATGAGGGAGTTCATGACAAATTGTGTTGGTTTATGCAGAATAGTGATAATAAGATACAAATGAGAATTTTTTGCTTAATGAATAATACTAATCACGTTTCAACAAATGCTGTGCCCTTCTAATTAGAGAGAATGCATAAAATCAGCTTAATTTATTTGTGACTAGTTATACATAGTTTAAATATTTACTAGAGATTTACTCTAACGTTTGAAATTATTTTAAACAGCTCTTGCAGTAACAGCAGACCTAGTAATGTAAAGGAGGTTACAATTCTAACTTCTACCCTCCCTTTCGTTATACAGTGTGTGATGTATACCCTCGGTTTTCAAGATGCAAGAGAAAGGATATTATTGATTTACATGCTAATTCTCCAACTGTTACTAATTTTCTTGATTCCTGCTTCCAAAGTTGCACTTCCAACATTCATCAATGTAGTACACTAGAGGGGCTGAGCATCTTTTTCAATAAATTACAGGAACTATGACTAATTATAGTGATATTAACTATGCAAAGTAATGTGTAACTTAAAATGGATACGTTTATCATTTCAAATTATGCTTTTGACTCTTGATGGCCTAATACATGGATGCTTTTCCTTTTTTCATACAGATTATGAACTGTGCTATATCTTTTTTCAAAATCTGTTTCACAGATATAGGCATACCTTGTAAATTTGATGAATGGAAATAAATCATTTACATCCCATATAATGTTTAGTGAGCAGGGGACAAGATTAGTACCAAGGGCAAGTAGGGCCAAATCCTGATTTTTTTAGCACAGCACTTACGATTCAGCTTGAACAGTGCCATCAGCACGTACTTGGCCTACAGGATTTGTCACATTTACTTTGTGTCTTCCTAATGCTACAAAGCTAGTAGTGCAAGTCACATGGCTGACAATACCAGCAGTGTCAAGCAGTCAAAGCAAAAACACAAGTGCAACTGGCTTTCAACAGTATGCATACTCTGTATGTTCCAAAAGCGCAAAATAGAGAAGCTTTAAAACAATGGCAAGGCAGTTGTGCATGTGTAAGAACTCTGCACAGCAGGAGGGCTTTTTGGTAGCACCATGTTGCTGTAGTTCTCCTTCCAGGCTGTAAGAAATGCAGCCTCTGTCATTTTTGCATTACCTGCTATTTCATGGTGCAGACATATAGTCTTAGTAAGCAAACAAAACTAAGGAATAACATAGACTGGTATGTTGCAGAGACATCATCAGAGAAATTAAAGTGCAGATGGACATTGCCAAGTTTCTCTACAGATTTTAAAGAAATTGAGCACCAGAGACCATAGAGTTTGGCCAGACCCTTCCAATTAGCTGGACTATTATTTTCCACTATGCCAAAATAGTCTATGTGTTATTTGCTTGAAAAAAACCCATGCATACATCTCCAGGGGTTTACATCTGCACTTTGGACCTCTGCCATTAGCTCCCTACTTAGCCAATACATCCACTTATTCTTCTGAGTATTGGGATGGATGTTCTTGTGTTTGGATGATCCTATCCTTAAAAACCTGCCACCTTTCCCGGGCATGCTTCCCCTTCAGAGCTGCCTCCCATGGGATCTGACCATTAGTTTCTTTAACCAGTCAAAGTTGACTCTCCTGAGGTCCAGAGACTTCACTCTGCCACTCTCTTTCCTCATTTCTCTCAGGATATTGAACTCCATTCTATCATGGTCTTTACAGCCAAGGCTACCACCAATTACCATATCCTCAACCAAACTTTTATCATTAGTGGACAGCAGCAGATCCAGCTGCTCGTCACTCCAGGTGGGCCTTCCAATACCTGTATCGAGAAGTTATCCCTGCCACTCTCCAAGAATCTTTTGACTGCTTGTCTCCCAACAGTTGCCTTTTCATCGGATGTGAGTTTTTCCAAAGGTAAAGGAAGTGTAAACTGATGTTGCCTTAATTTAAATGCCTTCAAAAATTATACAAAATTTCTAGTATTTTAGTATTGTCCCACTGGGTACCTGTAGACAGCAATAAGATATCCCCTTAGCCTTCTCTTCTTAAAGCTGAGCAAATCCAACTCTCACACTCTCCTCATATGTAATAAGCTCCAAAATGCTTCACATATAGTGGTTCTGATTACTAAAAAAAATTTAATTCAAAGAAGCTGTGGTAGAAGACAATTTCTGAGACTATTTAAAATCAGAAGTGAAAATCACTTACTAGCATCATTTACAATTTTAAAGCACAGCTCACAGCTGTCCTAGTTACGCTCTTATCAATCTCTTCTGGACAAGTATTCTCAAGTCCTTTTCCTCATCTAATGTTTTCTAATTCTCCTCTCAAGAAAATTTACTCTCAGGAAGTCATCGAGAGTTCACAATCTAATTAAAAAAAAATGCTGTATGATAAAATTTACCACAGATGCATCAACCACACTCCTTAAGTAGAGCTCAGAGATTCTCAAATTTGAAAATTCCTGATCAAAATCTAGGCCACTTTAGAAACTCTTCAAATAGTATGTCCAAGGCAAGGAATAATAAGGTTCTGCCCTTGTGAAGTCTTCTGAATCTCAACACAGTTCATTACCATTGTCACTTAGAACAAACCCGTAGCTTTAACCAACATGAAACAATGAATAGTTTGTCTACACTTCAGAACATTTCACGTGACTGATATTCTGGATGCACTTTGCCTGGGCACTTCACTCTCACTTTTTACTTCTCAGGGAAAGGTGACATTTTAAAGTTCACATTCACTGAACTACTACCAGGTGCAAAATTCCACACCACTATAAAATTGTCCTGTTTGTAAATAGCATCTTTATGCTATATTTTTTTCCTTTTTTTTGTTTTATGCTTTTATAACTACAGTTACAAAAACAAGAATTTCAGCCTTTGAGATCAGAATGCCAGATACCATGTCAGCTGTATTATGGTTTGATGTAGTCCAACGAAATGTTTTTATACTGTAGCCTGTTTCATTTCAATTGTATTTGATTTAGCTGTAAAACTCAAAAATTTAGGACATTTATGTTTAGATCTGCTCTGGTCTACCCTATGAGTCCCAGAATTCTAAATATTGTGGCACTAGCTTTTTCCCCCAGATATTCCATTTTTTTGTTCATGCAAAGGTACAATAGGACCGCAAACATATACTTGAAAAAAACAGCTGGAAGTCCACAGCCTGCTCTCCTTGCCAATATACATTAGTTTAGAAACAGAAGACTAACAAATGAATTTGCTTTGCAGGGTGGAAGGAAGCCAAAACACTGCCATCATTTTATTCTGTGCAGAGAAGCAAAGTTCTCATATTAGAATAAGAACAGACAAGGATGTGGAGGCACAGTACGACACACACTACAGACATGACACACACTACAGACATGACCCTTTGAGGTCCAGTTGCAAACAGAAGATCTAATGCTGAGTTTTTGAGGCTCCTAAGACCGTGAATCTCCTGTGGAATTGGCCATGTGGAATGACCATCTTCTCTCACATTCACCACTACTACTCACAACTGGTAAGATCTGTCCTGATTTTTCCAAGCTTTTCCAATCACTGCACAGCCAAGAATGAACAGAGTCTCAGGACTGAGGAGCAGGGGGCAGGGGGAACAGATGCTCAGGAGTCCTGATTCTCTTTCTCCTCATTGCAGATTGCTGTAGATTGCTGATCCCACATAACTGACTATTCCCCAAAACACACTGACTGATTTCAAGGGTAGTGATGCACAACCCTTACCAATGTTTTTATTTTAAGCCTAAAAGATACACAAATTGATATTTAAAGAGTGCTTCCTGGAGAATTTATAACATCCAAATCTCCCACACTGAGAACAGTGAGATTTCATGAAAGAAATGAAGAAACACAGTCATTTAAATTGTTCAACATCATTAAAATACTCCTAACTAGCTACTCCTAGAGAAGAAAAATACCACAGTTTCACAGACAAAATATTAGTTCCTCCTTAGACAGACTCTAAACAAGGTTTAAGTGGGATATCAATGACTGAAACATACTCATTTTATCTTAGCTTCTCCAGAGAAGATTTCCTCTGACTCTAAATAGGGATAGTCTAATGGCTTTGACTCAACTGTGTTTCTGAACCTCAAGAAAGTAGGCTCTCTTCCCTAATGTCTTCTTTTTATCTGATATTAAGAGATGTTCAACTGCCTGTCAATTCTTTCATTAGCCACTACATGTCAGATTTTCAGAGGTGTTGTGTACCAGAACTTTGCCTTCAGAGGGAGAGGAGTGTGCTGGAAGGTTGTATCTGTGTACAGTCCAACATCTGCATCAATTACATATTACACTGAAAGGCACCAAATCATCAGTATAAAGTGCCCTACACGCATGAAAAGGGTCAGGCCCATTTTGCAAAAGCTGACAACTCTAAACAGGTGAACTCAAAGAGCAGGGCTGATGCCAAAAGCCAAGGGGCAAAGCTGTGCAGACAGAGTCGAACCACCAGCCAGTTGTTCTAGAGTTCCAGGCAGGGGGAGGGATTAGCTCCCTGCTGTGCATGTGGGGAACAGCAGTTGCAGTGTGACATTATAAGGAGATAAAGACAAGGAAACAACTATTTCCTAGGCACAGCACAAACGTTTCTGTAGTGCACATACTTTGAAAGTTCCTATGAAGTTCCTTTCACAAGGACATGCTTTAGGTATTTCAGTGAATACACTGTACGCATCAAGTATTACCCTGACTCTGGTTGAAATTTTTCTGAAACTCAACTTTCTGTAATACATAAATGTACATGGACACTTTTCATTTCAATAAATTGGTCAAATTCCTGCCTCCTTGAACCTCCCTTTGCAGTAAGAAATTACATGAAAGCATCAAGACTATCCTCTGCATGTAAAAGCAGATTTCTGGGAAAGCATAGACTGAAGGCTATTGATGAAAATGCTGATATGTGCCATTCTATCAAGCCCAAGTTCTGTGGACACTAAGTCACTCGGTTAACATGTAAGTCAACCCATACACAATTCCAGGCTGCCACAAGCTGACTGCTGCTAGCACTTCCACTGGTTTAAAGTCTGCCTGTGCTCTTCTCCATTCTGTGGTGTGGTTGTCAAACAGCACACCTATAGCAGTTTCTGCTCTGCTTGCTGCTTACTCTTTAAAACTTACCCTCCCTTTTTGAAGATACCGACCCAACAGCACCCTTCAAATCACATTTCTTCTTAAGACTAACAATAAAGCTGATAAATCTGTATGAACAGGAAGCATGTCTTTTACTGTCTCATTGTGTAAACAATATCTTTCAAATTACAATAACTGTTCCCAAATGGTTAGCATAAGGTTCCATCCTGTTATCTAAATTCCTTCTACTATGAAATACACCTAAAAACTACCTTCTTGATAGATGTATCTGAATGGTCAGAGCTTCTCCCACTCAGACTAGCTGGGAGAGCTAGAGCCCAGAATTACATTCCAGCGTGACTTAAAACTTCAGTTTAAAACATATCAATACTTTTGATTAAATGGTACCTCAGAGTTATGAGAGGTATCACACTATCAATGTGCATTCACAGCATGGACTCCAGGATACTGCAATCCAGTTGCTTACTGTTGCTGATCCCATTTAGCATGTTAATACCAACTCCTACTAAAACAGCAGGAATACAAGACCCTAACTTGTTGCAATTCATTTCTATATCACTGAGGCCACTTCAGCTCACTGAAATGTTCGCTCAATGAAGTTTTCATAACTCTTTGGTTAATGTGGCAGTTAATGTCCTTGAGTTCTATGTTTCTGTGTCCATTTAAAAATGTGGAAAAAAACTGGGTTGCCCTTATTTAGGATACAATCTCAGAGGTGATCATTTGAAAAATCTTCATTTGCAATTGCTTGGGTGGGCAGTGAATGATGCTGCTTGCCTTTCAGATTCCTCTCAGTATTAGAAAGGAATGTTAACTCTGGATCAGTGTTCTTTAATAAAACAGCACAGCAGTAAACACCAAAAATAAGAGTTTCATGCTTAAGGTATTACACATTAGAAAATGTAACGTTCTATCAATTTTCTTGCTGTTTTATAGTTACCTGATAAATGTTGGACTTTCAATCCTTTCTATGTCCTGAGCATTCATTACATTTACACATTTTACAGTTCTCTAGTAATTTTGCAATACATTTTCCTGAATCAGCTGATGACATTTAATGGAATGTTTAAGACACAATATAAAACCATAAATGCTTTTGCTTATTCTGGGGGAAAAAACTGTGCACATAAATTGGTTTTCAAATTAAAAACTATGTTGGTGTACCCAGCATTTTTGCTTCTGCTATACATATTAAAATATAACTAAATGCCTCTTATGCAATACTGCAGCATAAGTACAAATAACAAGCATTTGTACTTTACAAGCAAGCTATATGATTAAGGAGCTATTAATGAAGTGAAACAAAACCTCAGTGCTAGAATGTAATAGTCCATGAAATTCTTATGGGGAGAAAGAGAATCCGCAATGAATAAATATTAACCTAAATGCCACAGAAAACATACAGCAAACAAAAAAAGAAGGCATTTTTAAAGCCAAAATTTTGGTAAAAACTGCTGACTACTTAAGGAAAGTCTATTTGCATACCACAGGGCTCCATCTGCTGTGGAAAATATAGGCTGCAAGAATGATTTAATATTTAATAGAAGTAGTGGCCGTTGTTAATTATAATTTGCACATTTACAAATCAGCACTGATAGCAATACAAATTATGAAATATAAGGGTGTTATGCCAGATACTGGGGAAAATAAGATGACAGACAAAGTTAATGGAGTATCCCTAACAACAGCTCTGTCAGAACACATCAGAGAACTAATCCAGTTACAAAGAGCCTGCAATGGAAAATCTATTTAAAATATTAAAATGCTGTTTGGTAAAAGCTTTTTCATAGTGCATTTTACTTAAACAGTTGCTTATTGCTCATGGGTCATTAGCTGTACACCCAGATGCATTCTGCAAACTGCCGTTCGAAAGAACAGTAGAAATAAAATAAGAAATAGATTTCTGCAGCATTTTTCTTGAAATCTAGAATGATCTTACTGCAGGTTACAGACAGTAAAGTAATATCAGCTACTTCCAAGATAGGTGTTCTTGCTGTTAAAATAACTAGGTATTTCCTTTCCTAAAAAAAAGTTACATGCTATAGAGAACTTGACTCATTTGAAAATTTTTCCAGCCTTGGAAGGAACTTCAATTGGATTAAGAGACCAATATGCAGAGGAAATCATTCAAATCCCATAACCTTTGGTTCTAGTTTAAGACTTAACATTACTTTGATTTCAACACCAAAACTATAAATTGATTCTTATTTAGTAAAGGCACAGAAATTACCATTGATTGTTTTCATTAATCTCTTTTCTCATCATCGTGTAATATGGATTACAGATAGAAGCCATTAATGCTTTAATAGCAACTCTGCTCACCAAGTCATTCACGCTGCTACTGATTTCTGTACCATCAGGTAGGTGGTCTGTAATATAAACCAGGAGGCAACCCTAACCCTATTTAATTCAACAGATAGCTTAGCATTTATGTCACCTACTAGATACAAGGCAAAAGGAGATATAAGGCAAAAGCCTGTAATAGTCCCAGGGTGCAGTTCATTGGAATACATTCCAGCTAATTGTGCTCCTATGGTACAGACAAATCATATTCAGTCTGCGGAAAGTGACACAAAAGCTGTCTCCCTAAAGTTCAACAACTTCTTGGTTTAAGAAGCACTTACTAATCTGAAATCAGTCCATGGGTCACCTTAGACTGATCCAGCAGTGTTTAGCTCACAGGTTCTGCTGGAAAAAGTCAAGAGTACTACATTTTAGCTGCATTTTATCCATGTATTGGATTTCTTCTTATTTTTTGTCCAGAAAAGGAAGGATGTGGAAGTAAGCAAGATATCTCTTACTAAATATGCTGATGGAAATGGTCTGTGGAACCAAAACTACTGTTACAGGGGCACAATACACCAGTTATGACAGAATCATGAGCCTACAACTATCTTTCGGTTCCTTCTGTTGTTAGTGAATACAGTTTGTTCTCTGATCAGAAGAGCTGCATTTCATCTTCACCTCGTTACTAATACCACTAGCTACAAATGTAAACACCATTAACCGTTGTTTCACTGGAATGCAATTTAAGACATGCTTAGATGTATTAACTTGAGTTACACAGTGTCAGTTCCCCTCCAAAAAAATGTTATTCTTGAGCATCAAATGAAAAGCAGTACTTCAGTGTTAAAAACCTCTGGTGCAGAATCAGTATCCGCCCATTTTCACCTCATCACTTCCTCTCCTTAATTGTAAGTTTCTATAAAGAAATCATTCTCACACATCCATCCCTGCAAAGAGAGGAAAAAATAGATTTTGCTATTTTTGACTCTGAGTCTCTATTTATTGTGGTGCAATCAGAAAGGTGATTATGATATTATCAAAATTAATGCCCAACAATTGCATAATGTACTCATGTTTGGATTTTTTACCAACCTATTTCCTTGTGGGTTTGGGGCTTGGTAAGGATCACTGGATCTTTTACAAGATAAGGGGTGGTGGGGGAGACAAATTACCCAGAATTTTAGGCAGCCTGCTCTACGGCAAGCTGCCAAGACCTCATTTGACCGCTGATGTCCTAGCCTATAGTAGTTGAGGGCAATTTCTGCTTTTTGTTAGGCAATAATTCTACTTTACAAACTAAAAATGTTGCAAGACACAACACTGATTGCTGCAAGTTCCCCTCTTTTGCAAAACACAAAAATCTCTGATTAGCAGAAGAACTAAGAAACAAAACATAAAGATAAAATGGTTAAAGCAGAGAATGCAATTCTGGTTTATGAAAACCAGACCAAAATAACATCTCTTTCAGATATTTTTACATTCTTTTTGTATTGTGCCAGCAGTGCAAAAGGGACATAAAGACTATCTCAATACATGGCTGAAAATGCCCTTGTCACCAGCAGCTCCTCAGAACATCACAATGCCTAGATCACCTGATGTCAGTGCATGAGTACCATGCAGAACAGGCCAAAGAAGAAACACAGCAAGAACATGAAAAATCTCTTCGGCATGGTTAGTGGAGCAGTTCTTCAGCAGCTGTTACTCAATTTGTTGCTGTTATCTCTATTTATACTAGAGACTGTTTTTCCTTCAGCAATCTCAAGGGTCAAGAAATCAGAAAACTAAAGAAAAATCCCCCATTGTTTTTTTATTGTGTCAAGCGTTGATCTAGTAAGCATATGAAATTCCATCCTAAATCATACAAAAAATACCATAAATGGTTTACTAAACCATCATTATTTCATATACGCTGAGAAACAAAGCAATGTACAATATTCTGTAGGGGGTGGAGAAACAAGAAAATTAAACTACCTACAGGTAACAAACACTAGCACACTCTATCTGTGTTGTTCATCCTGGCCTGCTGAGCCTGTGTCATTCTAACGTGCGCATGCGCATTTATTATGTTATGGGTCAGATCAAACAGCCACCCAAATTGCAATTTCCATAGCTGAAATAACATATAACTCACATTTATTCTTCAGAAATCTCTTCTGTAGTAATAATTTTCACTCTGGGTCAAATATACACTTGGCAAAACACATCTAACAAATTTATGGGTTTTCCTCTGAAGTCAGCAAAGCATTTTCACACAATAGTCCATAATGAGTATAAAGGACCTGCTCTATTTACCAAGCATTGTAATTTCTTGTTCAGAAAACTTGAAAAGAGAAACACACGAAGTAAATTTCCTTCCCTACTTGTTCTCTTGATAGCAGCACAAAAGGAGCAAATGATTGCATGAATGGTAAAGATGTGTCCTTTTGCATAATTATACTGCACTTGGCCAGGATAATGAAAGGTTCTGTGATAGACACCACTGTTCCCTAGTCCTGCAGGTCAGACTTTCCCGAAAGGTACCTAAAATCCTAGTTCCAGCAGGTACATTTTGTTTAAAGAGTAAGCAAAGTAGCCAGAATGGCACTTTCTGAAGACCAATAGTTCTCCACAGAATGACAGACAATCAGCTCCATGGAAATTCACAGCAATCTGGCATCCCATACAAATCATAAACTATACAGTCCTCGCTATTAATTATATTTGGGATCCCAGAAAATCCTGGAATGTCTCATAGCTGGGAAAGTGCAAGGAGTGGCCAATGATAAGAAGCCAGTGAAGCAGCTGGGCTTGAACAGTGGCAGAAACTGGACTTGAATACTGGATTTGAATGCTTCCTGCAGGCCACAGAGCAGATGGGATGAGCCTAACTAACTGCTAGCCTAACTAGCAGTTCAGATGAGCAGTTAGGATGAGGTTTAGCTAGTAGTCAGTCCAGATTAGATACGAATGGTGTTCTTAAGGTTAAAAATCTCATAAGCCTCTCTCAGGGCC
The DNA here is from genome assembly GCF_003031625.1 of Empidonax traillii. NCBI lineage: Eukaryota > Metazoa > Chordata > Aves > Passeriformes > Tyrannidae > Empidonax > Empidonax traillii. The sequence goes on from NW_020955307.1 coordinate 1,112,025, forward strand.
AGGCCATCTGCACCTGTGATAAATGTATTTCAATAGTCACTTGAGTAGAAAGTATTTTCTCTGGATTTCTTGCTTTGAAGTTTAGCCATGTAATGTTTTTGATCTTTGCAACAGAGCCCAAAGTGAAATATTGAGTTATGATACAATATGCTTTAAGATACCAAGGACAAATAAAGTTGTATTAATTAAATTAACAGATCATTTTAAACTTGTAATGTGTGGAAGGGCTCTTTATTTCACTACCAAGCAGTGAGACACAAGGGACAGAAGGGAGTCTTCCATTCAGGAAGTAGAAAGTCAAACTCAAAGGTTTCAGTGTCCTGTACAAACTCAGTTTAAAGCCATTCCCCCTTGTCCTATCACTACAAGCCTTTGTAAAAAGCCCCTCTGCTGCTCTCTTGTAGGCCCCTTTGAGTACTTGAAGGTGCTATAAGGTGACCCCAGAGCCTTCTCTTCTCCAGGCTAAAAAACCCCAACTCTCTCAGCCTGTCTCATACAGAGGTGCTCCAGTTCCCTGATCTCTGGAGTTCTGTTCTGATTTGCAAAAAGTGTATAAATACTATTACCCGACAGATAATTTCCTAACTAGGCACAGATGCGAGTGAGGCAAATAAGGCAAAAAAGGGGGTATCCAACTGGACAAAAACCCGGAACATGAAGCATCATAAAAATAAAAGTATGGCTGCCAAAAGTGTGGTTTTTTATTATTTGTCAACAAATTTCTTCTTTATGCTTATTGATACCTCCACCTCTCATATTTATATTACTGCCATATAACTCCAGCCATGACATTCATCCATGTTTATTTTGGCATCCTTCACTTCTTAATGGGTCTTCTCTCTTTATTTAGATTCAACATAAAAGCATCCTTTCAAGTTTGTTTTTAAAGAGGAAAACAATTTCCCCCAACTGAATCAACTAAACATCTAATAGAGGTGTCTAGATTAGTGCTTTAGGCTTTCTATCTTGTCAGGGAACGTTCAGAGAAACAAAAGAGCTCTGAATAATCTCCTTGAAGTTCCACTAAAATGTTACTATGCCCATAAGTGTGTCAACACCACACACCTAGAGCTGCACACCTAAACAGAGCTGGAGAAAGGATGCAGTGAGACTTCAACGGCATTGACCTAACTTTACTGCAATTTAAGTCACAGGAATCTTACATTGACTTAAATGTGACCATTTAAGACAATGCTAAGTGCTTCTGAAAATCCAATCTGTAATCTCCCTTAAGGTGATGGTTAGGAAAACTGGACCAAAAATAAGAGTAGCTTTACAATCATTGCTTATTTTTAAATCTATACATCGGCCACGTGTGAACATGATATAGTCTGTGCACATGTAAGAATAAATGCACATATACATATAAATGAACTGAATTTTTGTGTTGACAGATTATTTGTCAAGTTAAAGCCAAATGTGACTTGAAATTACCACGATATTACACTGAATAAAGAGGATTTATAATGGAAATACTAAAATAACCTCTGTAATAGTGATCCTACTAGGCACTGCTATAACAACACATATTTCACTCTTTTCAGTTACTGCTGTTTTCTCCTTTCTCTGAATGTTTGAGAACAGTAAGTGAAATGTTAATTTTTTTTAGTCAGAACCATCTAGCTAAACCATCCAAATCGTTTTTGTATACAGAGATTTTATTTGTAATCTTTCTCTGCAAGCTGCTTTGTTAAATCCTAATGAGAACTTTTATGCATAATGCATAAAATAAACTTCACCAATGTTTAACACACTTTTATAAACATGTAAAACCCCTTTATAAGAGAGATGACACACTGCAGGGCATGCAGTTGCAGTACTCTGGGAAACCACACTTCCTAGATGACTGAAGGCATCTGCTCCGTGCCATTAATTTCTCAACATCGAACACATGTAGTTATCTTAGAACAGCGGTGCATCATATTATGTATTTTTTTTAATAATAGGCAAGCACATTTTACTGCATGTATAATAAGTGTGCTGTTCAAATCTACAATCCTTTTGCTTTTTTTCTAGGAATGTTTGTATTTTCTAAAGGAATGGGGAGAGAGGAAGATGGGTTCTTACTTTATCAAAATACTTTATTTTGGCAAATAAATACCTATAAAGGTATATGCTAACAAGGAATCACTCAAAAATGGATGCTATAAATCTTCCTTACGCAAGAGGCAAAGAAATCAGAATAATAACAATGTATCACTAGCCTATGTCACTGAAATGATTTGTTTTACTCCTTTAATCTTTACCGTATCTAAACTGACTATAATAAATGAATAATTACTCTGAATACAGTGGAGCTAATTGAAAATCTGCTTGAAGTATAAAACCAAGAAATCATAACAACAAATACAAGGTTTAGCCAGTGTTTAGGAACTTGTCTTTGTCAATAATTTTTAAGGTTCAGTGCAAATGATACTGTTTACCATCGTACATCATCTAACATTACTCCAGAAAGTCATGAATTATTTCAGACTTCCATGAATATTAATAGTCTTTAGAGTCATGGTATTTCATCAGCATACACCCAAGTATTAAAGTCTTATGGGGTTTGACTTTTCAAAATGAAACCAATTTAATTCGAGTTTGTTTTATTCTCAAATCCTGATTTCTAAGTGCAGAGAGGGTGTACACTGTCATGCATGTGAAGCTCAGGCTCTCGTCAAGTGTGAAAGGTACATCACCTAACTCAGGGACAAGCTGATTCTCAAAGCGCCCATCTGGACATGCACTTCCTATTGTGTGTCCCAAGCAATCAAAATCCTGAGAGGAACATGCACTGGCATCAGTACGGGCAAGATTTCGTGGTTGCTTCCTGCTTAAAAACACAAGAAAACCAGTCCTTCTTGGAAACTGTACACTTGTATAATAATCAAGTGGCCAAACCAAAAAATAAAGAAATATTGTCTGAATGAAAGCCACTGCTAAAATATAAACCACTCATCCTACTGGCCAACAGAAATCGTTTGTTTCTTCTAAAAACTGTAAGTCCAGAATTTGCAATGAAGCTGGTCAGAATGGATTTCTCTTTCTTGAAAACAAACACTCAGTAATAAAGGCTTACAAGAGAGTAAGTGCACTTACCCAGTTCTGTCTCCATCGAATCTGACCTGAAGATTGCTTGTTTCACCCCTACAACTGTTGTCATAAATTTGACTAGGGCTGAGATTAAAAAGAAACATGATGCATAAAGTAGCTTCAACACAGAATACACAAGAAGAAAAGCTAACACTCTTCTCATACACAGTCTTGTGCAGCATTGCTGTATTACTCTATTCATAATGCAAAGCAGAAGCACCAGATTTGAAATTAGGTTACCAGAGTAGAGGGCAATATGGCTCTCAGGCAATCACATATGTCCTTGGCAAACTGCAACATATATACAATTACTGCACAGCAAAGTCACTGTGCTGGCTGCAAAACAGGTTCTCTACAATCAATAACTTCACTCATGTAAAAAGAAGGATCATATTTTAAGTGTTGCTGCTATACCACTGTCATCTCCTCCAGTAAACTCACTGTTCATGTAATATTACAAACAATAGATAGATAGATAGTGTAGGTAAAGAGCTTGCATTAAATGCACAGGAAACATTCCATTAAGTAACTCTAAGTTAAAGGAATAAGCTACGAGACTGGCAGTGCCAAAAGTTCTTGCTGACAGTCATCACATGCAGATGCTGATTTTCCCTCTGTGCAGGTTTTTCTTTCTACTGGTCACATTTTCATCATCTCTCTCACGGTAGCCTCATAATTTTTTGAATACAATGATTCCAGCTTCTGAGTATGTTTGTACACAGGAAACATCTGTTATTGTATGACAGATGCCTGGCAAATCTACATAGAGCTTCTCTGGAAACTGGAAGACTTCAAGAAATTTTGAATACTGAGAATGTGCAATCCTGCAAGAAGAACCAGTGCAGTGTGTGTGAAATCAGCCTTAGCAGACCAAACCCAACTAAAACTGGCACACTGCAAATACTGTCGATCCTATCCCTGTGCATGAACTGGGAAAGAGGATGGCTGAGGCAGCTGAGGCCTATTCCATTAGCCAGAGAATGCTTTTTCTCTTCCCATGACAAAATCCAGAAGCTGGGCATAGTCCTCTGACCTACCTTGCACCCAGATGGCAGAGTGAAAGAGGTACACACTCTCCCAAATACTTGCTGATGGCAGACACAGGAAAAATCCAAGACTCTTGGGTTCAAACCCAGGTTCGTGGAGGAAGTTCCAGCTTCTCACAATAAGATTACCTATTGTTCTTTTGCCTCCCATCACGTTCTATTCCTTGTTGCTCCAACATGTTTCTGCTACTCCTGCACTCCGTTTCTTAACATCAACCCTTTTCAGTTTAAACCTCATTTCCACTACAATAGGTTCCTTTTTTTTTATCCTCACTTCTGTTTCTCATGCTTCCAGTTCTGAGTTCAGCAAATTTTTACACTTTTCTCCATGTTCTGTTGGGTGTCCCAACAGAAAGTTTCTGTGTCCAGCACCACAGTTGTACCTGGAGCTGTGGGGACAATCCTGTTCAGTATCCCTACAGGCTTGGAGCATGGTATGTTCTTCAGGGAATGTAAATAGCAGAAATAGGAATGTACTTAAGATAAATTTTCACACGAGCATAACCCTGCCAAATTTCAACACCCATGGCAGAGAAACAACTTTTCAAAAAGTAAGAATATTCTTCAAGCGGACAGAGAAACTGTTTGCTCATTACCTTGCACTTGGAAATTACTTAAGTGCTAGGGCTTAATCATCAAACACACTCTGTTTGGGACAGATGCCTGTTCTGGAAAATGCCAGCTAATGTAGTAAAGTTTGGTAGAGTTAGAAATTATTAATTCAGCAATAGCAAGAAAAGACCATTATGAGTTGCTTAATTTAAAACTTTGATGGTTGTGACAAGTATGACAAGAGTCACATAAACATTGTGCTTTCAGTTGGCAATGTGAACTCAGTGCTTACAAACAGAAAAGGAAGACCTTGCAATCTAAACTGGACAGAGAATGAAGAACACGCCTTGTGTGGCGCTGTAGCGAGAACCCGGAATCTGAAAAGGCACAGCCTGTGACAGTGGGAGCTACAGAACCACGCAGGGCTGGCACTGGAGAGACTGGAAAGTTTTGGGCAGAGATGAATGTGGAAAACTCATGCTTGGTCACCCGTTAGAAACTGATATTGCCACAGGAAATCTTGTTTTGTGACTGTGGTCCCCTAAAGTTGGAGCTCTAGGCAGGCTGTCTCTCATCTGATGACCACCTTCTGCCTGGCTAACATTTTAAAATGGGATGATTTTTACTTTAGAGGTTGCTTTCTAATATCAGATTTTTACTGAAAAACTGCATTGAGAGAATGTCTTTAAAGAAGGGAAGTGAAGGGAGATGTTTCTTCAATATTCAGAGTAAAGGGTAACATCAACTAGAAAAACTAGAAATAAAAAAAAAAAAACCAAACAAATCTCTAAAACTAGAAATGAAAAATACCGTAAAATTTCCTTTAAAAAATCCAAACAAACAAAAACATAGGAATGCAAAGCTAAAACCTGTATCTAGCAATGTACACCTTGTCTCTCAGGAGAATAAATGCAGCACTACCATTCTGGTGTAAAAGAGTTGTAAGCAGACCTAAAACCTATTCTTCTGAGCTTAGTTTTCTTGACAAAGTGTAGCATGCCATCAAGAGACTATCTTATTCTATTACGAGAAGTGGTAAGGCCTATTATAAGTGTGTGGAAATGATCCCTACTAAAAAGTCTTCATAAAACAAGGAATTCTCTTGATTAAATTGTTATTGCATGAGTAGACATACAGTAAATGTTCAGCTCACTGTAGCTGAGAAAATCAGATATATAGGCCAGGATATGCCTTTTAGAAATCATGTCTTAAATTTAGGTAAAGAAGGAAAAGATCCTTTTTCGCAAGAAAGCAGAAACATATCTATCAGAAGGATTATAACAAAGCAGCTGAAACACTGGAACTTCTGTAATATATTGCACATTTTAATCATGTTTGATACAACACTCTTTATATGGATATCAATTATACTAATGACTCTTACATAATACCCCTGGGTGCCTAAGGGAGGTGTATTGTCACCTCCCTTTTGTCATAAAAATAGAGAGTAGTTTTATATACACACTAAAGTACTTTCTTTCATTTTTATATAATGAATGAGTAACACTGTAAAAAAAGACATTTTATCCCATATTAGTTTAGCAAACAGAAGAGATTTCACATATGACAGTGCTAAATATACTCTTAAGCTGCTAATAAAGACAAAGCCTGAGGGGAAAAATTCTAATGATGAGCAATGCCAGAAGTTTTTATTTCTGAATCTAAAGCAAAATTGTTTCACTTAGGTATAGACTTAGAGGCATCATAGAAGAAATCATGTTTTTCAATAATTTTTATCTCTAATAAAATCACTGGAATTAATTTGAGCATCATTATAGCACTGAAAAAATGCCTTTAAAGGTACTGTTATTTGCGTAACTTCTCTGTGTGCATTTTATTGCATACTGAAAACTGAGAGGTTTCATCTGTAAATGTTCTACACTTTCCCAAGCAATTGCTTAGAAAACACTACAGACTGTGGTACTCTATAAAGAGCTGGCAGGACACAAGACTTATTCTCAGAAAAAGAATCAGAGAATCAGACAAAAGGGGAAACCAGTTTCATCATGGGGTTATGAATTTCAAAACATTCACTTCAGCATTTTCTCTCTCTGAGCTGGTGCTACCTGAAATGCCTGAAAAAATGATATATCCTCTGCTAAAAGTTTTCCTAATGCTTACATGGGGAACACCAGTGGGCAGTGACAAAGGTGCAGTTAAGGATGTAGACAAACAAGTGTGGCCTCACTAACACAGTGGTCTACCCTGGCTAATCTATCACAATGTGTTTTCCTCATCAGATCTTTGGCTTCTTTGGTAACCTTAAACACATCATAGCAATTAAATTTATCCCAATTTTTTTCCGAAGTTTCACCGCTTATGAGATTTTTATACATTTTTCGCTATCCCAAAGTTCAAAGCCCTGTAAGGTATCTCTCAGTAATACTAAATCCCAACTTTGAGCTGGCATTTGTGCAAAGGGAAGTCTGCTACACAGGGCAAGTCTTCAGAGCCAAACATTGCTGTGTAATGCCCTGGAATTTGCTGTCCTTCTGCAGCCCTGTCATTAGAAGAGTTGTTTCAATCATCCATAAAAACTAAAGGAACCACACAGAAACCTGAATATGGCAAAGCAATTTGTATTCATGCATGTTTTCTCAATCTTAGTTTTGACCTTCTGAGATAATGTATAAAAATACATGTTGGATAGCTTCAGAGGATTTTTTCATTTGTAATTATTTAACATTGATCTTGATTCAGCTATGAAAGCTGATGCCTTTCCCATTTTGAACAAAAAAGTAAAACTTCAGGATATTTAAATATTAAAAAGTGGCAACTGCATATGCATAGCAAGTAACTACCTCTCTGATATACTTCAGAAAAATTGTGTTTAGTAGAGTATTTGTGATAAATTATGTATTTATTGTAACAGGGTCAGAAGCTGTTACAATTTACTGTACTTGGTCAAAAATTCACTTTTATGAAAAGTACGTCAGTGTCTCAATGTACATTTAAATGAGAACTTGGATGCACCAAACACATTGATTTTCATGGGAGGCAAGTTAAACATCTGAGGTCAAATTTTGCTGTGACTTACATTGGTATAAAAAACCAAAGCACAGTCATTCTATCATCTTCCATATATTTTAGTCTTTCCTTGCAGACAAAAATATGAAAAGGGAATGTGGAAGCTGGCATATAATTTTCAAGAACAGGCTATGCACTGTGTACATCGTGCTGCTGTTGTGCTAATGAGAATACAGGAGGACGGCTTCTAACAGAGCAAATGGGTGAAAGCCAAGTGGCACCAAGTGAAACACTGGGTTTGCATCTTGCAGAGCAGAATTTTAAAAATTCTGTTATTCATGTGCCTGTACATGTATTATGTTATTAAAAGAAAACAGTTCTCAGTGTTAATTTTTTAGTTATTATACAGTTGCTACTTTTTTAGTTCATCCTGTTGTCACCAGTAATAGCTACTGGAATTGTTTGAATTAAGGTTTTTTGGAGGCATCTGTAACAAACTCTAGCAATGTCACTGCTATAGGAAACTTTAGACTGGGATAAAGAGGAATTCTTAAACCACAGAACTTTCCTTTCTGTGTCCCTGTATACTTTCCCTAGGTTTTCCACAGTTATAAACTTCTGGGAAAAGAAAGGGTTTTCCTGTCTCTGCTGAGCAGTCAGCAATTACAGACTGTCAAAAGATTATCTGCAGAGCAACACTGTTTGTAACCTATAGCTGAGTCTATACCCAGACAAAGAAACTGAAACAGAAAAACTGTCCATACTGGAAGTCAGCCCTTCTAGGGTGGGTGGGTGGGTGGATGGATGGATGAAGAAGAGAGAGAAAGATGCCTTGGACCACTTTTCAGTCCCCATCAGACCTAGCTCACAGTTCAAGCAAACTGTGCCTTTCCTACTTCCTAGGCTTTTCCTACTGTGCACTCATTTAGACCTAAAGTTCTTCACATTTCAAGAACAAAAGTTTAAGTTTCAAATTTCATCAGGGACCAGGATCCATACAATCATAGAAACATGCTTCTCTTTTTCTACTAAGAAGACTTTAAAAAGTTGCTGCTGTCTATGACTGCCACCCATGGAATGCCTTCAGAGGCTGGTAGAGAAACACAGCAGGTGATGATGTAATGAAAGGCTCTGCCATAGTGAATATGCAAACACAGACAAGCATAAGTATCAACAAGCAACCTACAATCCAACATTTCCTAATTTACAAATACTTGCCTGCAGACTCAGTACTGCAGTGTGACCACGGTGCTTTCACACTGCCAAGGTTCCATAGTCTATAAAAGCAGTGACTGCAGGGCAGTGTAGATGCTCATGAGAGCATTAGCCAGCTCCAATCTGGGTAGCTGTCTTGCTCTAGCACTTTCAAAGTGACTGCCTGCTGCAAAACCTTCATGACAGGTAGGGTTAATTGGCCCACATTAAGCCTCATACTGCTATGGCAAGACAGCAACAGTGCCTATTGTAAAGTCAGCTTCCATCCACTGATCTCATACTCTGCCGTTGCTCTGATGACCAGTTCTTATTGTGCAACTGTAATCTAGAAATACTCATTTTAATATTATTCTTTCAAGTGGAAATTTATTTATAAAACATTTGAAACCCACTTAAGTACACAACAAATCCACATTTCCTCATTATCAAGTTCTCTCACCAATAAATAATTAATAAATGGCTTCTGTGTTCAATGCATGGGCTCCAGAAATAGCTCTTCTTATTCTCCTTTTGTTCTAGACCATAATTGCTTCAACTACATTATCTTGTGTGGGGGGCAATGTTTTCTGGTGGTTTTTTTGGCTAATGGAGAGTACTGCTATACATGAAGCACAACTGGATGTCTGAAACACTGAGTACATAAGCAGTAACACACTGGAATAGGCACAAATACTACAGTGCAGCCTTTTAAATACTGTTCAGTGTGTGTGTGCACACAGGAATTTGCACTAAAGTATCTCTCCTGAGAAAGGGCTAGCCAGCACAAATAATATACAGGTGGAGATGGAGACGAAGAGCTTTATCAAAGGGAAGAAAAAATACAAAATTCTAAAGCAATTCTTAGTAGACTGCTAGAAATTTTCCTTACTAATGTGGAGGTTTTGTACTTTCCTGGTGATACAGCCCTATCTACTCTTTCCTGGGTCAGAGTAAATGAAGTTTAATTTCTGTAAAAGGCATGCAATTGAGAAAAAATTAGAACAAGAATGGAGTTTTCATTAGTCAGGACTTTTTAAATTTTAATTTTTTGCTTAATCGATTTTGGTAAATTTAAACTCATCCCTAGTCTTCTGTTGGTATGTAAAACTGAGAGAGAATCAGCTTCTTTCTTTAAAGTGTCTGTATTGAACGAATTTGGCCACATTTACATGTTTACTCATGTTTCACATACTCAGGCAACAGTGACTTTATAGTATCGCTCTCACATTATACTGAAAATGCAGCAGAACTTGTGTGCTACATCTGTACTTTGGATTCCTTAGTTGTTTGATCACATTGATGAAGGGATATGCAATCAATCTCCTACTAAGACAGTGAGTAGTATTGGCCATAACTCATTACTCCATCAAAGAATTTGGCATTTCAATCGATGGGAAATGATGTGTGATCATTCTAATTTATTATACATCATTTCCCATCAATCGGTGTGCTGAAGCTTTGACATAATAAGTAGTTACAGACACTGTCAATCATTCTTGGTCAAACACCTCCAAATGCTGCCATTTGGTGCACCTTCAGCTATTCATCCAAACTGCAAATACTCACCCAAAACAGTCAGCAATCAGACTGTAACTAGAGGTACATAAAAAGACTCACAAAAGTTCTTAGGAAGATCTCAAAAGCCTCCAGAAAATATGGAACTGGGAAAAAAAGATTTATAATGAAAGTGAACTGAAAAAAAAAAAAAAAAAGCATAAAAATTGAGAAACCAAATCTCTAGTGGAGCAGTATCCAGGTAGGAAAAGACTGAAAAAGTGCAAGCTTCAGTATTGCACTGGATTTTGGCAGGATCACCTGCTATGCTGGCCACTCTACTGAAGAAGGAGCTAAATTCTTCTGATTTGTGTCAGCAGAATTCATTTTGTCTTCTGTGGAGTTGCATGGGCATGTAAACCCAGGCCACAGTTAATCTTTCCTCTGCTGATGAGATTAGAACTCTTGAAATCAGCCCTGAGCCTTAAACATTTGTTCCCTCTCCAAAATTCCCTTTAAAGTTCACTCTCCATAATTCTCTTTGAGGTCTCCTGTTTATTCCCCAGTAAATCCTATTAAAATTACTCCCTCTCTTAGTCATGAGTTCAAACACAATTATGCATCACTTAACTGTCCAACTAATACAGTAATATCTTCTATGATTTTTTTCTGTCACTCTAAATATTAGCAGTGCCCAAAGGGTTACAGACTTTTTCTAATCCAGAAGCGTGACAACAACCAAAATCACTGTGAAGTTACTTATCAAAGCAAAAAAAAACATTTTACAAACATAAGACAATTTTTATTCTGGACTTACTTTAGGAATCCACTTGGCCACTACACTTAAGGCCACTGCACCTTTTTTCTACCAGATCAGAATGACACTAATAGTTAGAGGTTATTCTTTCACGGGAGTGTATTAACCCATCTAGTTAAAAACATTGGTCCTCCTTTAAGAAATCACTGTTCATTTTTAAACCAAGCCTGAACTTTCTTTTTAAAATTTGCCTGTATTTAATCCAGGCATTGGGTATGGAATACACTGCCAACAAAGACAGATAAAATAAGAACTTTCAAAATGGCAGAATTAGCAAAAGCTGCATGACCAACTCCTACAGCAAGCAAGTTGACATGATTAATATAGCAAGCCCTCCTGTGATGTATTTTAGATGTCAGACTAGATGATCCAGCAGGTCAGTTCTAGCTCCATTGTGCATATTATCCCCTTCACTCTCACACATTCTTCTGTGCTTTTCTGTTTCTCTCTCTATAAGAGAACTCATACCATTCCCCTAATACTCCTCATTTTTCCCCATCTCTTTTTCTTCAAGATTTTTTCTTGTCTTCCTGTGTGACAAATGTAAAAGCTATTGTATTGAGTTCCATACAGCAATATCTCATTATTGGTAAGCTGGTTAGAGATAGTTTGTATGAAACTGCTACATAAAAACAATACACTGAATCATCTTTCTCTCAGCCCATCCATCCTTTCTATAGTCTTCATTAGATTTGTCAACCTAAAATAATGGAATTCTGGGCAGTTCAACGTGGCCCCTAAATTGACATGTTTATTTATTCTGTTACTATGAAATATTCTGATTTTTCTTTCAAGTTCTATTCACCCAGCTGCTGTAAACTCTACCAATCCTCTTACCAGCCCCCAGTCTGATTCACCCTGACCGTGGCAGCTCCCTGAGAAAGGCAATCTTTACCCACCCTTGGATCTGGCAAACTAAAAACATTCATAAAATAAGGTCAAGTTGATACTTTTTTAGAAATATGTCAATTTCTGCATATATCAATTTTTGGTGGATTTTTTGTCGTTTTTTATGTTTCTGAGAGAGGCTTCAGAGATAGAATTTGTCAAATGAGTTTACACTCAAAGAGCAATCAACAGCCCATCCACTTGGAGACTGTGTACTCACTGATAATTCTGAACTTGCGAACACCAGGATTCAGGCAGAAATCTCATTTTAAGAGTTCTAGTACCTTCTCTTTCAAATGGGGATCGTAAATGTTACTACATCTAATCAACATATACAGAGCGATATCTGAAATTAGAAATTCAAATACATGCAACAATCTGCTTGCCAACAATCTCTAGACCAAAAATTATTCAGATAAAGTATTTGGTGAATAATTTTGAATAGCAAATTCATTTGAGAAAATCAAAGCAGCTCACAGACAATTCACAAATGAAAAAAGTTATACATGCTAAATCATTTATTATGAACTATTTTTCATCTCTGTTCTGTTATTTGTTTTTCCATTCCAGGAAAAAACAGCTTCAGAAAGAGCAGGATAAAAAATCAAAAAAGAAACATCAATTCTTTTCTTACTTGGCATATTCTAGTAATTCTTGAGTATTTACGTGTTTATTGAGAAGGGAAGAAATTAAATGCTGACCCACCCAAGAAGTAAAATGGCCACCCTTAAACTCCCTCTAGTTTAAAGATTACATACAAAATTCCAGCCTGATGAGATTGGAAATGAGAGGACTATAGGCCTCCCAAACACAGGTTTCATAATTAACAGACTTTTAACTATAGCTGCATTGCCAGGTGCAAATTTAATAGAAGATTATAAATGATAGATGAACTGTATTTCCAGCAGCTGTTTCTAATCCCAAGCAAAAATCTTCATTAAGATAGTGTTAACGTTGTAAATGGTTATCTATTAATTTAAAGTATTGCAAAACATCAAACATTACTCATGTAGAACACTGTGTTGAAAACCAAGCTAAGAAACTATGCCCTAAATAAAGTTTTAAAATATGGAGTTTTAAGTCAGACAATCCAAAGTTAAAATTAATAATGTCAAACTCTCCGCAATCTTGAACAGATTGCCCTGGGATTCAGACAAGCTGCTCAGGAGCACTGCTAAGGGCTACCTAAACTGCAGCTGTAAGAGCAGGGTGTTGGGCTGCTGGAACTCAAGCCTGCCACATTTTGTTCGATCCACTGACACGCTACGAGGGTGTCAGCTCTGGCCCCCGCTTTGCTGGAGCTCCTGATCTGAGGAAACTTCCAAGCTCAGAAAGGCAGAGCTGTAAGCCCAACCAGCTCTGCTGATGTGCTCAGAAAGGTAGAGAAAACTATGTATTTTCTGATATTAGTCCCTTTCATACATCGGTTTTGTGGGGAATAAAAAGAATATATTGAATATACCCAACCTTCCCCCATTAAAGTGCAGACGTAGAGAGGTGTGAACTCTGATCTTGGGGAGGATCCCTTCTTGACCCACGATGTTTGAGAGTTTCTGACACCACCAGTGTCAAAAGCTCTTCTCACCTAAAGCTTTCACCCTGTCCATAGAGCTCCAACCTCAGAACTACAGTGAACGGAACATCCCCATTTTCTCCAAAGTTTACCCCACAGTGAGCTATGTCAAACAGCCATAAACAATATACTTTGTGGTCAGGGATTTTACAGTCCCTCAGCAAGAAAAGCAACACACAGGAACACTTTCACCATACCCAGACCTGCTCATCAAATCAGAAGAAAACAACAACAACAAAAACACAAAGGGGTAGTCTATGCATTGTTTTTAGTCAATGTATTCTGTGCAGGCCTTCCAAGAAGACAGAACCCAAAACTAGCACCCATCAGAAAAATTCTCCATTAGAAAAATTCTCCAAAGACCTTCTCTCAAAGTGAGCTACAGAGAAAGCTTTAAGATTAACCTATATAATTCACATCTTAATTCACATTTTAGTACACTTCCATCCAGAAAAAAAAAAAGACCACCAAGCTGCAAGATAAGCTCTAGATTTAGAAAATCTATTAGGTACAATTAGCTAAACAGTTTAACATTATGATGCCTTAACAAGATGCCTTGTAATGATTATTACTTATATGTGTAGAAACCCTTAGACAAAGCTATCGTAAATATGATATTTATTTTCAAAAGAGCCTGGTTCTTCAAAGCCCTTTCCCTTCCTTACATTTTTATATTTAACAATGAACAGAAGAGTTTCATATGACACTCAAATCATGACCAAAGATGTAAGCTGCTCTCAACAGCTGCACTATCTCAGTTTCCAACTAGAGCAGACCTCCTACTTCTAAAGAAAGTAACCTCCCTTTTAGTTAACTTTCTTTCCCTCCCATCCTCCTGCTCAAAGGTTTAAACCTCTTTACTTTCCCCCTTGAGCAACAGGAAGTCAAATTTCATTTTACCATCTGCATGATGAATACTTGGCTAATGAGGTGCAAAAATTAGTTGAGTAAAATGATCAACAAGCCACGATAATAATAATTTAAATTAGACAACTGTACTCTATCCTTGGATCTGTCTCTCTTCACTTCCCTAATGCACCATATAAGAACTAGTTCATAGTTAACCTAAACATTTTGTCTGTTTTTATACACTGTATGCACACCTTAAAATCATACCTTTTCATGCATACAGAAAGAAAAGTGTATTGTATAGGAAATTATTTTTGTGGTCCTTGGTGTTTTGTGGCCCAAATAAAACTGTCATTTCTTACTTACCTGAAAAATAATCCACTGCATTTTGGAAGAAAATGCCAATAGAGTCAATGTGATGTGCAAGTCAGTTTTCCCCTCAAGTTAAAGCACTGCTACACAGAATGTCTGCAGGGAACAAAATTTTTCTGTGAATTTCACCACTAAAAACCCAGTACAACTCCAGGGATTTGATTGGATTATTTCTCCCTATATTTCATCTGTGTAAAGCACAGAACAATTTGGTCCAAACCAGACAAATATATAGAGGAATATATGAGGAAATCAGTAATAAAATACAGGGAAGCATTGAGATGCTCAGATTATACCATATCACACTGATAAAATAATTATAATTCAAGCAGAATGGTGGGTGATCTTTCAATGGGACATACTGTTGATGAGGTATGAACCCAAATCAGCTCTAGGAGCAACCAATAAAATGTTCTGAAGTTTGTACCCTATTAAATTCTGGAAAACAAATCATACCACCAACAAAAATGGAGTTAAAAAATAGAATCAAAATATTAATAATTTTTGACAGGTCTTGCATGGCCTGCACCATTAGGCTTAATGTTATTAACAGGTCTCATACATAGAAATAAAGAGTAATTGTAAATCATGGCTGCACATATATAATTTTTTATGTATAACCAATAATAAATTATGTGCTTAACCTAATAACTGTTTGAACGTTATGTAATTTTCAATTTTAAAATTGCAGGACTTTAACGCTCAGTATTAACGCTTGGATAGTGGTACAATATCCAGCAGATGCAAACTGCCTGCTCCTCTTTCAGACACGGCTTCTTTCCTTCACTCATGGATTTTTTAATATATTAGTTATTCGGCTTTATTTTTCCCCCCCAAAAAAACCAAACCTCTAGTCTGCAAGTTAGTCCACATATTTACCACATAAAGAAGCTCACATAAGCAAGTAGCAGTTACTTTAAATGACAGATTAGAACGACACAGAAGGTGAAATTTTGGCATTTCAAGTTAATAATGTGAAAGATTTGCCCTCTATGATACATTATGTTAAAAACCCACTTTAAAGCCACATTCCAATAAGATTCTCATTTAGATCAGAAAGATTACAACTCTGAAAAACTTCATTCCAAACTATGAGACACCCATTAGCAAAATACAAGTATAAATCTGTAACACATTCGTAAGATTGGTTAAGGCCTCAGAGTACATTGCTTCACCTTCTTTACCTTTTCTTACTTATAAATAAAGTACATATATTTTAGTTCTAACAGAATCATTAAGGGGACAACTAAGCTTAGAAACAAAATGACCATATTCAAATACTGAAGCCAAGGCTTTCAAGAGCAAGGAAATTGAGTTAAGACACACGCTCCCCTCAGCTGCATGTTGCTGTGCTTTTCCCTTGGATGCAACAGTTAACAGAAAACATGAGCCTCTGCAGTGATTTCTGCTTTGCTTCTACAGTGCCTTTTTCTTCTCTTTTATACAACCCTTCTGTTATTTCACCTTTGGAGAAGGAAACTGCATTTTGTAAATAACTTCGAAAAGTGCTGCCTCTTCTGGAGAAGACACCAAAATTTGCTTTATTCTTTTACCTCTGGAAAGATTTATGAAATACAGTTGAAAGATGGATTCAACCACAAGGCAAACAGCTGGTTTCCAAACCCTAGAAAATGTCTGAGGTATTCAAAGCAGAGGGTTTTGTTCAGTCAGTTACAGAAATAAGGGCCAGCCATGAAAATTAGATCACCAGCTAGATTTGGAAACACTCGCTTCCCACTAAAGTTCAGGCATTCTGATCTGCGTTTAGATCCCTATCTGCTACAAAGACTACATTAATTTAATGTGTTTTAACAAGAAAAATTCATTCTTGCCACAGACATTAAAAAAATAAAATTCAAAGACAAACCATTCTTCAAAGGAAACAAGGGCCCCATCTGCTGATGTTTAAATGTACTACATTAACACGCACTACAGTGCTCCCATAGATAAGGTACTGAAATGAATTGCAAAGACAGATCACCACATTAACTGTGCTGCATTCTTCTGGTATCTTTTTTATAGGTAAAAAAAGTTTTTAGGCCCTTGGGTCAATCAGTTTCCACAGATGATAGGAGTTCTATCTATGAAAAAAATGGGAGACTAGGAAGGAAATTCAGGCAAGAAACTGAATTTGCACAACAATAAAATAAAGGAATATGACCAGTCCTATATACAACAAAACAAAATTGCACCTACAAGTATACAATAAACAGGTATAGAAAATAATAAACCATTACTATCTAAATGTCACCCTAAACACCAAATTTATGAATTATCAAAACATCCAAAACCACAATAGACATTAAAGGAGAACTTTAGGAGCAACAATGAAAGAAGGCATCTGGGAAATGTAAAAGTCAAACTTTTCTGAAGTTTAAAATATCTTGTTAAAGAGTCTGATAGTTGTATATTGAAAGTTCTTAAAACTAAGCACTGTTTTGTTTACAGAAATCCCATACATAGCAGACTTTACATTATCTTCTGGTGAAAAATGGCAGTGAGCTTAATGAAGACAAAACAAAAGTCCTTATTATGGACAAGAACATTTCAAACATTATATCAACAAAGAGCCGGCAGCTGAATTTATAATCTCATATGAGTATATTCTGCAATAAAAAAGTACATCATTTGGAAGTACTAAAACCTTTTTGTTTATATGGGTACAACATAGAAAAGGCCCATGCTGGTACACCAGGATGAAGCATGAGCCTGACCTCTGTCCCCAACCCCAGCACCACAGCAAAGGAACCTCTGAGTGAAGCTGGAGAATGCACTGAAGAAACTTGCTCCGGTTCATCTCTCCTGGACCAGCCAGAAGTGAAGCCACTGCAAGCTGAGTGTTTAATTACACGAGTTGTCCTACACCCCAGAATTGTTACTGTGCTGGAGAGAACGCTGCAGTCTCTTTATCCCTCCTATTCTGTGCCTTAGACCTTGTTTGCACGTATGATGCTGGAGGTCATCGCTGGGCCACACTGCCAGAGCCACAGGGCAAAATCCCACCAATCACTGGCTTTCTCAGGAAATAAGAAATGCATAATATATTTCCAGTAAATATTCGAACATAAAAATAAGAGCTATGCAAATGTACTAGACTTGCACACACCCTACAAAACTTTGGTTTTGCTACCAAAACCCTGCAAAACTGGAAATGATTTCCAGTTGGGCAATGGTCAGAAGGCAACATAGAAAACATCTCACTGCATGGATAAAAACAATAATTAGAAACTCAGTGGTAGTGAATTCTTCAGTAAGAATGAATATAATCCACACAATAAACAACACTGGCTTGGCTTTTGACTGAGTAAATTGAATTCAAAGTAGTCTGAATATAGTTCCAAGATGTGATAACGAAGTTCAAGGCACAAAACAAAACTATAAATATAACTACTTCTTCAGAGCATAATTAGATCTAGCGTGGTTTTCTGGTATTTTCTCATAACTGTTTCTTTAGCAGAGTTCCTTCCATCAGCTTTTGTATTATAAACCGATTTAGAGATGTTGACAGTCTGACTATGGAAATGAACTTCAGGCTGACACACGCTGAATGAGGAGTTTGTCTGGTGGAGTAGCCACATAACAAAAGAGTAATAAGATCAAGGTCCAGTTCCCCACATACGGCATTTCCTTGAAATGAAGTTTACCATTTACTGTAAGCACTTCTATAAAGTGTGCCTTGAAATGAAGTTTACCATTTACTGTAAGCACTTCTATAAAGTGTGCCTTTTTGAGCAGGTTGTTATTTGTTTGATCATTATCACTCATAAAAGAGGAAAACAATTAAAAGTTTTCAGAATTCAGTTTGTTCAAAAAAGTGTCTGTGAAAAAAATATGAGCATTCTCATTCATGATCACAGATAACACGAAGTAACTTTGCTATGTCCCTTCATTGGATCAGACACCAATCCCCAACCTGAACATATATGTTGGGAAAAGTAATTATATCTACATCAGTTATAAGCCTGTTAAAAGCAAAGCCACTGGAACTTTGTCAAAGGTGAACCTACTGCTTTGGGTGAAGCTACAAATAAGATGGAGAGCTGATCCCACTGGTTACTGCTCTTGGAAAAGCTCTACTCTGTCATCTGCTCACAACTGTGTGCTCCTCACCATGAACTCCTGTTTCCTGCCTCTGGCTCCTCCCAGACCTGGCATCTTTAGGCTGGGCAAAACACTGGAAAACTGACCCAGCAAGTAAAGAAGATGGGATGGGATGGGATGGGATGGGATGGGATGGGATGGGATGGGATGGGATGGGATGGGATGGGATGGGATGGGATGGGATGGGATGGGACCCACCTACAGAATCACTGCAAGTGCCAGAACCTGCGACAGAAAAAGGCAGGACTTCCTAATTAGGAAGAAGCCTGGGGAGGTGAAAGGAACTTCCCCTTTTGGCAGTGATAGCACAGCTGGGATAATAATTTGATCTTGAACTTCTCAGCTGTGCTTCTTCCTTTCTGCAGCATTCAGAAACCAATGCATTTTGAATAGCCCTGACCCTTACACTCTGTTAGTGCTCCCTCACAAGCATGCCAGTGTTTCAGGTTTGGGTTTATACATCTGCCTGGGAATTTAATTGTATTGCACAAGTACACAAATAATAAAACTGACTAGGAATGATAACATTTAGTAAGTACTTACTTCAGGTGCAATCTCAAGATCTAAATAACTTTCTAAAAAAAGCAAGAATTTGGGATCTTGCCTTCATAAATGCTTTGGTCAAACACTACCAAGTCCAAACCCAGGTATGTGATCAAGCTAACGTGTTTCAGTCTTATTGGCTTGTATGGAGTGAAACATCTAAAAGAATCCCATTTGGAATAAACAGTGTTAGGACCTCCTTACATTCCAAGCAACACAGATGAACCAACAACTCTAGTGGCTGGCTATTTCAATGCTTTTCTTGAGCAAACAGCAGTATCTGTCACATTACACTCAAACAGCTGCCTTGTAAATCTCAGCTACTTCCACTGGGATCATGCATTTAGAAAGGCAAGTAGTTACACTTCTGATAAGCAAATCCCTGCTTTCTATTACCTCAGAAGACATCTTTTTAAATTAATGCAATTACTTGCTTCTAATTCCTTAGTGTTTTAAACTGACATAATTTTCATCATATTTTCCCCTTTTTACTCATATGCACACACATTGTTTTACATGACATTTCTTACAACTGCTCCCTTTCTATTTTCTTTTTCCTTTTGAAAAGCCAGTTAACATTCTCTGAGGAAGATGGAATATTGAATTCAAAAAACCCAAATACTTTGGATAAACCGAAAATGAGAGGTGTAGCTCAGCAGAACTTGGAAGACTTAATTTTGAAAATTTGGTGCAATACTTCACAAACATTTACAATTCCTGGTTTATATTTTGATCAGTTCAAAATTTCTTTTCCCCTTTTTTCTGACTCTCTCAACCCACCATACCACATTTTAGCTTTATAAGGGAAAACACAGGATTCCAGAAATCTGATTGGCAGACATAAAGGCTGGCAGGCACAAAGGGTGTCTTTTTGATTTAATAATGATGACTTATATCATTGTTTTGAAAAACCCATGAAATAGAATGGAACTCTCCTTTCAAACCTAGTACTTCTATACCACTGCTTATGTTTGGAAGGAGTAGCTCTATTTTGGCTGCTTTTGGAGGCATTTATTGATGCTTACTAATATGTTAATGAACAGCGCTACACGGTGAAAATACCGGATAGGAGGCTTTTTTGGAGCTTATTAACGCTTCTCTTTCATCAGCCAGAGGAGATGCTGTAATGTGACACCTGAAAGTGTGCTGCCTCTGAAGTGCTCCCAGTCACTGCTGGACCACAGAGAAAAACAAGGGGCTGAAATGAACATCATCACAGCTAAGACTTAGACAGATTTTGCAAACACATAAAAAGGAAAAAGCTGAGACTGAAGTTACAGGATAAAAGGAATGTTCCCACTAGTTTTGTCTTTAGTTATGATCTTACCCAAAGTCCTCATGTTTTAAGCATAGTGCACTATTTTCCATATACCTCGACCTCATTAAAAAATGGCTACCCTTTATTTATCAATAGTTCTACAACTCTGTGTCCTGGGACACGCACAGTTTTCTTCCAGACATGGGGACATTGTGCAGCTGCTAAAGACTAAGCAAAAAAACAAAGCAGTAACTAAATAATTAAATAGTAAAAGATTTAGACATCAAACCCACAGATCAGGCAGGGTTAACTTTCTTTTGATAGGGATGTTGTGTTTGAGACTCCAGGTGTGTATGGGTATGTGTGATTTTAAAGTCTGTCTTATCTTCTACGAATTCAGGTAGTCCAAGAAAACACCTGAAAAGGTATTTTGTCCCTCTATCAGCAATTTGGTCCAAATGTTTCCCCTCCCAGGGAACCATAACTATTGTTTAGGTGACAGCTGGGTGGGAGCTTTCTACCACTCAAAAGATATCTCATCTCTTACTATGAAATGACCCTTAAAATTGTTATTGCATTAGATTATAATTGTAGTGTATTTAGCTGTGAAATTGCATGGACGTTTTTGTGCCTCTACATTTCTGAGTACTCTCTCTACTTGTTAAGTCAAACAGCATTTTGTTTTCAGTGTTCAGCGCTGACTATCTGTGCAGACAGAGGCATGCATGCACATGCACACTGTCTCTCTGCTCTTTCACAGAGAATTTACGTCTGCTTCTTGGGTTTTATTCTCTTTCAGATCAAGGCTCTCTGCTCTTTCCATATAAGAAGTCTTGCAGTAACAAATAACTCTGTCCAATAATCTAAATATAATGGAAGTATGCTCAGAGGAAATTGATAGTGTTGTCAACTCTCATTATTTTCCTATGAATCTTGTGATATTTGCTATTTTTCTTAAAGCCTTGACTGTTGAAATTATATGAATAAATGTGAATCTGAGTTTCTATTAAAAAGTGTCTAGATTTCTCAAACATGAAGTAAAACCTGAAAATGTGAACTGAATGTAACCAAAACAGCTAAAACAACCAAAGGTAAACTAAAAATAAATTAAAAACAAGTAGGGTGTTAAATCACACCATAATTTAAAAACAATTTCCTAATTTCAACTCAATATTGAATACTTGGATTTGCCAAGAAAAGGAAATTGGCTAAAATCCTCAGATAAATGCTGGGTGCTACAAAGTATAGAATGAGGGCAAGAGGGAGGAATTATCTCACTTCAGACATGAATCAGCTCTCTAGGAGTGTTTTTGGCCTGGAGTTGGTGTGGTAGCACCAATCAGAGCTTCAGTGCCAAGTCCACCTTTGCTGCCCGTGCTTTGCTGTGCCGCACTCCCAATGAGTGCTTTGCTTCAAGGTCTGGAGCTTCAAAAATTCAAAAAGCATGTCATTATGTACATTGGGTATTTTTTTTCATCTATGGATCCTACAAGTACAGCACGTGGTTACTTCAGAAGGACCAAAAATTTCTCTCTGTGCAAGTAATGTCAGGTTTTATTTTTTATGGCTATAACAAAACCACACCTCATTTGTGAGCCAGATTGCAATGCAGACTCCCCCAGCGACACGGAGAATTGTTCACAAAGGTTATCATGAGCACAGGATCTGATGCTCAGAGAGGATAGTTCTTTTTCCCATATGGAATTATTTTTAAAAAGTAATTCCTAATATATCTAATATAAATGAAGTTCATGTAACCCACCAAGCTTGCAGTTTAAGCCACAAAAAAATGCTTAGATGCTTCAGACCAGATGCTGGAATGACTGATATTTAGGAAAACCAAGAAGCATTTTCTTATAAAGAATTTTTAATTGATTTTGTAAACTGAGAAGACTGGAATGGTGTGCTTAGAGTACAGTGACTCACAGGCCTACAGTCCCAATCCCAGCTCCCTTGCCAGCATGCCAGCATCTCCCCCTTTGCACTAGAGGGGCAGGAAGGCAGGCTGGTCCTCAGCTTCACTTCTCAATAACATTATCATGACAGAATTTACTCATCTCACACAACCTCAGATTTAGTGGGAGACAGGTCATGCTTCCTCCACTCTATTTCAGGAAATCTTATTAGTCTACAATACATAGTTCTTCATGCAAATTCAATAACTACAGAGAGGGAGAAAAACTAACAGAAAATACCTCACCAGATGGAGAAAATTGAAACATTACCCTTGTTTCTTTGCCAGCACAGATCCATTCTGACAGGTTGGAAATGATTTATGGTTGGAGGGGGCATGGAGGAGGAGAGCATGGGGAAGGAAACACACAAGCAGAGATATTATTAATTGCTGTACAGTGTTAAAATCTTTGCATTGTTTTGCATGCCATTAGTTCCAAGGCTTACATATGCAGCAATGTTTGCATGCTGATCTCTGCATGAGACAAATAAACCTCGAGTACATGATGCATGTTAGAAATTGCTTTCAAACCACTGTAGAAGACATTGTGGTAAAGAAATGATACAATACAGCAACTCAAAAGCTGCATTCAAGGAAACTGATTACCTTTGAATATATGAATAGGTAAATACTTCAGTATGTCCAAGATTAATACTAATCATTACTATTTTAATATATAAAACGTTATGGATATTGCTACCCAGCAGCGATCAGGCAGATATCTAGTCTTTGTAAATTAAAACCAGATATTTTTCTGCATCTAATTGATTTTTACATTACATTAGGCAGCCAAGGCTGCAACCTTCCATGACATAGTATCTAAATAAACATTTATTAAAATATTTTAATTAGAATAAGAGGGAAAATATAGTTTCCAATTATGTTTTCAGAAGGAAAAAAATCAGACCTATTAAGAATTAATGTAAACATAAGTGTAATGTAACATTTAAATGCAATAATTATGCCATATGATTTATATAATGTGAGTTACTTCTAATTCCTAAACTTTCAAAAAAGGACTACTTATACTAACGCATTTATTGCCTGTTGCATCTTATGGCGTTGATCTGGAAAAGTAACAAGAAGGGACACTCTCAAATGTGAATAGTGATTTAAAAAACTGAGGCATATCTGTGCTGAGCAAAATTTATCTTACAGATGCACAAGGCTTAATGGTCGTTAATAACATTGCTCTGCCAGAGCAGGAGTTTCTCCTGCTCTAAGATGTTGAGGTGCTTTGTCTGGTCTGGCTGTAAATGACCCACAGTGACTGGGCTTCTGCCATTTCCCTTGGAAATCTAACCTGGAAAAAAACTTATTCCCGGTGGATTTGGCAGAGATTGTTAAGAGTCTCCAATGACTTATAATTTTTTGCTATATACATGCACATATCTGCGTGCACAGATATTTTGGCTCCCTCAATCCTTTTTTATGGAACAGTGAATTTCAGATCCTGACATGATTTAGCACAGGGAGATTGAGTCAGGCACAGTACCCTGGTATAATCTATAGCTCACAGTACTGGTAAGTTGCGATGTCTTATTGAAGACCTACATTGCTTGATAGTTCCACACCACCAGATATATACACACAAAGGGGAATTAGTTTATACCTCACAAACCAGGGAGAACTTGGTGTGGAAGTGAGGACAGCATCTTCTTTGCTTCAGCCACAAGCTGGCAATCACATGACTGTCACTGCAGGGAACCAACGAGGGAGTCTTCTATGCCTTTTAGTTTAAGACATTATCACTCACCAAGAGCTGCTAGAAGAGTTTCTGGCTGTCATATAAAAATTGGCTCACTATTCTTGACATTGATATAATCTTGTAGAGACACTAAAGATACTACAAGGGTGATTGGTTAAGGAAGATTGGGTTCCTGCATTTTTTAAAGCGCTAATTAAATTCTGGGCCATGGAAAGAACTTCTGAAATGGATATATTTGTAAAAAATGTAAGCATGCCTAGGTCATGCAAACAGAAAACAGGGTGACATGGCCATATAAGCTGTCTGCCTTTCCCTTGATGACTTTTGACCAGTTTGAGGCGAATCTCAAAGTACTGGCATTGGTAAATGAGAGCAGGAGTCTGCCGTTTCAGTCAAACGTGCAAACACAGCACAAGGCCTAAAACATTTGAAGTCCACTGACTTCCGGTCATACTGTTTAACAAGACACATATTGATTTCTTCATAGTAGAATATAGACACCTTTATCAGGCAAAATTCAGGCAGTTTTACTCAACTGCTTATTATCTTAACAATTCCTCTTATGAGCCTTGCTGCCTGTTAACAATGCCTTCGTGTTCTTCTCCAGAAATTTCTCTTTTGAAAGACTGTGGTTTTTCCTAGAGATCTCCAAGAAGGATGTTATTTTTGTGCCCTTCATTGTAAACATCCACAGAGCAGGAAAAAAAGCTAGTCCCACTCTTGACCTTCCAGAGGTGGACAAGGATAGTAGAAAAAAACTCGTCAGACAAACATTTTGGCGATGTGAATACTTTTCTCTGAATAAAAAGAGTATTCTCAAATACAGATGTGTCTTATTTATCTCCCTCTTTAGGTCCAAGAGCTATCATTCCTCATAACTTTCATTCCCTACCTCTGCAAACTACAAATCATAAAAATCAAATGTCTAATCTTCCCCATTCATACCCTCTCATAGACTACTAGACCACCTGGCACCCTTCCTGCAGGCACCCTTCCATTGCAGGTCCATTTTAAACCACTGCACCATTTCTGCATAGAGCAGAGAGCGTGAACACACCACAGCCATCCTCTCTGCCATTCCTTTCCAGGGATTACTCAAAAAAGCCCATGGAGTCTACACTCACTTGTAGTCTACACCTTACTACAATCTACCAAGTACTATTCTCTTTGTTCACTCAATAATAATAATGATAATAATAACAACAAGAACAAATCACTATGTCTTCTTCAAGGCCAGTATTTCACAACACAACATGGCTATGGTTAGTAAATTCATATTTAGTTTCCTAAATTAGTAAGCACTTAGATTTTAAATACCAAGTGCTCAGCTGTTCTAGAGAACATTTAACAGCTTAACTTTAGTCACTTGTTTATTAAAATCTTACTTTTGGCTCTCGTTCACATATTTCACTTACAGAAATACCAGAACTTACTCAGCACAGAATGCCTCTAATATCTCCATACCACTCAGTAACAGACCTCCTATATTGCCTTTACATCCATAATTACATATATAATCCTACCAATTCCTTCACAGGAGAGAGTAGAATTTAGGCATTATCATCCAGCATAAAAAGAAGAAAAAAAAATTGACACTTCTGAAGTGCTTTTTAATCATAATTTATTTTAATTAACATTTGCTATTTTACAAATGTTTTACTGTAAGCACATATTCTAAATGTACTATGCTTAATCTATGACTAAATTCTGTTTGACATTTTTTTTAATGTTCTACATCTGAGGCATCAGAGTCAGGGTCCTTGCAGATTTTAAAGATTAAAACTCTGTTGGGGCTCAGAGATACTAATATCCATTTCCCTGAGTTAGCACTGATGGACTTGAACATACCTTCTTTTGACAGAACTTGCAGTAAGTGGTATTTTTTTTCATGTTTATTTTTAAGGCAGTTAGAGTATAAGAGAATCATTTTGGCAGTCATGTTATCTTAATTTTTACCACTGTGGCAACAAATACTCTGAATTTCCAGCAAGAAAACCCCTCCAAGTTTTCAGGCTTGTTTTCTTCATACTTACCACAGTACTTGTAAGTATTGCTGCACCAGACCAAGATTTGTGAGCCATTGTGTTCAGCAGCTCCCTTCCAAGTGAATTACACACCTCTTACAAACAGTCACGGAGGAGCAAAAGCTCAGAAATAATACACTGTGCAGTGGCATTTTTGCCAGCCATGGGCTTCTCAGAACTGTACAATTTCCCCAGCGATTGCACTGTCATTATAACAGGTAATCATTAGATTTATCTTTTATATAATTTGTAACATCTTACGGTATTATATGTGCATTTATGTAGCCTCATTACTGCCAGGAGTCCTCTTTAACTGAGATGATAAGTAAATAAAGTAGAAATTACACACGAACAGGAACCTGGAATATGTTGTTTTACTGTATGTCTGAGAGCTCCCTTTAGCAAAGCTAATCTGTGCAGCAGTTACCATTATTTCTACCTCAGTGAGCACTTCCTAATTGCTGTGTTATTGCTTGTGAAGAAAATATATTATTAAAGTCCACAACTTATGACTTGTTGCACATCTATACATGGAAGGAAAAAATCTTCTCATTTCATCAAACCTTAATAGGTTTTGAACAGGATGATCAGCTGAGGCTGTTTTTCTCTTGCAGATCTGTTCATTACCGTTTCATAATGTCAGTGGCTCCTTCTAACAGACAAGATGCATTCATAATTTATTCAGAAACCTGAAAACATTACTAAACCAAATCCACTTAATTCTCTATGAATCAGCTCAGGCCTATTTTGGTAGCAATTTGTAATGAACAACAATTATAAGCCCAAAGGAATCTGTATTCCTTTTTAGTTGTTAATGTTTTATACCCAATTATTGGTCCACTGCCAGATAATGATCCATAGAGCATTAGAAATGTGTATTAATATTATCTTTACAAATGCAATAATACTCAGTGGAGGATAAAGTTTTGATGGACTCCTCTTGTGTGCTAGTTAAAGCTCTACATTGTCAGGAAAAGAGTCAGCATTAGCACTTTGTTCTGATGGGACTGCTAAAGACAGGGTGACCTTCAAAATTTGGCAACGTAATCAAAATGGCAAACAGAAGCCACTGAAATTAACACAGAAAATAACTTCAGGATTTTCTCCTGTTCAGAATTACTGAGATGCCACAGCTATGCAGAAAGCAAGGCTTAGGAAAATATTTTAGGAAACAACAAAATACTCTGCATTCTTCCGGTTAAAACTAACAGTGACATGGCTTACATCTTTCTGTGAGCCAGCCAACACTCAAGAGTTCCTGAAAAGATGATGGCCAGACTCCACTATTTTTTTCTGTTTTGAATACTGAGTATTACTTACTTTTACAGGATGTCTGGGGTGAACCATAGGAATCAATTTAAGAACTGCATTGCATAGATTCTACTTGGGATAATACTGTGCACTTTCCTAAGAATAAATATTTGCCATCTTTAAGTTGTATTAATTAATAGCCAACATGTGGCTGCATACAGAAAATAAAAAAGCCAAATCCAACTCTTGTAACATAAAGTGGCTTCTGCACAAAAAGGGGGAATTTTAGAAAATAATAAGAACAAAGTCTAATAAACATTTCAAACAGAACACTGCCATGGTGATTGTGTTAATGATGGCAGGGCTTCAGTACACTGAGAAACCGTTTACAATTATATTACTGATTTTCCTTGCCAAAAATCTCACTTTCTGGATTTGACCCCTGACTACCATATGTCATTTCCATGTAGCCTGTATCATGATACACACAAAGCTGAGTGAAGGGGTTGCTTTTACTACTAAGACCCCAGAGAACAGCAAAAATAAAAAAAAAACATTCAATAGCTAAGATTCCACTTAAAGCCCTGTTTATTTTCTTCAAAAATAAGAAGTCTGTTTCCCTTATCACCTGGAATAAGTAAGCAATAGAGAGAACAGACCAATATATTTGTCAGCACTAGAGACCAGCCTCAGGATTTCCACAGGCAAAAGCAGTTCAGATTAACACATGAGGGTCCATCCTTTCCAAAGCACTGAAAGACCTAGAGGCCTTTTAATAGGATCTCTCTAAAACACCTAGGAATCTAATTGCCATTGTCTATGAAGAGAGTTAGGATCCTGGGTGTTTTTAAAAACTCCACTAGGTGCCTCTACATCTTCAGGAGCTTAAATACCTTTTCAAATTTGCCATAAGGCCCTCAGCAGGTAGCCTCAGCAGACTCATATGTTCCTTGGTACAGGCAGAGAGATAAATAATGCTATGTAACACAGCAGCAAACATTCAGCATCTTATGTATTCTTTTCCCTTTTACACAGAGAAGCTGACGACATAGTCAGGGTATTTCTTTGATGCAAAGCTATTTATTTTCAAAAATATATATGTCCTGGTCCCCTGAGCACAGTGGGAAAATAGCAGATGCTCAGTGCAGCATGCTGCTTTTTTCTAGCCTGTGCTCAAGGGTTCCCTTCTAGCTTTCTTTCAGGGTCATGTTGTCTTCATTTCCTGCCCATCCTCCCTCTGCCTCTGCCATACTGGCTCCGTCTGCTCTTTCTTTCATCTATGGCACTCAAATGCCCTCATCCTCCTCCCCCACAACGATGAATTTCCCAATTTCTGGTTTTGAATCTGTTCCACAGTGAAGTCTTCTCTCCATGTAGCTCAGTTCCTGTCTGGTCTAGCCTTAGCTTAGCCTTTCAAGGGTCTATGGCTTCTGATGGCTTCTGATGTTTATCCTAAATGTATGGCAGGTCTTATACATAGCAGCTTTAATCAACTCCATGTAATATATTGAACTGCAGGTAGCCCAGACTTCACATAAAGCTATAGGTGGTGCCACTTTTTCAAGATCCTGTCACCATCCAAACAGCTTTGAACCAAATACAATAAAGATTTCACTATGGTATTCAAATTTCAAAGTATGTTTTTACAAAAGGCATCTCATTAAAACCTCATGCATTAGAATATTATACAACTTGGGACTTGCTGGAACAAATTTTAGTCTGAATTGCAACAACCAAGTTCCTTACTACTCCAGTTCCTAACACTGACTTTATATCCCCATCTAAAGATATTCTACATCAGGAAAAGAAATCCTTAAGAAAAAAGTATATAAATAAGTAGGCTCAAGTGAGACTATGATGGGAAGGTGCAGCTCATTGCCAAGCCCTCCCTGTAAGGACAAGGAGAATGTAAATGAAAAGCACAAACCCAGCCTGGAATGCATTTTGATCCATGTGAACATTGGTAACACATGGAGCAACACAGCTGAGTCTGTGTCAGCGCTGCCAACAGCGCTCACGGTGTAGCTGATAACACAGACCACCGGCATTACTCCTAGAAATGGGTTCACAATTGGTCCCAACCACATATTGCCGCGGTGGAAATCACTGAAACCTCCTTCCTGCATGTCCAGTACTGCAATCAGTAAAAGCATCAGGCACTAAAACAAATAAATAAACCTCTCTTTCTCACCTGAGGCAAAAGCCAAACCTTGTTAATATAATATCCAAATGGAAATAATTAGTCCTTGGCTTTTCAAGTGATAAAAGCAAATAGGTTCTTTTACGTGCAAATAAAACTATACCACATACTGAATTCATTGCTACTGGTAGTTGTTAGAACTTTCCAGCTGTAAGCACCAGTTTCTAATAAATTACTGGTGATTGGTACTCCACTGAAATACATTATAAATATGTCTGAAAACACCATAAGATTCCTTCATCCTTTAGAAAGTTCTCCAACAGGGAGAAAGCACCTCTCCTAAATAGAGATTGCTCCTGTTATGCCACTATGGCATCATAAAGCATCTTACAAACATCCAGCATTTTTTTAACAAGCTAAGCTGACTCCATTGAAAAATATAAACTCTCATCATGAAGGCATGTGATACGACTGTTTTCAACAAGGAAGCAACACCAACACCCCCTACCATAACTCTTCCTGCTTTAGAGTGTCCTTATCAAAGTAAGCAGAAAACCCCCTGGCATTAATTGTTGTTATGCTTTTTTAAGGGCTGATCTGAAGATCAGAGAGAAACCTTTATGTATGAAACAGCCTTTTGTTTGATGATGTTTGGGCTCAGCAAACATCTGTGTCCTTTTTTTTTCTGTGTCCTGCTTTTCTTTTGAATGCAAGATAATAACAAAACTATAGTTAGACCTGGATAATAAGAGAAAAATGCAGGAAGTTGAAGCATCACTCTTCTCATTAGTGACAGTCTGCCTAGTAAAATGAAAGGAATCATAAACTGGAGTTAAAGACTTCTTCACTTTAACCCTCCACTAGTTATCAAAAATTTTATGAGGATATTTTCAAGAGGGAAAGTCAAGTTGACAGCTTTATATGATGAAGTCACATACAGCAGTAGGAGATAACAAAGTTTATTCTTTCAAGTAGGCTTTTGCCCCTTCCCGTTTTGGAATCTCTTAGTAATTAAAACATCCATCGTCAATCTGGTGACAAGACATTTAAGTTTGATTTAGTTATGGACTGCTTTGGGTTTGAACCAAGAACAACAATGACTATATGGAAGTTCACACTGCCTTTTCTGATATCCTTCCTGAGTATTTTCTCATGCATGAGAGTGGTGGGAACAGGGAAAAGAAGAAAAAAAAAAGAACTGCCTTGAACAGGAAATAAGAAAATTACTTAAAAATCAATAGGTCATGGACAGAACTAAAATATGCAAAGGTACTGGAGACCAAGCATTAAGGAAAAAGTTTAAAATAAAAGGTGATGAAGCAGAATATCAAAACCAGTCAGGCCTGCAGTACACCTGACACTGAATGAAAAGACTAAATTCTCCAGTGCTAGAAATAACCAAAGAACAGGAGTCAATCATGGCCAAAATCTTTACCCAGTGATGAGGTACAATAAATCCAACAAGGCACTAGGGAGTCCCATCAAATGAAAATTGTGTGTTTGCTGTATTCACATGCAGTTTGGGGACCAAAAGGTTGCCACCACAAAAGAAACACAAAAGCATTCTTGCTGACAGTGCAATGAAATTGTCTGCTCAGAATCCATAACATTTTTAAACCAAATCAAAAATACAATGCTATATTAAGGCAGGGAAAGAATTAAATAACTAACTTGAGGGCAACGTTCCTGTTCCTAATTCCTAGTTCTAGTTTAGTAATCAGAGCTCCAACATAGTGAAGCAAAAGCCGAAAGGGGAAAAAAAAAGAAAAAAAAAAAAAAAGAGGCCTGGAAAGATTTCCCTATGAAAAGGAACTGATGCTTTCAGAAATGCCTCATGACCAGACTGGGAAGAAAGCAACTTTTAATTTTCAAAGTAGTTTAGGTCTTGTCTACACTTCAGATGCAAAAACATCTGATCTGCTGGAGAGACTCTCACCTCCAAGGAATTTGGTGTGGAGATTTTTAAGTGAGCTAGACCAAGACACAGAAGTGAACACTGCATAACAGCACTGCCCCTTGAGTTACTGTGTCCTTTTAGTTCACTGTTTGAAGCCAGGCTAGTGCATCTGCACAGCACCACAGCACTTTGCCTAGGAAATTCAGCATAATGTGCACTGCAGCAGCTATTCCCATGGGCACATAATAGCTTGTGTTTCATAGCTCTGGGATTAAATATTGGCTCCTGACTATGTTTACAGATGTGTGTGTTGAGATATAGATAGACTTCTAGAAAGTGTCTCCTGTAATGTTCAATCAAATTGGTCACATCTTTTAGCGATTTCTATGGATAAAAACCTCACAGGCAAGGTTACAAACAAAATAGAAGACCCTTTACACAAACTGTTGGGCAAGAGCAGTTCAGCTGGAGCTGACTGGGAATGTAGTGTTGACAAGAAGGGAAGAGGAAATGCAGAGAGAGGAAATGACTGATGCAAATGTGACTCCTATATTTACAAACACAGGAGTCACTGAGAAAAAGGAAGGGGGCAAAGGTTGTATTTACAGTACACCACAGGAATGGCCCTGTGGGTCAAGGGGGTAAGTGCAGGCACCTTGCAGCATGCGCATGCAAATCAATTCCAAAAGACATCAGTTTAAATGAGAAGTATAATTGGGAGGGGAGGAACCCTCTCATTCTACCATAAACTTCTCCCTATTTCACTGAAGCATGAACACAGAATAAGGAAGGGGGGTTCAGTGAAAAGCTCGTTATTAATCAGCCCTGTGGACAGTACAGTCTGTATAACCCCTGAGATTCATACAGGCACCTGCCTCCAGATTGGCTGAGTAAGGGACAATTTATCATAAGTGAACACATAGGAGTGGGGGAGGACACAGTGGTCATTGCCTGCACTGGAATTTATGATGGAAAAGAAAGTTAATTAAGTTCTGTGGTCAGTGCTTAAGGGAAAAATAGAAGAGCTCCCAAACGCAATTCCTTGCTGGAACAGATATTTTGGCAGAACTCACTAATTACTATACTAAACTGTTAATTTGGCAAGAGAGAACTAATTTTATTATAGCAAGTTTTCAGGGAAAAATGCATAGAAACAAAAAAGTTTTGTTATCCGGACTTTCGTTGTCAAAAAGAAAAGCACACCTGGCATACTCTGTAGTTACTAACACCACTATGGCACAGCACTTTACTGAGTTGTAGAGTGAGCAATAGCAGGGAAAGGAATGTTAGAGGCTTCTGAAATAAATGGGAAAATAACTATTTAGGGAAAAATGCAAGATAACTATATGTGTGACCACATTGGGCTACTACAACTTACAATGCAGGATAATTCAACGCAAAACGTGAAATGACCAACAGAGCCATTATTGCTTTGCATGATATTACCTGGCATTTCTAGTTTTGGCAAACCCAATTCATTAATTTTACATTGCATTCTTATATGGCCTTAAATACATATATAAAAAAATCAACGGGATAAATAACCCTTATTGAGAAATCCTCAGGGCAAGACAGACATCAAGTACAATAACTCAGTCATCATCCGCTGCAGCCACACGACCCGGAGTATTTCCGCCGAGAAAGGCAGAATATCCTCAAAAGCAGAGTGCGGTAACTTAGTTCAAATCACTCGTTTAAGGAATGCAGATTCTTACACAGCTTACCAAGACAGGCATCAGAAAAAAGAGCCACTGATTTATGAAAGGAGAGCAATTGTAGTTTTTGCTTGCATTTACTTGCTGTGCTCAGGCAAAAAATCTTCACTGGACAATACTGATAGCTTCTTTCAACTTCATTAAAACACAAATTCAATCACTTAATTTCTGCTTACAGATCATAATAGGTGTGTGCAAGGGATGTAAAAATACATCCCTGGAGTCTGGGGTGCAAAGGGAGCAGGAGAATAGACTTGTTTCATTTTTATCGATAAATAAAATTTTAAATTCCAAAAAAAAGCCTCAAAAAGCAACACAAGTACAAGATAAAAAAATTAAAACTAAAGCAAACATTCAGCTATAATGGATTTAGTAAGGGAGGAATGATTTTTGTTTGTTTAATTTTTGAGCCTTTAATCCTTTTCAAAATAAGGCTTTTTCAATAAATGGCAAAATCCACTGGGCAAGAACACTTGGTATCTCCAAGTATGCAATTTTTTAATGATGAAACATTTCATTAAAAAAAAAGTAATTTCTACTTACTAGTATTTCAGGATATATAGTAGCATTACTAGTATAAAACTTCACTAAATTACATCATTTAATATGAATTATAAAGGGCAAATTACATGGAAAAGCTATATGCACATTTAATGATAGGATTTGGCCCTCTACTTCGTTTTTCTTCGCTGAAGTAGAAATACAGAATTTGTTTCTTAATTTTAATGCATGGCCATGCCTTAAACTATGTTTTTTGCTTGACTTTCAACAACTACGATATACGAAACCAAAATATATTCCTCTTTATACATATTTTATAATTCGTTTCAAGTTGCATCTTAAAAGGTATTTAACTTTTTCTCCTGGATCCTGATTTTAGTTAATAGCAGTAGAAAAGTCACTGTCCTTGATCTAGAATTGTTTAGTAAGAAGGAGTCAAGGCTAGAGGCACATGAAAACACGTCAATCAGATGTAATTGCTCTCTAAAAGAAACCCCATCAAACTGAAGAATGAGGACTATCACTGAACACATGAATTCACTGCAGCACCTAATCTACTAATGAGCTCAGCTTGTTATTTTCAGGCTCACTATTCAAAAAGTTCAACGTAAGAAACATGATAGCGAAGGACAACATTGCTCAAACAGTTGTAGAGAGTACATACTACAGATGGAGCCAGCAATGTCACCTGAAGTTAAGGCTGCCCAGCACTTCCCATGACACTTCCCTTGGCACCATGTCCAGCTTCAACTGCTTGGGTTGAAATTTTCTATACAAAATGTCTCCAAAAACATATGCCTAATTGTGTGTTGGCAACCTACTACTGTTAACAGTCACCATCTCAGACTGCAAAAGTTTAAGCATTTGAACAAATATTCCTGATGCTGAAATCTGAGAGCATAAATTGATAAGTCAATTTGATCTCTATTGAGATCAGTGGGAAGGGATCACTTCCCAGCCCCCTTGGTGTTAACATTCTAAGGTCCACATATGCTTCAGGTTGCAAACTACTAGCACTGCAGAGTATTCAATATGCTCCTTGTATACGTCTTCTCATTTCTTTTCATTCAGCAAAATGAATTCTCATGATCCATAGCAAAAAAAGAAGTACAGCCTCATATGCAAGACAGATGAAGGACTGAGAACTTCCTTCTGACTCCTGCTTTACCTGCTTTACCTGCTTTTCAAAATCAAAGGATCTTGAAAGTTTCTTTGTGGAGGTTAGACATAGATTCAATGAGTAAATGCATGCATTTGGGTAGCAAATATTTAAAAAGGAGATGGATTATTGAATGTAAAGAGTCTTACTGGTGAGATATCAAATCCACGGACTGGAAGTTAGAGGTCTGGGATTTTCACAAGCCAGGTCTTGATCACATCAGAGAGTTAAACCAATGACATCAGAGGTTCAGGAAACACGTTTTTCTCGGGTCATCTTAGCAAAAATATGGGTTAAAAGGGAGTGTTTCTCATGAAGCACAGTCTTTTAAAAAAAATGTTGCCATCGTAAATCATTTTAGTCATTAACAGTAGTGAAAATGCCTTTCATCTCTTCTGTTTTGTTTTTGAGAATTCGTTTTTGTTCAAAAGGCCCAAGGTTCAATAGAAGGTGATTGGGAGTTTTTGCAGTAAAGAGTCTGGAGTACACAAGGATGTCCTCTTAACCTCTTCTGGATTTCCTAGCTATAACAACCTGTGATTGGGCTAGGAGCCCAAATAGCTGGAAAGAGCCCTTTGTGTTCTAGATGTCTAATTTGTAATTTTTTGAAGTGTTAAAAGCTTCTACACCTGATCAAAATCAAGAGGAACGTTACCAGTGAACATAAACATTATCTCATACTCCTATAAGCATCCTGAAAAAAATCAGGGCCTGAGCATGTTGGACCAAATATCTGGGTAAGTTTATAACCATCATTCTGCGGTTCAGTTCTCCCTTGTAAAATTGACACACAACTTCCCCCTTCTAAAGGTATTGTGAAAATCAATGTATAACATTTGAGAAGCATTTTGCATGACAGTAGTGAGCAGCCCAGATAAGCCCATGTGGAAGTGGGATTCTCCCTAATTAGAGCAGGATATGAGTATTTCCCAGATAATATGAGTTAGGGCCACTCATGAAACAATGAAGCTAAAATGCTGAACTCTGAGAACATAACCCATCTGTGCAGTGAATGAGGCAGTGGTCCTGTAGGAAAAAAAACCAGCATGTGATCCAATAATTAAAGACTGTTCATGAAACATTGCCACAAAGCAGGGAAATGCTTTTAAAGAAGCAACCTTAACATTGGCATTTCCTGACTTGAAAGTTCCATTTTGCAGTCTTAACATTTGAAAGATTTTTTACAACACATAATATAGGCCGCCTTAGAATAAGTGTATGCATATATTACATTAATATTTTCCAAAAATCCTTTAGCATTTACTTGGGAAAGACTGCTTTTTCTCCTTTCATCCGACAAATGAGGTCTTAACAGTTACAGAGCTATAAGGACTGCTTTAAGGAATTACGCAATTCAAGATTCGTGGTTTAAATTTTATGGTGCAAAGAATGGGCTGGTTTATGTTTGCAGAAAACAAAGGAAATCAGGAAAAAAATGAGGAGGCTTTTCCCCTTTCCTGACAACACACTTCTATTATGACCTGAAGACTCCCTAATATCCATTCCTAATCCCCTGTCATCCTCCTGTAAATGCTGAAAAGTGCTGCATTTTGCATGAGTTTGTATGCTAGACATTTTTATATCAATGCTAACTCACCGAGAAAGGCAGAGGGTCAGTATGTAATCCCAAGCGAATGTGTAAAGGACAACTTAACTGAATACTGTATAAGGGCATGGAGTATAAACTACGGTGTCTCCTCATAAAATCCAGCTCATACATGCAGCTGTTAAACAATGCAGTGTGAGTGGGTTTGTGTGCTGAACCTACACAGAGTTCAGCTTTTTGAAGGCTGGCCATGCCATGGAGCAAAGATATACCCTGTACAGGAGACCTTGCTTTCTCTCAGCTCCAGTTCGCATGAGGCTCATTTTCTAGGTCTGAGGAGTGAATTTTTAATAGCAGTCATGTCACCAGTTAAGTGCATGCAAAACTCAGTTTGTCTTTCCCCTACAGTTTCTCTGTAACTGCTGCACGTCTGTCAGAAGTTTGTTTGGAGAACCACTAGGCAGGTAAAACACTCCACTAGCAGAGAAAAAGCTTGTCTGAGACCTAAACTAGCACTCATGCAAGTCAGTTGGCAGGGGATGTGATTTCCATATGAACCTTTCCACAGCCCACAGGCTACTACAAAATCATCACTCAAAGTACTCCATCATTTCAGCTATGTTTGTATTATTTTTCAGGGCATGCCACAAGCAGAAAGCCAGAAGTCACTTAGATATCTGACCAGTTTAGTATCATTCCTAAGGTAAATCATCATTCTTTTGGGTACCTGGTAATTTACAAAAGTTAGACAATGAAATGTCCTTCCAGGCAGGTTATGTCACACAGTGGACAACTGCGTGTTCTTGCATTTTTATCTTAGGAATATGCCTCTGGCTGGATTCGTAGACAGAGGACTGGAAATAATACTGGGTAGCATTAATAACTGCCCCTAAATATCTTTTAAAATGTTGATCTAGGGAACTGGTTGCATAATTTAAATCTAGACATCTACTTGAGTGATTAAGCTAAGCAATTGTACTGAAGAGGGCCAATCAGAAGTCTTTAGAAAATGTTAATAGAATTAGTTGTTTCAGTGTACCATAGAATAAACTGATAATCAGTTTATGTACATGGTTCAGCATTCAGGCAGAGATTAGACATTTCTTTGCTGTACCACTGCTGTTCCATCCCATCTGATTCCAGGACCAGTGTAAGAGAGCTCAAAGATTAATGTGACTCTGTTTTAGTGCAGAGTTATACAAAAGAGAAACAGAATATGATGCAAGACTTATGCAAGGTAGGAGTTATTTTTCAGGTAAGTAGAAAGCTGGTGGGTGGAAATTAGCATTTATTTCACGTCCAACTTACCCTTAAGATTCAGATCAGTCACATCCCTTGCAGTATAATCGTTCACCTCCACCTTCATGAACCTGCACACCAAGTATGGTTGGTCAGCAGGTCTCTGAATCCCCGAGCCAGTACAGCACCAAGGGTCACAGGGAGGGAAAAATGCTGCAGCCCTGGAAATCATCTACCCTCTCCGAGCAAGAGATGCCTCCTTTGACAGATTTAACCAGGCAACTGTCTGATATCTACCAGATTTCAACAAAAACATCACAGAGTCAACTTTTGGAACATGAGATCATAATTACGTTTAGAAAACAGCAGGTCTCTAAGACCACCCTGCAGAATTCATATGCTCCTTTACTACCAGTTTGCTTCTAAAGAAGCAAATATAGAGATTTCTATTTCTATAGAGTCACAAAAGAACATACAAGGTTATTACACAGATCTGATATATTTTAGATAATAACTTTATACAAGCAACAGATGTGATTTAATAGAAGTCAACTGTCTGCTTTTCCACACAGGAATCAGAGGGTTTGAAAATAGAAAGAAGAGGAAGGAGGGAAGGTAACAAATCTTCTGTTGTCTGATTGCTGTAAAATATGCTATCATTGAAATACATTTAACTAGTCATCTTCTGTTTGGGGAATTCACAGTGACTGAGTTCCGGTTCATTACTTTAAGGTCTGTGGTGCTATTGTCAGGGCCTCAAAACCAGTAAGATGGCCTAACCCCAGGTTAGAGAGGCTACAATAGCTGAAAGGCAATTATACTGTAGGAGAAATGTTGTCCACTAATCAGCTAGCAATCAATTACTAGGAAGAGAAGATAACCCTATCCCCACTCAAGCTCTTCAGTATTAATAGTGCCATCATGTAATTACTTTAGGCATGGGCAGGTGCATGAAAGGACAGACTCTATAGTACACTGCGTTTAAGATTAATGAGTTCTGTCAATTTGCCCAGCAGACATCTGATTCTTCAGCTTTATGTAGCCACTAGTTTTACACATGCCTCAGGGCTTTTTTTCTGGGGAAAAAAAAAAAAACCACACTACTAATTTAAATACATCCCGAAAATATCCATCTTTGAAAAATCCCTAATTTTATAAGTAAGACTGCATCAAAAAGATTTCTAATATGAATATTGATAGAGTATGTTTTCCTAGTTCAGTTATTCTTTAGTCAGAGTAATGAGTGAAATACAAGGTCCTACAAGCATATAATACCTGTTAGGAAAACTGACAGCATACAGTCCTGCAATCACAACATCCTGAATTTCACTCACACAATCAATTCAAATAAGGGAAAAAAAAAAAAAAAAAGAGAGAGAAAAAGAAATGTTTCAGTAAATAAGTCACTGCTCAGAAACCAAGACAAAGCAAATACAGAAGCACTTTGCTGCTAAGTTAGCAAACATGCTGAATGAGCACAGCTTCCAAAAGCAGAATCATTCTCTGTGACAAGCTACAGCCCACAGAGTTAAGTCAGGCATACGTAGGTCTATGGGTCAAGAGAAAAATGGCTTAAAATAGAATTTCTATCTGGAAAGTGGTTTCTTTCTCCTTAAGTTACATCTATTGGAGTAAGCAGCAAAAGCCAGTTTTTAAGGAGTTCTCAAATGAAATGTGACCACTTTTTAGAAACATCCTTCCCATTTGGGAGGTGCATGAACAACTCCCATCCCCAGAAAAATATGACCTATTTAGGATTTTAAGAGACCTTCACTCTTACTAAAACTCTGTTTCAAGAAGGTGCTTAAACACTTGCTTAAATCTCTCAAAAATAATCCGAGATATTTAAAGTCATTTAGCTGCTTAAACATGCAGACAGTCTCTCAAAGATCCTCTTAGGCATCTCTCTGAAAGCTCAGACTCTTGAAGACCTTTGAAAATCTGGCTCAAAGTACTTGGCTGTACACACACACAGCCCTCGTGAAATAGCACACTGATCTCCATTTTGTTTTTAAGAGCAGTCTGTCAATAATAACAATAAAATAATAATTTTTTAAAAAAATGGGCTGGACTCAAAATCAAAAATTCCAGTAGCACAGCTATGGAGGCTACCACTCATCAGTCAAATTGCATTAACTGTAATCGTAGGTTTGAATTGTAAAAACTTAACCTACTAACAGTCATAGGAATGATGATGAAGGTAGTAAGCATTAACTTTTTTTTCTCCCACTGACTTGGGTTGAATTTGATCCTAAAGCACCAGTGCAGTTTCTGCAGCATAAATCTCACTGGTTTGGAAACAATCTTTTCTTCTTTTTATTTTTCAAAGTATTTCTTCCAAAAATTTAAGCCCTTTAAGTGGGCCTAAGCCAAAAAACATGAAAAAACTGTTCTCCAACCTTTTCTGTGACAGGTACAAAAACCGACCTATTTACTTCTCCCCAAAGTCAATGTCATCCTGTTTGTTCCTTTTCTGTTACTTCTGTTTGATTACAGAAAACAGCTCACAGTATGTAATTTTTTACCTTCCATCTAATGTCACAATTGACCACTCACAAAATCTTTCTCAAGACTACATTTATTGGATACTAGATTCTGTTAATTAATTCTCTGGATTAATTTCTTCTGAAGTAATGTTATCAATTGTTTCCAGTAAAGAAAAAGCAGGCCAGCAGTAACTTGATTTTCACATAAATGGATTAAGCCTACACAAATGTAGTGGCTGAAGATACCATTGATCCATGTTCATTGGCTGCTGCTGCTGTTTCAATTGTTATTTGATATGGTAAAGGACAACAGAGTGGGAAATGGTTTTGATCTCAAGCAACTGTTTCTAGGAAGATACGAGCAACTCTCTCAATACATAACTTATAAAATGTATTCTATGCATTGAAAAGCATTAATCCTTAAAATTATAACTATTTCTGAGACTCATGGTTTGATCCTGAAAGATGCTCAAGTTCATAGAAGACATTTGAATTGAGGCCACTCGGTATGCAATAAAAATGTGTGGGAATTGCCAGGGGGAGGAACTATTCTACAAATTGAAGAGCGACAAAAAATATGAAGTGTCCTTGAAACTATGAACTGGATATCATCAGTTAATTATTTAACATAGAAAGGGAAATACTGCTGCACTAGACAGCATTAAATGTTAAGCAGAGACCTTCAAAGACATCACGAAAACTTAGAGATACCACTCTTTCTGAAAGCTAGTGGGAAATCATCACCACACTTGTTTTTTTCTATATTTCAAAATACCTTCTTTTCAATTTCTTGTAAAGATACTCTTGGAAATACTGGTTTGATATGTTGTATTCCTCAGGCACTGAGTATTGTGTGGGGGCATCAAATCGAGAAGTCTTGTTTTGAACATAATTCTTTCTCGACTTTGCTCAGCTTTGACCACAAAACAAAGCTGAGTAGTCTTAGGGTTGCCACAGTTCATGTCAGCTGACAAGAGGTTCAAAGGGTATCAGGGAGGCTATTCCTGTCAGTCTTTGAAGGTGAGAAATGGGCTGGGCTGGAGAAAGAACTGACCTTTGTATTTAGATTCTGCTTTTGTGCTCTGTCTTCACCAGCATGACACATCACTGACAGAGTAGGCAGTTTTTAGCATGAAGATGCAGGAAATTAAAGTTCAAGAAAAGAAGGAATGAAAAGTGAATGGAAAACAAATCTCCAAAGGTTACTGAAGATACTACGGAATCCACTGAATTTTATGTCTGATAGCAGGGATTTCTAAATTTATTTCAGTCACAGCTACTGGCATGAACAGCACTAAATAAGAAGCAGATGAAGTCCTATAAATTCCTCCTCTCTCATCTTACCTCAAAACTTTCTGCTGTATAACCTCACTCCCTCTGGCACAGAATGCCATCACATGCCCTGTGCTAACTGCATAAAGGTCTCAGGCTCTACATCTCCCTAACCTTTCCATACCAATCTTGCCCATACAACTTCATTCCAGATACAGAGGTTTTTATTTCTTGCCAGGTGACTGCGGGTGCTGTCAGTGCACCAGAACAGGCATAGCAGACAGAAGTCCATGGCCCAGCTGGTTGGG
Organism: Empidonax traillii; assembly: GCF_003031625.1. Lineage (NCBI taxonomy): Eukaryota > Metazoa > Chordata > Aves > Passeriformes > Tyrannidae > Empidonax > Empidonax traillii. Next base: position 1,153,954 of record NW_020955307.1, read on the forward strand.
TCCATAAGGTGCTGTACAGCTGTAGGACTGTGGGTTCCCACATCACATGTACTAGGCACTCTACAATGTGGGATGTATTTCTACAGATTTGCCTTGGACAATCACAGACAAACTCTCATCTATTTTGCATGTCTCATCCCCACTGGCTTCTTGAGAAAAAAATGGAATCTGTACACACATTTCTGTCATGTCAGAAAGCAACCCTTAATTCTGCTTTCAATTCTGTTTTCGGTGGCCTCATTTGGCTTGTCTCTGCAAAACTCCTGCATCTATCTTGAAACATTTTGCTCCACCTTTGATGATGGTTTCACCAACAAATCTAATATTGAAATACGTTGCCTCTGCATCTCATACAGACTCTAAGCAATATAAAACAACCATTCTTTGGTATTTTTATTTATGAAATTTTAGTAAAAAGAACATCTTTCCACTGCAGAATCTTCTGAAGCTACACAGAACTTGAACATTTTTTAAAACTTGCCATAAATCCAGATAAATGCCTACTATTCTCGTTAATAAACATATGGTAAATATTTAAAATTTTTTCATACCCCTAATATTTGCAACCAGAGGAGGCTTTACATACGATGTCTTTCATTCTCAGTAATTCATTAAGAAAACATTACGATACAAAGAGGAATATCTGCCTGGACATTATGAGCATTCACAGTTCTTGTTCATGGAACTGCTTAAGATGTCAGTATTTATGAAAGGGTTATCAATGTAGGAAACTTGCAATATAAGTCAAAGTATATTATAATTATAAGCAAAATAAGACTGAAGACGTTTCTAACTGTTTCAGTTCCTGCTCAGCAGAATAGCATCAACTGGTTAATATACTCAGTTCATTTGATTAATTAGCTTCATAAATTAGTGCAAATGCTCCTTTTATCTCTGTGGTATTAGCAGCTTTCTGTTTTGAACATGTACTCTCCCTGCAAAAATAGTGACTGCTTATTTAATCAGTCTGCTCCTCACGTAAGAATTCATATCTTCAGAATCGTACCTCTTAACTAGTGAAACAAAAATAAATAACCATTAACATACTATTTTTACTCATGCTAGCATTGCAGAGACAGTAACTAAAGGAAATCAAGACAAACTCAACACATGCATCATGAAGAATTAGTTTTATAACATAAATGCAATCCCAAAATTGAATCATTCCACGAGGAAAAGAATTTCCTGTATTCTGCTTACAAAAGATAAGGAGATTACCTGGCTACAGCTGAAAGCAGAGTTAGACCTACTGAAACTTTTATTCCTGATAATTATGCTCGAGCCAGAAAGCATCTGAGCCTGAAATTCAGAGACCATCAGAGATTGCTGAAGAAGCAGTTCAGAAATTCGTTCTTGACATGTCATCTCTGCAAATGTAATAGGGAATCACCGACAGAAATAAACAAAGAATCTGCTCCTATTTTAGCACTACATTTTTCACATTACTGTTGAAATATACAACAAAGGCTGAAACATTATGAAAAAAGAAACAATCTAGCCTTGCTGTACATATTTATTCACTTATCATGTCATCACCCTTTCTGCCAGAGCAGAATTGTTGAACAAGCATGGTGATGTTTTAGTTCATGCTTCTCCTCCTGTTTGTCCTACTATGACCAAAATATTCACAGACCTACTTCACTATCTTTCACATTTCTCTTTACCTACTTGCACTGTACCCTCCACAGAGCACGATATCCCCTTAATGGTCATGCAGGACAAGAATGGAACATCACTTCTGGTCAGCTTTTTCTATCCTTTCATGGCCAGAAAAAGCCCCAAACAACTTGTCCTACTTGTGAGGTGCTAGAATAACTCACACTTCCTTTTCATCATCCATTGCTAGTCAATACAGCTATATGTGAAATATCAAAGAAAACAAATTTCCCTTTTTGTGATGAGGTAGGGGCCTACAGTTGGTAACAAAAAACTCACTTGCACTATAAGGTTTAAGCAGTTAGATTTTCTAAAACCTTTCAAATCAGAAACAAAAGGATTTGAAGATTACTTCTTAAGACAATACGTTACAATTTGTGCGTATTTTTTCATGCAATTAGCTATAAAGTGTGCCAGAGCTATTTTCTATTAGCACAGAGTACTCACTGTAGTGGACTTTGATCTACCCAATTCCTGTCTGATCTATGCAATTGCTAAGAAAGTGCTTGTTTACTACACAGCTCTTCTGACAGCTAGGATCAGCTGTTAACATTACATGAACACTTTCTGGGTGTCAAATGTAAGAGATTTTCAGCCAGACTATTTTCTGTAACACCTTTTGTGTTTGGTGAACTGCTTTACTGAATTCCAAATTCAATGTACAACTCTCGTCTCCTCAAACTTGAAGGAAGTAGACATGAACCTGAAAAGTTTAGAACTGCACTGCTTAGGTTAATCATATGTTTATAAGCTTTAATGTGCCAGCTTTTGTCAAACAGGCATATTTTATAAGTAAAGTTACACACAGAATTAGAACTGCACCATAACTTTACTGTTTCATTATCATTATTCTTTTTTCTCTGTACCCTACAAATTGAATTCCCTCTATCTGGTAACCTTACTGGACAACTTTTCCTGACTGTATTTGCTGGTTCGTTGTCCTTTTTGGTTGGTTGGTTGTTTTCTTTTTCATTACTAATCAGTTCTTCCAGAAGTGCTCTTGAAAGGAACTATACACCACTGGAAGATCCATTGATGTAAGTCTAAATAATAAACTGAGAAAAACAGGTAGGGTAAAGACAAGAAAGGAGTGGAGAAGATTTTAAATAGAAATGTGAAACTTCCTCTACAAATTGAATTGTATCATAGGAAAACTGAGGCAGAAAGAGACCTCAAGATGTCTCTAGCTCAAACTCAAGCTCACAGCCAGACCAGCTTTGAAGTCAGATCAGGTTAAACAGGGCTTCATCCAATTTGATGTTAAAAACTTCCATGGGTGGAGACTGCACAGCCTGTTTGCATCTGGAACTCTATTCCAATGCCTGCCTGTCCTGAGAAAACAATTTGCCCTTACATCCCATCAGAATCTCTATTTCCTGCCCCCCAGTTTATGCCTGTTGTTTCTCCTCCTCTCCCCATGCCCCACTGTCAACAGCCTGGCTCCATCCTGCTCAACCTCTGCTGAACTTGTTCCTTTATCAAGGTCCTTCCTGTATTAAGGGGCACAAAAATTGGACGTGGTATTCTTCATGTGGTCTTCATGGTCTATAGTGCTAAAGACAGACAAATTATAGTAATTCTCTGGAGTGATGCCCTCCCCTCCACTGCCACGTAGCTGAAAAACTTGTAACAACAGCTCTTACGCACAGCTTTGCAGCAGAAGAGGTGTCACAGGCGGGTGCTCTGCCTGTAAAAGTAAGTCTTTCAAAGGATGGCAGAGGACTCTGTCACCATGAATACATTTCAAAGAGACTTCTTTAGGGTTTTTTGGTCAGAACTCCTCATTAAGAAAAGGAGTAAGTTCCCCAAACACCCACTGCTGCTGTACAAGGGCTTGCTCCTCCATACTGCCTTTTTTCGCTCACCAACTGGTGGGGACAAGCTTAGTGTGTAATGCAGCTACTTCAAAAAGAAAAAGGCCTCTTCTAGGTCACCTTTAAAGGTAGCTAACCTCATCCTTCTAGAATTTCTGCAACTTTTTAATATAAGTTTCAGTATTACAAAACTGATTTTTTAATTCTTTCTTCTTTTCTCCCCCAACACCTCTCTGCTCCCTTCAGTTTCTGTAGATCATGTTTTTATATTCAAAGAAAACTCTTAATACTCATCACTCAGAGAGATTTACCAAGGCAACCTGGAAGCTCCAATTCCCAAGTTCCATTGAATTTCTGAGGGAATTTGGCTCCAAACTCCTCCAGGTTCTTTTTTAAAATGTCATTTTTAAATTAATATTGTGCAAATGGAAGTATTTGCTCTGAGTATTAAAAAAAAAAATCTTTGCTGTTCTGCTAGTTTAATTTTCTAAACATTTCTTCTTACAGACTGACTCAATAGCCACATCAGGGTAAACCTAAGAGGAGTAAGAATAAGCTTCTCATTCAGTCACACAGTGCACTCCTGCTTGATTGGAATGGATATTGTACATAATATGTCCCTGCAGATGTTTTCTCCAGTGGGGCACATTGAATTTCATTTAAATGCCAAGGCTCAAAATCTAAAACAATGTGACTTTAACAAAAAATCTGATGAGGAATTTGATGAGAAAATGGCAAGAATTCCTGTGGCATTTGGGTAACAATTTCAAGCCTTCGTTTTAATAGAATAAACAGGATCATATTTCATTCAAAACTGGCAATGAGATGAGCTTTGGGTATTACATTGATATAAACCAATAAAGAATTTGCAAATTTGAAGCACTAATTAACAGACACAATATTAAATGAAAAAAGTTTGCTCCAGGGGCAAATATATTTTGAAGACTTTAAACTTTTATTAAAAGACAATTTTGAATAGCTTCTTCTGCATTTGACTATTTTGTTAGTTTCAAAGAGGGGGAGTCTTGTGTTTTTAAACTAGCATGTTTAATATAGTTGGAATATAAATGAATAAAATAACAGTCTTCCTTTTTCCTTTCTGAAATAATAACTCAATGTCATGTCACTTCAAGAGAAAAGAAAAATACCTCATAAGTTGAACCTACACAGCCGAGAGCTGTGTAAGAGGATGTTAGTTTTATTATCTACACTGAACTGCAGTGCTATTTCTATTGAATGATTTTTTTCTCAAGTCTTATAGTGCTGAATCGAAAAGCACTCATATTTAGAACCTGACCGTACTATTATGAGAGTCCTAGGAAAAATGTATAAACAACAACAAAAAAAATTGGAACTTTTGGTTTACTGGTCACATATGTACCATAGTAAGAAGATTTTCTCTACCTAATTGCAATGCTACACATAGTAGCCTTCTTGATACTACAATATCCAAGACTTATGTATCTAAAGACTCATACTTCAGAAAATGGGAATGTCAGCTAGAATATTAAGGAATGAAATCTATGAGACCGACCTTCAGATATGATACTAGAGACTGTTTTTGAAACAAGTGGTTATTTCATCCTAAGCATAATGCCATAAAAATCTGATGATGATAAAGTCACCTCCTTTGACAACCCAGCAGCTGTGCTTCACTTAAAAGTTGTCACATATTTAATTCATTAGAGAGCCAGCTACCTGCTTCAAGAAATTAAGCATTTTTTCACTTCGAAATGTAAGTTATCATTTTCCTTTTTACACTCTGTGTGATAATTGTACACCGGTATCTAATCCTATAATGGTAGGTCCATGGTGTCTTGTACCTGATCTTTGGTGATGCTTCCATTTTTTCTAACCACTTTCATTTTTTTTTTAACACAGTTGATTGTAGTACTTTTTTTTTATTTAAAGGAAAATTATGAGGTAAGTGTTTAGAAAGGTAATTGATCTGTAGTTTAGAGATAAAAGGCCTGATCTCTCCTTCTCATACTGAGAGTGCATCAAAGTCAAGTTGAAGTACTTCACATGTACTGCTTAATGAAAACTTGTAGAAAATGGAATATAAAAAAAGCCATTAGCTATAAAAATAAATGACAGGAAGTTCTGCAACCTATTCACTGGCAATTTGTGTATCACTTGTATTCAAAATCTATACAATCTACACATACGCATGCAATACCGCCTAAGATTTATGAACACCTTATTCACAAAATCTCATATGTTGCATGTGTAATTTGTATGCCCATAACTCTACATCTGAAAAATGCCCAGAATAATTTGGGCAAGGGTCCGAAGTGAGGAAGCTTGTGTATTTTTAGAGAGTAGACATAGAAAGCCCCCACAAAAGCAAATGCAAAGTTTGGAGACAGAATGAAATCTGTTCCTCCCTCTCTACATCAATGCATATCTCAGAATTACAGGGCATACCCCACACTAGATTAGTGATCTTTAATTTACAAACAGAACATCCAGGCTTCCTCATGCATCTATCCAAAATTTATAGCCTGGTTCAAAAACCAAGGGAGAACCAACTCCTTGGAGGAATATGAGCATGAACTGTGAATAGGAACACACGTCCTCCATGACAGAAGTCAGAGGTCAATACAGATACATTCTGGATGTGGGAAGGAAAAGAGGGTCTCTGTCCTATGTGTCATGCTGGGTGTGATCACATATGTTCCAAGACATGTGGAGGGCAGGACAAAATCACAGAATATGCTGAGCTGCAAGGGAAGGGCCCTTCAGGATCATCAAGTCCAGCCCCTGGCCCTGGCACAGGACAGCCCCAAGAGTCACAGCATTGTCCACATGCTCCTTGAACTCTGTCCGGTTTGGTGCTGTGACCATTTCCCTGGGGAGCCTGTTCAGTGCCCAGTCACCTTCTGGGTCCCCTTAATCCTCTTCCTAAAACCATACCCACATAAGCCCACCACTTTTATTCCACCGTTAACACATATTATTTATTTTCTTAGAAAAAAAATGTGATGCAAACAAATGCTTCAGAGGCAAAACGAAATACAAAGGCTGTTGTGCAGCTCTCCCACAATAACAATGAGCTATTAGAGAAATTATCTAACTACAAACCAAGGGAAAAAATTTAGGTGTAGAGAACAATTACGATATGGACAAGTAAACACATGGATGCAGTGATCTGGAGTGGGATACTGCACACTACAGCTTCTTTCTGCTAATTCCCCCATTGTTACCACATTACTAAGAAGCGTGCTATCTTATATGTACCATGAGTTAAGAGCAATCAAGGCAGCAGTCTGCACTGGGGTGCTGCCAGTTCATGTTTGTGCTTTATAGATGCAGTTACTCATTTTCCCACCCATCTCATTACAGAATTAAATAACAGATCATTTCACTATTACAAGAAAATTCTGTATTAAAAGCTATCTACTTCATATCCTTCTATAGACCCCACTGCACTGCACCGGCAAATGCAATTTTCCAAGGAAATCTATCACAGCTCTAATATTTAAGATAACTATTGATCTGTAAGGGAAATTATATACGAATGAACACATTTGCACCTGTAGCTGTCACATCATAAGATGCTTTTGAGGAACTGATGGAAGGATCTTAGTATATTTATGAATCTAAAATGCAGTGCTGAATCACTTAAAATACTACAGGAATGAGTAAAGTCTCATGAGGCGGAAGGATCAGTTCAGCCTCCACACTGAGGGACTCCAAATGCCACAGGACTACAGACAGAACACAGCAGCGTCACGGGCTGCTCAGCACATCTGTTTGTCAGTCACCACGGTAAGTCAGGTATCCTGCTGTGCTGAGAGGGAACAACACTGAAAACACTCGCTCATTATCCAGTTCACTCCTTTATTATCCAAGGAAAGTGACACAAGATAGCCCAGATAAAGCAAAATCACAGACATTATGAAATAGAAAATGAAGTTTTGATGGGAAGGAGAAAAGTTAGCAACATTGAAATTCAGGGATCCCAAATCCAGCCCAAGCAAACCATACAACACAGAACTGTATAAACTCAGCCACAGTGTATCCAGGCTCAGGTCAGCTCAGACAGAGCAGACATGATTAACAAGAAAACTTCAATAACACAGCTAGAGACCTTCACTGTAGAATATAATATTGGTCACAGATTTGAATCTTTAAGAGTGCAATTTCTTAATCCCATCATTTTTTTATACTAAGTACTTGTAGGCACCCTTCTACATAATAAACAGCCTGAACTATACCAAGAAAAAATTAAAAAGACAGAAGTTTTAAAACCACAAAACAGTATTTGAAAAAAAAATTTAATGCAACTTCGTTCTGACTGTAGTTAGCTAGGTTGAGAGTTTGCCAGCCATAAAGAAACAAATGGAATATTTAGACACAGAAGGATAGCTACAAGAAGGTCTAGATTATGCAAAGTGACATCTACTATGAGGGTACGTAAGAGTCTGCAAGAATCAGGTTTCAGAAAGATAAGAGGTAGCAGTGCTATGCAACTCTCATGAATTTTTCTGGATTAAGGGAGAGCTGTTTCCTAAAACAGCTATGAGTTCTATGAGTTCATGTTTTTCACTTTGATTACAATATTTTTAACCTGTTCTGAAAATAGCCAAACTAGATGAACCACAAGTATAGTATAAAAGGCCCTGAAACCTCAATCTCAACAATTCACCAAAGACATGTCTTAGCTGAAGAAAACACAGTATGTTAATCTGGCAGAATTTACCGACAACTACTGAAACCAGAACTGCTGAAATCAACCAGTAAGCCCAAGAATAAGCTATATTTTTTACCCAGAGCCACTCTTCTCTGCTTTATATTCAAGCTAATAAAGAATCTAAATACTTACAGAAATCTTTAATATTTCTGAACATGGCATCCTATGTAAGGACAGTCCCAAGAAAGCCACTGAGGAAAAGGACAAATGTAATTGTGTATTCTTGCAAAAAAATGCTTGAGGTTATTGGAACATCCATGATTCCTGGGTAGCTATTTGAATTTGAAGTTTTTGATGTAAAAGAATAATTTACTATATAGTAATTGTAATTTATACTTCTTAAAATTATTCACTTCTCAGATGCTGGCAGAGATATTTAAGAAATATATCTAAGGCATAGTTAGATTTTCAGTAGCATGGAAGCTGACCATATTCAGTAGCAGTTTGGCTCTTTTCCATAGTCATTCCAATAGGAAAAGCACACTATTGGAATCATCTTGTTCTAAACAGCACGAACAGGTTCAGTTTCCCACCAGCAGTCAGCAGGAGTTTCAAAAGGAGACAAAAGAATAGGGAAGTGTTCAACAAATTTCAGAGATTAAGAAAATTGTGCTTACCTTAGATTTTCACCAGTCACATACCAGAACCAGGTCAGGCTATTCAATCGCAGTTAAGCAAAGAATTTGTTTAAATTTCAAAAGCTTTCATTATTTATTTAATTCTGCCTTTACTGAAGTCAGTGGGAATTACTAACAGGTTTCAGCATCAGTCAGATGAGCCTCGAGCAATTTTAGAAATCTGAGCTTCAAACTCTGCCACCTTGGTCACTGTTCAAGTACAAATGTAAATGGTGTTTCGTGACTTTTCTTCCTTTCTCCCAAAATACACATATGAATGCACACACAGACACAACAATTGAAATGAAGATTTGAAGTACTCATGGGATTTCTATCTGTATGAATTTCTCCCATTTAGGAAAACCAAAATCAAAACCAAACAAAAAATCCACAAAGAACAGTACACAAATCTATTTCACCCACTTTGTGGGTGGTATAGCAAACTTTATAATTATGGATTTCAGAAAGCATATATTTTAAGTTTACATACATATGTGTTCCATAATATTGTTCACAACTTGGAACATAGCCCTTCAATAACCCAAAAGAACATGTCTGTTTTTAAAACAGGTACAGTGCTGATTAAGCTGCTAGGAAAGGTAATTTCTTACCTTATGGGTTCCAGCACTGCTGCTGGGGTAAGACAGAATGTTTAGAATAAAGTCCCTGTCACGACTGCCCATTGATTTTTTTTGTGAAATAAAAAATCTGTTCTCCTCCATGCTGGGATTCAGGCTCAGCTCTCCAAATTTGAAAAGGCATAAACAAAACTCTACATAAGTATATCACAAGGGTGTCTGAGAAAAGGAAAATACTGTGTGTGTAATAAGCAGGCATTTCTGTGAAAAATACAAAATAGCCATATCCACAGAAGGTTATTGCTAGAGAATTAAGTTAGTATCCAATTAGAATCCCTCATTAGAAAAAGTGGCTTAAAAAACCTCATTCATCTCAGACAATCAGTATCTACTGGTCACTCAAAGCAAATCTTTCCACTCTCAACTCTTTCAAAACCCATAATATTTAGAAATATACAGAGCTCCGCTTGCCAAACACTCCCTAGACTCTTTTCTTGTGGTTTGCATTTCAGAATACAAGTTTCTGAGAAAAGAGTCACTCTCTGTCCCTCTTCTGTGCTGTGTCACACTTCTTGGGCAGTTTTCATCTCCCTGTCCCTTTCCCTCCTAGAGTAGCACCACTCAGAATTGATGCTCACATCATCGAGACCCGTGTTAAGACTATCAGACTTCCCTGCAGCAAATCACTGACTTTCCATATGCCTATGTCTTCCCCAGTTTTTAATTTACTCATTCACATGTAACAGCAAAGCCAGAAAACATGGAAGTTTTTACAAAATTTCCATATAAAGTTCTTTGTGGGAGAGTAGAAGACTCACTTATAAACATACTCATATAGATATACACCTGTGCATGCGCATCTACACACAAATACACTCAGTCTCCAGCACATAAATGTAAAACCGATCATGATTCATATATTTCACATATATAGATTATGCAACTAATTGTTCAGTAATATTTTCCAGTAATAGTTTACTCCTCACAGTTTCCTTTGATTACCTTTACTCTACATGAAAAATGGTTTAGTGACCCTCAGCCCTGTGTGTGCATGTCCAGCTGCTGCCAGACTCCCCTGCCAGGCTGCAGCACTCCAAGCAAAGCCTGAAGTAAATGTAAGCAGTTTGCAAGTTTCTCCAGGACCATCATTTGTGTGACAGAACCTTTTATGTTAACTTCCAGACATTTCTAGCAAGCATTTACCATGGATTTTGCTTACACAGAGGATATCCTGTTAAAGCCAGCAGAAGGAAGAGAATCAAAAGATCCTCTCTACACAGACTAAGCTTTGATTAACCCTGGGTAGCTCTTCAGAGGTTAGAAACTCAGCCAAACAAGTGTCTTTGAAATTAGAACTGTTCAACAAAATTAAAACAGATGAATGCTATGCTAATAAGAGAAAAGAGAAGATGTTACAAAAGATACAGTGGGCTTTTTCAAGGCCTGAAACATCAGTTTCAGTTAGGCTTTCAGAAATCCATGTATCTTAGTATGGGAGATAAGTTCAATTTATTGCTAATATCAGTTGGAGCTTAAAATGCTACACAGAAATTTTTTGATGCTTGATATCATATTTGAGTTAGATAAATTACTCATCGTATGAAAACATAAACTGAGGCACAGAAATTCATGTTCTTACCTGAAATCACACATATTAAGCAAAGCCTACTAAAAAAAACATAAAGTACTTCACTTAGAAATTATTGTTGATGAAAATCAAGTACCTAATTATAATCAAGTAGTAACAAGTTAAGCTGTCACGTGAGAGTAAAAATGAAAAACACACTGAAACCTGCAGGCTTGTTTTCTGGATGCAATATATATGGGCTTGGAGTGTTTTCCAAATTATAAGCTCTCATTAAAGCATTATCTAAAATCAGGAAATACATTTTCCAGTATATTATTTGCCCAGTGAAGTCATCCTTTCCTATGAAAATAGGATGCATCCTTACGTACATCCTGTCCTGTTGCCATGCTTTTTGTGACAGCATGCTTCTCCTTCTCTCTCTCAATCTGACCTTTATTTCCCATAAACCTGCTCAAGTGACAACCACCACTGGTGGTCTCAATGGACTGGTTATGATGGCTGCATCCAGCTTACAGTGGATTCAGCAGAGCCAGACACAATAGCTGAGGGCCAGTTTGAGCAGTGTACTCTCCCTTCACCACAATGCTGGGCAATGTCCTACTCAAGCCACATCTGGAAGAAACAAATATCTGTAGTTGGTAGGCAAACATGTCTGTGAGTCAATCATCTTAATCATAAATAGTGGACAGCCCAGGGTTCACCGAGCTCTCCTGCACAGCAGTGGGCTGCACATCAGGATCAGTCCTTGAGCAGGCTAAAATAATCCTCATTGAGTCAAACACTCGGTAAGTGAATTGGGAATAAGCACACCAAAACTCTGAAACCTTACCTAAGTGATATAAAGGAATGATCGTGCATATATAATCCTTCAGACATAAATCATTGACCAAGTCTGGGACTAAATCTGGATGCAGACACACCTTAAATCCCCTCAGTGGAGTTCAGAATGCAAGGGGGTTCTTTCTGAACCTCATCACTCAACAGGAGGGTCTCAGACAGTTCTGTCTGACACAGTTGTCCAGGCAGGAAATACTCAAGTGTACTTTGCCACAGCTTCTCGTTAAAGCAGTAACATTTACAGGAGAACTTTGTTAACTCACTGTCCCATGAACACAAAATCCGTTGTTTCTTGCCTCTTGCAAGTAAAGTGCATGACTCCATCCCTGACGCTTTTCCACCAGTTCAAATAAAAATTCATAATGAAATCTAGCAATTTTAAAACTATTACACAATATTAATTCTTCAAGCATCAGCTTTAACTTTGGTCCTCATCCTCTATGGTGCTGAGTGTCCTCAACTGCAATTTGACATTCACTTCAGCTTGAAAACACATAAAACTGATTACAATGTCACATTTGACTGATAAATGCATCACATAAAATCACAATTTTATTTAGAATAAATAAGAGCAAAAGGTAAAAAGCAAAACAGACCTGAAAACCAGTGTAACTTCCAACACATTGGGCACTAGCACTCTCTTTCTTATCACTGCACTGATGTAAAATGGCCTAAGAAATAACAAGGAAGACAATGAATCTTTCAGTTGGAAGTTCCATTCTGTGTTGTCATTTATTTCCTTCTGAGATTGCTCGACAGACAACAAAATCTCTTAAGTTGGTAAATATTAAGGGAAAGGAAGAATGCAATTTTTTTCTTTGACAGTTGTATAATATCTAGGTATAAAGGGAACAGCTGACATGGATATTTTTCACGACAAGCTGTATGAACAGTGAAGTCACATGTCTTTAATGCAAATTAAAAAAAAAATCGATGTTGTTTAGGGTGGCAGAAAGGGTCGTTCTCTTACTTTGAAAAGGCTGTTTGTGCATACTATGAACACAACTCATCCAATTGCCTGACATCACTATATGTAAGAAAATTTAGCAGGAATACTTCAGTAAACATGACACAAGCATTTTTTTCCTATTTTGGTCCTGAATGTGTCAACATCTCTACACACCAGACTAATTTACTATTACTAACAAAAGACTGTTAACATTCTAATACAATAAAATGGGAAAGAAGTCTCCGAAAGCTCATCCATTAAAAAAACACAGTAAAGTTTAATTAATTTTCAAGGCTAAAAAGCATCATTAGATGATTTTATTTGACCTCTTACACAACACAAACCTTAAAATGTCACATGGTTCTCCTTACACTAAGTCAAATGACAAAATACTACTGTCTGACCACATCTGCTCCACCTTCCTCAGAACTGTATTTTCATAGTGTACAGAAAAATATGTGCACAATGGGAAAAAGAAAGGTTTTAATCTAAAACAGGAGCATTTCCCCTTCTTACAGAAAACACCATTTGTTTGGTACAAGTAGTTATTTTGCAGCCAGCACTAACTAGAACACTTATTATTGTAGCCTGTTCCAATTGCTCATCCAAAACTGCCAGTGGTGTCCAACATCTACTGAGAGCCCAAGGATACAAGAATTAGAGCTGCGGTGGCTTTAGCTCAATGATTCTTCCTATGCAGTATTTGGGGTTTGCTCCATTACAGAGAAACAGATTTACCACAACTTGTGGACATTCATTCAAGCTTCAAGCAGCAGAGAAGTCAGCCCAAGCAATGATGCATTACAGTATTTATTATATTAAAAAAATCATCTTTCAGTTATTGTTCACGTGAATTTACTGACAGGAGAAGACTAAAGAATGAAAAGTAGTGACAGGAGAACAAGGCTGACAAAAGGTCAGAGAGCAAATGTTGCCTTATGTTAATCATGAGGCCATAAATATGTGAGCATTTTCGGTTGAGCAACTTTTACTGGTTAGCAAAAAGAGGATTTTAAGATTTTTCCTCTTTCTCCATTCTAAGTTAAGCACTAGTCTAACTTCAGAATTTCAAGATTGGTGAACTGAAGGAGACAGGCAAGCCTCCCACCAAACTGGCCTTATACAGATGCCCAGCAAACCCACACAGCTCAGTGACTGAGAAGTGGGAGGAATCAACAGCCAAAAACCAACAGGTTGTGTACAGTTTTCAGTACTAAAAGCTCTACCTGACGTATCTGCTAATCAAAATGAAGGGTTGGAGGCATGGTCTTCTCAGAAACATAAAAATGATCTACAGTGGAATTTTCCATTGCATATATTTATATTCATACACCTTTTTGTATTTAGTATTTGATGTCAATAGTGGACTGTTTTGAAATGTACCTTAATTATATTAGTAGTAAATATGACTGATGAAACTTATTAAAAAACTATATTTAGGATGTGGGGGAGCTAACTATTAAATTAGCATTTTCTAAACTGTTTTTTGAACTTTATGCTGATAAAGTTCTATTAACAAAACAATTCTTTAGGAATAAGAACTGTGAGGGCTGACATTAAATCAATTTGAGAACAGTAGTAATGCAAGGGAGTTTTAAGGTTTATGCTTTAACTGCATGAGAGAATTCTGAAGAAACAAAAAAAAATAATTAAATTTTTTTTTCAACACTGCAGCATCACTCAGCTCTTCTAGCACTTCTACCATACGCAGTGTTGAACACTAACTTCCCCTTTTAAGATGACAGGTAGAATTGTCACCTAGACCATCAAGCCATTAAACCATTTTTTAAAAAGTATTTTGTAGATTCTGTAACATTCTAGAGAATTTTCTGGTGCCTTTTCAATCAAGAAAATCTTGCTCTGTCTGACCTTCTGATTAATGACCCTGCCTCCTGTCTGTCATACTAACACAGACTTTGGGGAATAGTTAGGATTCATCTGGAAGCAATATAATTTTTACCTTTGTCTTTCTTTTCTGGACACTAATGGCTTTTAGTCAGTCCCCTTCACTCAGTGCATGACACATATAGCCATTCTATTTCAGTTGTCCATTAACTTCAAGCATTATGACAAGAACAAAGCAACTTTTTGAAGTTGATTTCAGCTATATGTATTGAATTTCTGCAAATCCTTTGCTTATTAGGTGCTGTTTTCAATTACCATTAATGTTTATCTGAGTGCAACAGTATCCATGACCAATCAAAAGTGGCTGCTTAAACAAACAAAAAGGTCATAAGGCTTGTGGATTCAACATTAGTGTTACTGTTCAGTTTCTCTATCCATTTCTGTCTGATTTTTTTTTCTACAAGTTATCTACCTTTTTTAAACAAGTACTGTGGAAAAAAGTCAGCACCAGAAAGCTACAGTTGGTGGTCTGAAGTCTAAGGCCTTGGCATGGTACTTGATATTGTTTCCTCAAGACCAGCAAAGAATAGACAACAGAGAGCACTTATAAGCAGAAAATAATACATTCATTTCCATGGATACTTACAGGATCACTGGTATAAACTACTAGGGAAAAGAGATTCTATTAGGAAAAGTGACATCTGTAGTACTACAAGGTTTTTAAATAATATTACTGCTCTTAAAATATTTATCAAGAAGATGCAAAAAAATAACATGCATTGGATGGCTTTTAGAAATGTTTGACCATATTAAAATTTTATTGAGTTGTACCAACCTGACATCTGGTCAATGTCTGTGCATTACAAAGCATTTCAATTGCATTTTTATTCCTCATACTGTTTTAAAGAAACAAGAAATCTCCCAGTTCTCTTTATGGGACACTAATGAGATAAGCAGTCTCTAGGTATTGCTGAGGAGTTTGAGAAGCTCTCGGCTTCTCAAGAACTATTCTTGTTGGAGTTTCTCTAGCCATACAACACAGTAAGGTTCCATTTGAATTTAGGTGACATTTAGGTCTATGTGGCAGAGGTGTTTTTTTCTGACTCAACTGTATTTTGTATGATTGGGCTCTGGTGGAAGTCAGCAGTAATTTGCCCCTTCCCTAGCCAAATTTTCCCAGGACCAGCCACGTCTGTGCAATAATGCTTGCAGCCATGCTTTTCTGTGTCAGTGACACTTTGTTCTATCCTAAGCCTTGGGCACATACCCAGAGACTAAAAATAAAGGAGGTATGGTTATCTTCTACATGAAGCTGAATTTTGCATTGGGTATTTTGAACCCGTGGTTTGTACCACCTGATACTTCCAGATGTACATGAGCCACCTTCTTTGGTTTCTTACCTTGGGCCAGACCAGGAGCAAGGAGACAGCTGTGTTCTAAACTCCACCACATCCTGGCCTCAACTTCAGTTGAGTGAACCTGCACGACAATGAATAAACCAAACTTTACTCATAAATAATATGAAACCTTGGACTCAAGAAAGTATTTTACCGATCTAACTATCCAGTCATACTGCAGTGTCCAAAACAGAAGAGGCACCTTTCATTACAGCACTAAAACATTTCATATGGTGTGCATTTAAATACCCATCAGTCTCAAACCACAAACTTGCTGCACTTGAAACAGAATGATTCTCCACTATTTCTCTCTCTATCAGACAACAAGCAATATTCAAAAGATGCCCTATTTCAAAAGAAGACTAACTAAACCTACATGTAGAAGCCTCTGTGTTGTGATGGATTTTCTCTCTATTCTTGTCAGCCCTTTGTCAGAACTCCTCCCTGCAGAGCAGCAGTATAACGATAGCTTTGCCCTTCAATAAACAATCATCTCCTTCCAACGTGTGTGCCTTAGGACTTATTCCCTGAGCGCTATTCTTTCTTTATCTATCCACTCATATTTTAAGAAAACACAGTCATCGTTGGAACAGAGATCAGATCAGCAAGTATCAACAGGAAGGACCTGTTCTCTCCGATCCCAAGACTTCTCTGTTAATCTGAATCCTACAGATCAAAGAAAATTGTTGCATTCATTTGAGGCATTCAACCCTGCACTGAACCCTAAAGACAGCTACTGTCTGTTCAGCAGCAAAGTGCAAAGCTGGTGATGGAAGTGGAGATAGGATAGCGGTGTCTATGAGAAAAGATAGCTGAGAAAAAAAAACCAACCCGTCACATGCCCAGTGTACTGCCAGGCAACTCAAAGTACTCAACTTCCTACAGGCTGACATCTCAGGTGCTCTGAAATCAAGGCAATGGGAGGTAGAAGATTCTCCAAGATCTTCTATTCCAGTTACTTGTCATTATGAATATAATTTGGTAGGTGAATTGGAATTACAGACCGAGATATCAAAATAAACTACAGAAATAGCCCTTTAAAACCAGCTATAAAGCAATGGGATTTTATCTTCTTCCTGAGGATAAAATTTTCCAGAGCATATTTGCACTTGGAACATAAGCTAATCACACAGGCTAACAGCAGGAGGTAAGTTTAAGCTCTCACAGCAAGGTACAGCAAGGAAAAAAGAATCCACACGAAGCACTACAGGTAGCTGCAAAGTCCCCATGGATACTTACCGCTCTACTTGCTATTTCACTCCTACTTCACAGCAATATAGTAACAGCTATGATCACCTGAATCATTCTGATACCCTGTTTTCCAAGGGTACTTTCTCCTTCTGTCCCAACTGCATTCAATCCACTCCCTCTAGCAGCTTGCTGCCACCTGAGCAAGGTTTAGCTTATACTCTCATGTAATTGGGACTGTTCATTTTTGACTGCTAAAGAAGACCATACGCGATTGTCTACGTAACCACACCCAGCCCAATCACCTGCCAAAGGCCACCACTCGGTACTATTCGTCCAGTTTGTGTTTGTTGTAGTTAAAACCCTCTAATGAATATTTCCATCTTGAACCATGTAACAAGTGTCTATGTAAGATTTTGAAAATGCACAAGCTTTTCAAGTCACTGTTTGTTAAATGTGGGATAGAATCAATCCCCTACTGCCATCTCTCTTTCATCTTTACATGATGTGACTATATAGTGTATGAAAATACTTTATTATATCCACAGACAATTCAGCTGTGTAATAATGTTAGCTTTGTCCTTCAGTGCAAAATCATTTTTTGCTGACATGTGTGTCTTAGGACCCATAATACCGAGACATCTGAAAATAGTGATTCATTTTAAAAATTTCATTTGAACATCTGCACTAAACAGAATTTACAAAGAAAGAGACATTATTCTGATCATACAACTTCACTGTTTTATGCAGTCTCCACTGCTTTGTGTTTCCTACAGCTCAGTCACCCACAAGGGATTATACTAAAGGCTACTTCTTTTTCCGCATGATGCTAGATCATTTCCAATTACAATATAAACCTAAATTTCAAGGTAAAAGGCACTTCATTTTTAAGATTAGCTCCATGTTAAAATGCCTAAAAAACTCCAGCCATTAAACATATGAAAAGGAATTGTTAAAAAAAACAAGTTCAAACCAAAACCCCAAGGGTATGTGCATGTGCCGGGCTGGGGGTATTAAAAAATGCAATGAGCTGCAGAGCATTTTTTAAAGCAAAATGCCTTAAACCCTTGAGAACTATTTCCCTGTGTATGTGTATGCCCATACAGACGTACACACTGAAATTAAGGCAACCTGCCCTCAGCTGCTCTGGTGCTGTTTTTTCTGATACCATAATTGAGGTCATGTAACAGAAAGAAATCGCACTAGCTGAGATAGATGACTCAGGTTCAGATGATTTTGGGAAGCATGAAAGAAATAGAAAGGTGAATTACAGTGTAATGACAGAAATCAGTTTTTCTTTGAAAATTCAGATGATGGATTTATATGACACGAGTATTAACCAAAATCACTCCGTAACTTTAGAAGGTGACTGTGTTATAGGCTGAAGGAGAAGAGATTTGCAGAGATAGTCAGTGACACTAAATACAGAGAGGAGAAATAAGACAAGGAAGTGCAAAAACAATATAAGAGACATGTCTTATAAAATATATACTCCAAACTGATGACAAAATTAGCTTGGCTGTATTAAAGTTCAGCTTTAGCATAAGATTGACAATTTAGGTAAACCCAAAAATGTTCAAGTCATTTTTCTAGTATACTACAAACTAACAAAATCACAGATAAGGATTTCATCTAAAGTAACCATTATTAGCTGGATGAATAATGAAACCTCTTGTTCTAATAACAGACAACATCTTACCATAAATGTTCCTAACAGTATAGTTTATCATGAAAAGTAGGACTCAAGAAAAGCTGAATGGAACAACTAGGTTGTCTATAACCTAACTGTGACTAAACAAATAACTGGTAACATTTCTTCTGATTAGACAGTGTCTGCATAAATTAAAGAATTATAATTATGTCAGGAACTACATTTAAATGAAGCTGATTGTCAAACACTGGGAAGTATATTGTTACTATTTACTATGAATCCACATACATAAAAACTTTGCTTACTCTTGTTTTACTCCCAGCATGCAGTGTATATTAAACTGTCCAACTTCACATAGTAACCAATTGTGACTATTACAATCCATATAATTTATCAGATTTTTAAAAAAAATTAAATCCAAGCAACACCTTTCCATATGGCCAATTAGTGAAGTCATAAAATGCAGCAAATATATGATGCTGTATTGAACATCTGTGCTGGTTATCCTATGGGAATTTTTAATAAAGGACCAAACAGCATATTGATGTTAATTCTATGTTACCGGGACTTTAAATAAAAAACTAAAATAAATAGCATCCATTAAACTGATCATACTGTTGTAACTCAAATTGTGTTTATTATGCTAATGGAACATGAAATTAAGAAAAAGACCTTTATGCCAGTGGAATTAATTAATGAGCTTTATGAAGGCATTGGGATGTAATTTATTTCTAGATAAGTAAGTCTAATTTGCAGTTCCATGGGTCTCTGCAATGCTGATTGTAATAGTTATTCCTGCAGATGTGCTGCTCACAGCATGTCTTTCCATTAGAACTGAACACCTCATTATATAAACTGTACCTAATTAAACATAATACAGTGGTGACTTGTTAAACTGGCCTTTTTAAGTCAGCAGCTGCCTAAGCTAATAATACCATACACAAGATTTATATCATCTACCATATAATACTGATATTAAAATATACTGCCCGAGGGATTGACAACTAATTTACCAGTACGTAACAGGTACACTTCAGATTCTGCAAGGAAGATTAAAGACTACTAGTCTATAAAACTCAAATGAATTAAAGTCTATTCTGAGTTCTAAATAACTATGAAAGTTTTTTAATAACTTTTTTCTTCTAATAGGTTATTTTAAAAAACATAATGAGAGAATAACACCTTTCCTAAGTTCTTTCTCCATATATGATGAAGTGTTTTTATGTGGTTTGAATTCTTACAATATTTGAACACAATTAGGTATGTGCAGACTCCCTTTGTTTGTTTCAGGCAAAACAAAATGAGAAATCACAAGAGAGATGCATCTATTTCTTTAATTTTGCATGTTTGATTCTGTGACTATTGTTTGATTCTGTGACTGCTCTGTACAATGTCATTTCTATCAAAATGTAGATATATCTCATATTCAAAATATGACCCATGAAGTCTATTTTGGTCAGAAAACAAGAAATTTAGAAAATATACCGAGAAGAGATTGAGTCTCTCATGAGGTAACATATCAATATTGGAAAACTACACAAGAATAATAGTTTGGATGAACAATGTCTGATCATAAAACCTTCACATTCTGCATACACCCTGTGGTTTAAGACTTGTTTTCTGTTTCTCTCTTCAGACGCTGAATCAACTCTCACTTTATATTGTAATGTAGGGAAGCATTACCTTTGTTCTTCTCATTTTGCCAGTCTCTGTATGAAGTGGATACGTTTTGCTCACAGGTATATCAGTAGAAAGACATAGCTATGCCTTTTCCCCACAGAAGCCTGTGATTCTTCTTTAGTTTTTGCTCAAGTGTGCAAAACTGGCTCATTCTTCACTAACTCTTGCTCTCCCCCATAACTGCACGAGCTGAAGAAATTCGAGCAGTTTTGCATATTGCTGCCACCTCTCCCTCTGAATGAAGAAAATGAGGCTCAAATTCTAAACATCTTTTCCCATATGCCACTTTGGGGAATACCTTTAAAACATGTATAAATTTAGTCAAAGGCTTGAGTCCATTGATGCCCAGACTCAAGAATCAAGTGCAAAATTCAGAAATGTCAACATGTTTATTCAGTAGAGACATCTAAACTTTCTGACAATATTCGCTCTCTTGCACAATTTTTTCTTGCACAGAGAAAATACACACAAAAAAAATGAAACATCATCACATTACTCAGGCCCACCACTTTCTTTGGATTCTCCTCAAGTTTTGGAGGAAAAGACTCAGAATTAGATCAGATTTACTCCAAGTCACTTTCTCTGTCTTACTGAACACAGCACAAAAAGAGTGTTCTTAAATAAACCACTGCTTTATCTTTGTTTTCAGTAAGCTGTGACAATCAAACCAAAATCCTCTTTTAAAAGACTGCTGCTCTGATAGCAACCTCTATCACTCTCAAACCTTAATATCTGCAGCGTCATACTTTACTTTTAAAATCTCTTGGTAAAGACAGTTTGAAAGTCATTCTTGCCAGAATCCCTATATCATTCTGGACCATAGTGTGAAATACATGAATCACTGCAAATTAAGGTAAAATTACAGTTTGAACTAGTTACAGATTCAGAGAAGAAAGATCTGTCCTGTCTTACAGGATGTGCATCAAGTAACAAAACTATGTGCAATTTAACTTTATTGGCAGAAAATGAAGAGCAGGCTTCCAGACTAAAACAGCCTGTACAGAGCTAGCTTATGCTACCAACAGAAAGGGGTTCTGGGGTAAAACTGACAGCATGCTCAGAAAAAACACAACATTCCAGGATAAAGGACAAAGCAGGGAATTTATGTTGAGAAGGAAAGCCTGTATGAGAAATAAGTTTGTTGTTTCCCATAATCACTCTGTTTAAACTCTGTCTTTACCAAGGCTGTATTTTAATTTCCTGTAAGTTATCATTTGCTTCATGCTTTCAAGAGAGTCCTCTGACTATTTAATTCTTGTACTTAATTCTTGCTTGGGATCTTTATTGCAAAATCTTTCATTATAAATAATCACTGTACTAAAACAACTATCTTTTTTTTAAAGGATACTGTTTCAATTCAAAACAAGGACTCTAATTTTTTCCTAAAAGTCCCATTTAAACTGCCTCACTATCTCTCAATAACCAAATATGAAATGTAACAGAACAGCAACATAATTTGCTGTGAGGGTAAAATTTAGCAGAATCAATCAACAATAAGAAGAAAATAGGACTTCATGAGCACTATGAGTCCATTATAATTATTATTTTTAATTAAATTATTCCAGATACACATTAATTTTCTTTGCTCGCTACTTCTATTGTTTGACTTGCCTTCAAATGGGAACTACGAGAGCTTTGAAAAATGGGTTGAAAGACTCTCTTGCTTCACAACAGATTGAGTAGTTACTTCTCCATCCGCTGCCAAAATGCATTTTAGTAACATATCACAGCTAAACTCCTCCATGACTCACCACAGATGTCCTCTGTTTGTTAAAGCAACAGAAAACTAGGAAAATATTTTCTCCATACCCCTGTCAATGAAAGCACAGAAATCTCACCAAAGGTTTAAAGAGATCTAACTAGATTTTGAATTTGATAAGCACTTTCAAAAGTGTTGTTATCTTCAAATTCACAACCTTTATTATTGTCTCCAAAAATAAAAGGAGAATCTTGTCATTGTGCTCCCCAACTACATAACAAATTTTAAAATACTAAAGACAAACAAAAGTCTGATTAAATAAAATACAAACCTTTTGATACAGAACAATATTTTTGCAGTTTAAATGCAGTTTATGCACTTAATTAAAATTTCAACCATTTTATAGAAGAATCTTACAGTTTCTTACTCTGCCTGGGTCTTTCTGAACCTCTCTGAAAAGTGACTCACAACAAGTCCGATCTCACAGGTGCCTAAGAAGACTGGTTTGAGAATTACACTGCCCATTTAACTTCCTACTTTTACAGTTAAGCAGTACTATACACAAGCAATTAATCCTGGAAGCATAAAAAAGATCTCAGACTGTCACTTATAGCTGGACTTCAACCTCCTCAGGAGAACCAAACAATGTTCTCAGGAACACTCCTCCCTAGAGAAAACTAAAAATACGCAATAAGGTGAGCAGGAAAAAAGTATACCATATTAGAGACCTCACAAAAAGATAGTTAATTTAGCCAGTTGCTGCTACCATAAAATCAAAAGAAGCTGTTGGAACAATACCTTCTTCTAAATATCTCTACAATACCCATGTCTGGGGGGAGGCAAAACCACACTCAAGAGAACTGAAAATCAAGACAAAAGTTACAATCACTGATGCCCCACACTATCACTTCTTCTCCAGCAGGACAAACATTTTTTGAGACCTTGAAAAACATTGCAGCTTTTTTCTAAGGATTTGGAAGACCAAGAGAGTGTATATGTATGCATGTTACTTTGAGTTCATTCTGCTGCCAGAACTCGGATATTGTAACACTGAGAGGTTGCGCAGACACCTTGACACAACAGACCTGACGGGTTTGTTAATTGCTGACAAAGTTACAGCCCTAATATATATTTTCAATTATAACAATATTTTCATGATTTGAGAGGTCAGTCTCCATTCCCCATGTGCATACCATAAAGAACACCAATGAAACGCTGTAAGAAGAATTCAAACAGTTGTTCCTGCTCCCATCAAGGACAGAAATTTCCACTGACTTCAGTGTAAACAGAATCAGGCCCTTCATGTGCGTATTAAATAAAGCAGACACTTCTGCCTCAATCTATTCTGAATACATGCTTTTGATGCCACAAAGGAGATAAGATGATCTGATAAAAGTAATAGATGAAAGTATATTATTATCTATACTATCTCTATTATAAGATATAAAATACTCTGTAGTGTCTGTATGTATTACCATAAGCTACAGTGAAAGCTGACCTGGTTTCTAGAGGACAGATTTTTAAGTATGATGCTGCAGCAATTTTTGATGACATACTTTCCTACAACATTTCTCATGCCACTGAAGATTAGATATGTCTGCAAAACACAATATAAATATAGCACTGGAATTTTATCTTATCCCTTGGCCACTAGCTATGAAATAAAAGTTTCAATATTGGTTTCTATATAAATATGAATCAGCAGGACTTCCTCGGAATTTTTTTAAAAGACAGACATTATTATTATCGTCATGTCACTAACAAGAATTACTACTTTTTAATTGCATGTTCCTTTCCTCCCTCTCAGGAGGTTCTAACACAGAATCCCTCTACAATATATTTTAAAAGCACTGGCATTCTGAGATAAGATTTTTCTAGCTTCAGAAGGAAATTCTCTTAGCACCAGGGTGAAAAACAGTAAAAAACCCACAGAAGGAAGCACAGCTTCCCCAGTGATGGAATACCCCCTTCAGTAGGTCACAAATCCGCAGGGAGAGACAAGAAGGTGGGGTCTGTACACAAGCTGGCATTTGTGGAGAAGAAAAGTAGGCAGTTCTCATTCAGATGGTGCCTCAGGAGACACATAGGGTAAGCCAGTGCAATCAGGTGACATTGTTTTCAAGACCCAGAGCACCACTGAATGACAATTGAATACATTAGGAAGTACATTGGAGCAGACCTCAGCCAGGCATGTGCTCTGGAGACTTTAAACTCCGTAAGGAAGGGCTTACACAAGGTGAGAAAGAAAGGAATGTTACTAACTCTACAAACAGAAAATCAAGTCAGAAAGGATTTTGGCAGAAAGCTACTGGATGATTACCATGTGAAGGAATCCCAGGCACACTGGATCCCAAAATAACACTTCCCCTTGCCAAACACCCCCTAGTCTCTGGCCTGCATCAGTTACTGGAACACACATTTCATAATACTCAACAGTGCTGGTGTTAGTGAAGTTATTTTTCCTGAAACTGAGATCATCACAAATTCAACACAAAACCTAAGGGAAAGACAGTTAGTGGGAAAAGCTAAGAGAAAAAAGCCCGCAAAGATGCCTTTGATTCCTCCTCTCTGCATAGTAAGCCAGATTCTCAGCTAATGTACAGCCTCATGTTTCCATTCATACCTCTGATAATCTGTACAACTGCTGGGTTTACCAGCAGGGCTGTTAAACCTGCAGATCCAGCCTTAGCACTTTCCAAGCCCACACAAGCACATAATGTGGTGAAAGGTCATAGAGCTGCCCACATTTTTACCCTTTGCCCAACCATACCACTACTTCAGCCATCCATGAGCTCCAGCCGCCAAACTAGTTGTCAGGCTTAATGACTGAGTCTTTATACAAAAGCTCAGTTAAATCTAGAAGCACACGCACAAATTCCAACCTCCGGTGAGAAAAAAGAATGCATATTTGTGCCACTTTTAGCTTTTACTGGTTTCCCACCAAATCTCTTAATATTTCTTCTGACATACTCCAAATTTTCAACTTTTGAATAACTACATGTGCAGCTCTGCTAATTTTACTGCTTTGGGAACACAGCAAAATCTGGCTGCCACAACTGTGGTTCTTTTGTGTTCAAAACTGCATCACTTATGTATTTAAAAATACATATGATATTTATAAAGCCTACTCAAAACATTACTAAATTGTCCCATTTTCATATTTTCATGACAATTTATATGTTTTCCATATGGGCAAGCGCTGACAATATGATACAAGCTTAATGGAACAAACTGTGGTTTCTCTTTATTGTCTTGGCATCAAAAAGCTACACTTGCATAAAAATAACTCTCTCCACTATTTTCCAGGGATGCTTTTTCATTAATGCAATTTTAAGTGCTGCTCCCTCTCTCTTTTACTTAAAAATGCGTCAGAAATTTTCACTGCTCACCTTACCATTGCATCACCACGGCATCTGAGAGCAAATCTATTGAAAAAGCAGCTGACGTTCAGAGAGTGCAGAATTATTCAGATGAATTTTCTGTAGCTCATTGCGAGCTCAACAAAAGACTCAGGTTTGGGAGGGGAGGGAAAGGTGCCTCACTCTTTTATCCACAGGCAGACAGAATGCATCCCTGCTACTTCTGTTTTCTCCCTCCAACTTTCCAGAAGCAGGAAGAGCTAATGCTGGCAAGCAGTAGGAGAAGCCTGTGTGCTAAAAATCCAAGGCTGAAAAAGTGGACAGCAAACAATTATCCTAAAAGTTCTCAAAGACTCCTATATGGCACTGAAGACTCCAACAGCATCGTAGGTATTTCAGCCATCACCACCCAGTCTCTGCTGCCTCCCTCTCCCTACCTTACTACAAAGTTGTACTTTCCTTCTACTTTTCTCCTCTTCCAATTACTGCAGTTCTAATGCAGAGAAAGCTTTCCCCAACCTGAAGTTCCTTGGTAGGCAGTGAGATGAGCCAGCTTTCCCTTCATTTAATCCAGCTCCTACACATGCTTCACTATATGACAGACATGTCAAATGAGCCATCCACCAGGCCACTGACAGCGGGTTCTGGGGCATAAGAGAGGCAGCTGATGGAGAGGAGATTGTTGGAGGGAGTCGGGAAGCCATAGGTAATATCACGAGTGCCCTGCTGAAAACTGACAGCTTAATGGTTATGATACTGCCAGTTATTTGATGTATCTCAAGTGTTGGTCTTGAATAATATACTTACTACTGAGAAGCTAAAGTGGAAAATACATTTTGCTAGAGTTATTAACAAAGGTTAATGCTACAGAAGTTGCAGGTATCAGGCACCACCTCAGTCTAAAATGTTTTACTTCCTAAGAACTGAATGTTGATGAAAGTTGCTATGCTGGGGGAGCAAAACCAAGTTAATTCATCCACAGATAAAGCAGTTGGTATCCTACACAAACCTTCTCCTAGACAGCCTCTCTCCAGGATAGGCATCGGAAAAATCCATTTAAGAAGCAGGCTTGAAAGACAGCTGACTCAGACATCTTCTGAACGAGCCTCCTGTTAACTAACTAGAGATACTCAGCACCAATTGGTGCTTCCTTCTTTGAGGAGAAGAATGCAGCACTTCCACCAACTGTTCTCTTTGGAGATGGCTCACCTCAGAGACACTACTGTCCCTAAACACTCACATACTTCCATTTGTCACCTGACAGGAGAAAACATACTGCACCAGAGCACTGGAAAAGTTCACGGATTGTCACCTCCTTTTCTTAGCAAGACCTAAGTTTTGGGAAATGCACTTCAGGACAACCTTATTGCTCTCTGTACACAGCAAACTGACACTTTGTACTGGTTTGTGCTGGAGTAGAGTTATTCTTCTTCATAGTAGCTGGTATGGGGCTGGGTTTCAGATTTGTGCTGGAAGTAGTGCTGATAATTCAGGAATGTTTTAGTTATTGCTTAGCAGGGCTTAGACAGCATCAAAGCCATTTCAGTTTCTCACCCCACCTCACCAGGGAGTAGACTAGAAATGCAGAAGAAGTTGGGACGGGACACAGCTGGGACAGTTGACCCCAACCGATCACAGATGTATTCCAGACCATACAGCATTATGCTCAGCATACAAATCTGGGAGAAGAAGAAGGAAGAGGGCAATGTTTGAAGTTATCGCTTTTTGTCTTCCCAAGTAACCATTACACCTGATGGAGACTTGCATTCCTGAAGATGGCTGAATACTTGCCTGCCCATGGGAAGTGGTGAATGAATTCCTTGGTTTGCTTTGCTTGTGTGCACAGCTTTTGCTTTACTTGTTAGACTTCTTTATCTCAACCCACGAGTTTTCTGGCTTTTCTGATTTTCTTCCCCATCCTGCTAGTGGGGGAGTGGGCAAGTGGCTGTGTGGGGCTTAGTTGCCTACTGGGTTAAACCACAACACACTTCCATGAATGTAAATATGAGTGGCAGCTTCAGCAGAAGTCTCCCTTGTTGACATTCTCCAACTCATTCTATCCAGTTTAATCTGACTCATGTTTTCTTCACCTACTGTCTTCGTTTTCCTCATTTCATTACATTTTCTTTAAAAGAGCTTGTGGTTGAGGTCTAAGAAAGTTCAAGTAATAATTTCTTTCCTTTTCTATTTAGCAGGTATTTTAAGGGTAGATCTCTCAACAGCATTCATAAGATGAACATTAGCAGCAAACAAAATGAGCTTCTGTAGAACAGAACCTAATAATTACTTCTCTTCATTTACTTCTGTTTTTTTTTTTCATATTAGGCACAGTATACATATATAGTTTAATTAGGACAAATTCTCTGCTTGCTTATGATCTCATCCTTTGCAAAACTACCATGCTAGTAGTGTTGAATAGGCTATAAATCATTCTGATGTTCTCACATAGTGTTGAATTTCTCTCACCAATTAAGCAGAGTTTTGGAAAAGCTCTGAATCCAAAAGTTCACATGATGAAAATTTTGGCACAGAGCTGAATTTTCTCTATTAAGATTCACTACACATAATAGTAAGTTATATTCTGCAGTGGTTCATTTGTCACCTAAGCAGGGTCTTGATTAAACACCTGTCTATTCCTCTTATATGTCAATAGCTTGTATTTCAGGCAACTGATTGCTCGGTTACAGGGACAAAGTTTGCAGACAGGAAACTGCTTGAGTCTATTCTATACAACAGAACTACTAAAATTAGGTAAACTTCCAGGAAGCTGTACGATGGAATGCAAGCATTACCTATAGCCTTAAGCCTTAAAACTTAAAAAAACTGCTCCTTTGTTCAAACAGCAAGTTGTCATCAGTCTATGGGTGATCTGGGATTTTTCATGTAGCATCAAAACATACCAAGTTTGATTTGGAGTTTTCACTTTTAAGTCTTCATGATAAAAATGGTTTAATAGTCAACAAAATCATTACTCAAATAATAATTTTTGAAATTGCATAGCAGTAAGGTGAAAGGGTACAGAGTACTGACCACTGACACTCTCCTAAGAATTTTGTTCCTGGATGGACAAACAGGATTTTTTTCTTTATAAGGAAATTAACAAGTGGAAGAAATCTGTTCACAAGGAAAATGAAAATAGATATTTTTGCTATTTCTCCAGGCTGAATTAATAGTGCTAACACTTCCAGGGTAACTTGACCTATTACAGTAAATGTAATTCCTTGCTTTTCAACAAATCATTTGAAAATTAGTTTTTCCACATTATTAATCATACATTTAGTCAATTTCAGTTACATCATCAGCCTCAAATGTCCTTTTTCTTCTGGCACTTCTCTGCATTTCACCCTTGAAACTTGCTTTGCAGTTAAAACATCCATGCCAAAAGGTACTGTGCCATTTGCTAAACATTTTATAAAATAGAATCAGAGTACTTGTATTAAAAAACCACTGAAAACATACATATTTTCAGGAATAATTACAGATAGTGGTCACACTGCTTAACAGAAATTCAACAGTTTTCCCAAGTGGACAGAAGTGCTGGACCAGTCCTGGTAATACATTTACTACATGGTTTGGAATTCAAAGCTACAGATGTATTTGAGATGTACAAACACTGAAAGTCGAGCCTCCTTTTTACATAAATTTGATTTTTCTGCCTTAATTATTGTTGACATTGTACATCATTTAGGTGTGATTATGTCATATTTAAGTATTCCTAAATTAATTCACATTAATCTAGTTACCTAAATTACAGTTGAAAAATTATTTTAATGTGACATCCTGTTAATTTGTTCCTTTGGTACTTCAGCTCTGCATCCCTGGGGCAATACAACCATATCCCATCTAATGTAAGAGTTTCTAAGCTCCAATCCAGTACACAAACTTAGGACCACAGGAATTGCCATACATGATCAGAATCACAGGCCATTTAGTCTCACATCCTATCTCCTGAAGGGAAGATGCTCCAGGGCAAGGTGAAAGAAACCCAGCAATAAGAAAATATAACTTGCAAGGCATCTGACACAAACAATGAAAATAGAGATTTAAAGTACAACTACCACAAGAATAGGATGAAAAAAAACCAATAAGTAATCACTTTAAAGAACAAGGGATGCTTCCGTTATGCAAATTTTCATTCCAGATACAACAGTGATAATCCAGCATGGGCTACAACTAAAGTTATTTCTCAGGACATCACTACGGGCAGCAGAGAAAAATGTAAATTTATTCTGTATAGTGATGTTAAGAAGTGCTTCCAAGTGGGCCATGAATTTTTATCCAGGAGAAATGCTTTTGCTTATGCTAGCTGAAATCAGTAGTAAAACTAATTGTACTGCTGTTGGTTTAGAAGGGCATAATGGAAAGCAGAATTCAGCCATTGTGCACCTTAAGACAAAGGTCTGCAGTCTGTGAACCACACAGAGGCAAATGATCTTCATCAACAACAGAATTACAGTAATCCAAAGGTCTGTGTACAGAGAAAGCCCTGACAATGGCACAGCTGCAGAAGCCCCACTTCTCTCACTCCATCTATTTCACTAGGGCTGAAAGGCCTGATTTTTGTTCCCATTTCTAGGCAAGACTTCAATCCACACAAAAACTGAGAAGAGAGACCTTGGTTCTCCTTCAGTGGATACTTTCTCAGCAGCTCTCTTCACGTATTCTAAAAGAAGGCTCTGCATAAAGGAAGTTCCTTACTTAAGAAGGTTTGAAATGAGCTTCCACAAAAAACAGATTTTTGAAATAAAACCTGCATCAAATTTTACAGAAAAGGGAAATTTCTCTCTCAAGCCTTCTAGCAGTGATAAGACTAACTCCACATAATGGAACTTTGGTTTTTAATAATTTTTCTTTGTATAGTAAAAGATACTCAACTTGGAGATTTTTCAAGAAACTGTGTTTGGAATGTCTCATGACAGCCCAGAAACCCTAAATCATTTTAGCTCTACACCTGCTGTGTACACTTTACAGTATAATCTAATTATATAATCTAATTATATAAAATATAATTGACACTTACTTGTCAATACCATACTTTTTCTCCCACAGAGACACATGTAATATCATATATTTAAATTGCCATAATGGTCCAGTACGTCTTTACCACAGACTTCTATGTGATTAAATTCTCATGTTTCTTCAGTAAATATTTATTATTTTAGTCAGCAGTCATATACTACACTTTTTTTTTTAAGCAGCAGCAATGTTGCCTTCAGTTCAGTTTTGAAATGAGATTTCCCTTTGAAGCTAACTTAGCTGTGTGGACAGGTACCCTAAAAAAGCAAGTCACATCTCACAGTGTTCTTAAGTTTGTTTATGGATCTGACAAGTAGCCAAACTATGCAACAACAGTGGCCAGCCCATGACCAACAAATAACATATATTTATAAATATAACAGGATATTTAGCTGGAAAAAAAAAAATCTAGAATTTTTTCTCGAATCCTGGAAAATAAAAAATACATCCAGAATAGAGCTTTATTCTGTCCTAGAAAGTTAATTAAATGTATCTACCCAGATTATCAGTCAGGCTTGAAATATGGATGATCATACGTGCAATGTGGAATAACCTGCAAAGTGGTTGTGACTTACAGAATTATTCACTAGGAAGTACTCAAATGTTGGTGGATAAGCAAATCCACACTTTGCCCCTGACCATAGGAACACAGATGTGTGGTTAGAGATTGCTATAGTTAAGAATGCAGATTTGGCTCGTGCACATTGAAAAGTTGAGACAAATAACTGATTTGCCAGATTTTCTGGCACATACAAAGTGTTCAACAGCACAAAATGCAACATTATCTGAAGTGATGTAATAATTGTACTTCAGAAATAGTAGCTGACAATGTAGTCAAGAGTTGCCTCTTAGAGGGATTGTGTAAGTGTGACATTTCTTACCTTTGGAATACTTAACCCTGCTCTTGCCTCATGCATTTACCATCAGGGCTGTTGAAGAAGTGTGAACAAAGACAGTGGAGTAGAAAAGAGCAGAACTGAAAACAATACTGTCTAGCAAGAAAAGATTACAGAAACCTGTACGTTACAGAAAGCTGTACAATCTTGATGGTAGGAAATTTATTATTTTGAAATCTCCAGAAAATAAACTCAGAATATGTAATAACTATACTATCTGAAGTGGGGTATTATTTGCAGTGTAAATGCATAAATACTAACAAACTAGAGCTCTTCCATATTGGTAAAGGATAAATTAAGCAAGGTAATTTTTTCCCCATTACATCTTTCTTGATGAAAAAAATTATTTCCCTTTCCAATATTTTGCCTCAGCTTACTCTGAGAAGTAGGGAGCTTGAGCTTCCAGCCAGGCTACATAATTTACTAGTTACTATACTCATTAGAATAGCCAAAATTGACACAAGTGTCCCTTGTAAAAACATTCCATTTTCTGTTTTAAAAGGCATATTAATACACGCACAGTATTTCTGTGGCTCAGGCACAGAATATACTCATAACCGAAATTGTTCGTATGGCTCCTTTCCTCTCCAAGAAAGTTACTGCCTTGCCTGAATTTTCCTTATGGAGTCATCCAATTTCTGCTTGATAAAGACTCAAAAAAGCCAAACCTCCTGGGAAAATGCAGAAGGCAAAAGAAAGAGCACACTCACTGAGATCAGATTTAAGTCAGTTTAAGTTTTTATATAAAAAAGCTGTTTTGACATATGGTCTTCCTTTGTACATAAGACAAGTAACTTTGAGAAACTGTTTCACTGAACCACGTATAGGGCCCTGTAGGGCTTTTTCAGATGAAAGGAAAAGATGGCAGTGTGATCTGCTCAGGTGTCAACAAGAGTCTAATCAGACAACACTGGGACCGCAGAAGGCAGGCACTGAACTACAGAACCATTACTGCAAATGATGACAAATAGATGGAAACAGCTTGGTTTAATGGTGAGACCTTAAGGTGAACTTGTGAGATCTATATGCAATAAAAGCCTTTAATGCTTGTGCACTGAAGAAGTTGGTAAGAGAATCAGTGATATACTAGGGAATATGGAGTACTACAGTGCTGTTACAGGGTAGGTATTTCTAACAGGACCACTACCTTAAAATGACTTCTTCATAGATGTTTTATAATGCAATTGATCACTGGAACACGTGTGTGTGACACCTACAGTGTCATCCCTAAAAACGGGCTCAATCAGACATGTAGGCTGCAAACACTGATGGAGCTTTGACATCTCTCACCTCTACAAGGCTTTCTGTCACTGTGAGCACCTTATGGTTTTTTTAAGTCTGGTCTACGTCTACTGGAATACAGGGACTGATTTCTACATGAAACAACACAGCTATGTATTAACTGCAACTGCAGTTTCTTGTAAAAAAACCCATTTACTCCATCTCATTTTAAATAACTGCAGATCTGAAATACAGAATCATAGAATCACAAAATTATTAAGGTTGGAAAATACCTCTAAAATCATTGAGTCCAACCTAGCTCCACCATGTTCACCACTAAACCATACCTCCAAACTAAACAGGAAGTTCAGATTAACAAACCTTTCTCTATCACTTCTAGAAAAACTTGGATCTCATTTCCAAATAGATAAGAATATTTACAGAAAAATTCACTCAGTAAATTGAAACAAATCTTTGGAGCCTCATACACCTCAGAACATGGGTATCCTTAAAGCAATAAACTTAATTTCCCAGATCTGTAAAAACAAACATATTGCCTTAAAAATATTTTCAATTGTGTGCCATGCAAAAAGTCTGTTGGCAGGCTCTTGATCCTTTACATCAAGAAAACATAAAAGGAAACTCCAGGGAAACAGAAA
Organism: Empidonax traillii; assembly: GCF_003031625.1. Classification (NCBI taxonomy): domain Eukaryota; kingdom Metazoa; phylum Chordata; class Aves; order Passeriformes; family Tyrannidae; genus Empidonax; species Empidonax traillii. Next base: position 1,187,300 of record NW_020955307.1, read on the forward strand.
CAGACCAGTGCTGGACACAGTGGGAGGTGCTCACAAGTCCAGTGCAGGTTGTAAAAGGTGTCTAAAGGAAATTGTTCTTAAAAAGCAATATATACCTTTGCTCAGTGTTTGGGAACCAAAGAATTTACATACACGTAAAGCAGAAGACTGAATGATCCCCAGCTGGCCAAACTTAGCCATTCTCTTCACTTAAATACCAAATCACAGAATGTGACACCCCCCTGAATTTGTAATGATCTTAGTAAAAATTCCTTCCATACCTGAGCCATCACTGGACAAAATGTTCGCATAATGGTTCTAAAATAGTAGTATGGTACTAGCTAGTACTATGGGTGGGTATCTTATTAATTTTAAACATAAATATAACTATATATGAAAAAGAGTTTGGCTTGAAGTACCCCTCATCTAATGAGTGTCTTGTAGGTTCAATCATAAACAGCAAAATGGATTTTTTTTTCCCATTGAGTAGAGGGTTAAAGAATCAAAGTTTCAAAAACTATCAATGACATGAGATGAGCAGCTTAAGATATAAAGGTGCTTGATCACCTTTGAAAACCTAGAGCAGGCACTCAAATCACTCTCCACTCCTGAAAAAATACCTTGCTCCCTGAAACAGCAAAATATAGAGCTTGCGGTGGTCACACGACAAGAATAACATAGAGATAAAAAACGAAGGTACTGAGGTGAGCAGGTGTGGTAGAACTGTAACACAGAAGGAAAAGGCCACAGTCCCACTGCAGTTCTTCAGTTATTCACAAGCACTGACTTCTTTTGTCTATGTGTTTCAGTGGGGACAGGCACAAGGTATGTCGAGTTGTTCTAATGAAGGAAGGTTAAACTACCCACCATCGACCCGGAATGCAGGAAGGGCTGTGTCTGGGCATTCAGAGGTACACAAAGAAAGCTTGCTACTGCTCCTCCATACATAGCTTCTTGCAATGAAGTTAAAATGTGGCTTTTTAGACAAGCCATGTTACAAGATAATTTCTGCTAAAAAATAAACTCCTAAAAAATGCTCTTAAAAAAATGCCTGATCCATATTTTCAGCCCACATAGATATTAAACCTAGTTTCCTAGACCCTGAAAAGCTAATTATGCATTCAATTAGAGTTTCTTAATAAAGATTAAAACTCTGAAGTCTATTACAGACCCATATTTAATTCAACTGCCATTTTATCCATGCCATGAAAGTGTGAGTGGTAACAATGAATATAAATTATAATACATGCCATAGAGTGAATGCTATTTGTCCAAGTACGTTACTATAAAGAATTAAATTTTGCTATCGGTTCCATAATCTAGTTAAAATTGGTATTCTTTATTTGGTCTTTCAATGTAGTCCAATTTCCTACTTTGAAAAACAAATTCTAGGGAATAAAGAAAAGAGATTAATTTATCATTAAGACTCTGCTTAATTGAAGTCAATTCCGAACAAACTTGAATTCAATTTCTACTCATTAAATTGAATGTGCTCTGCGTTTCTCTCTGCATTGCTTTGAGCAAGCAGCTGAGAACAAGGGACTAACATCAAAATTATTAAATTGAGGAGATTTTATTTGGTCTTCACATGCCAGAGCCGCTTTGATGAGGAGCTGTTTTGGCACTGAAAGGAAACGAGAGCAGCTGGAGGAAAAATCAAATGAAACTAAGCCTCGGAAAATTGAAGAAAACGCAAGCTTAATAATATTTAATAATTAAATTTCCACAAACAATAGCGGCAAATGAAGTAATCTGCAAAGTCTGTGAACTCATTTGCATAATTGATGCCGGTCCCCTGTAAATGAATAATGAAGATAATAAAAGATGTTGCTAAAAATGGGCACAATAACAGCAAATTTCATCAAGCCGAGCGCTCTGATTAATCTGCTCTTGCAAATCAGCAGTGAGGGGGGACGTGTGATTACCCGCGCGGCGGCCGGCACCAGGCGGCAGTCTGTCCCTGCCCCTGTTCCTGTCCTGTCCCTGCCCCAGCCCCTGCACTATCCCTATCCCTGCCCCTTTTCCCGTTCGTGTCCCTGCCCCAGTCCCTGTCCGGGGAGGCACACCCGGCGTGTGACCGCCCGCATCCCGGCGCCGCGGGGCCGGGGGAGCCCGGGAAGCACGGCCCGGCTGCGACACAGCTCCGGGGGTTCCCGTCGGCGCGGCCCCGGGGCGAAGGCGAGCTGGGAACACCGGGGGCCGCCCGTGCCGGGAGCCGCACGCTCTGCCCACCGCGGGGGCCGATACAAAGCTCTGCCGTTCGAGTTGCCCCGAGCAAACCGCGGCCTCCTGTTCTGCGACCTTCCCGCGAGCCCAAGCCCTCTCCTGGCGAACGCTGTGCCCCGCTGCCCAGGTAAAGGGGACACGGTCCGATGCGTCACTGCCTGGTAGGGCCCTTCAAGGATGGAGAAGGTCAAGCTCGGGCCGCTGAGCATCCGCGGCTTAGCGCAGCCTGTCAGTCCTACCAACACTCCTTTATGCCTAAGAATAAGGTTTGCCGTGTGTATAACCATCAACCTTTACACTGATAGAGCCCCTCATGGCGGGATGCGCGGCCCGACACTTCACACGTCAGCCTCTGCTCTACACAGATGAAGAACAAATGTCACGAGTATGAACTGATGGCCAGATTGTCATCTGGCTCAAGTGCTGTAGCCATTAAACAGTACTTTCAAACGTAATACTCAGTTTACCCTGATTTAGCTACTCCCACGAGGGTCCAACTCCACAGATTTCACCGGCATTAATTAATGCTTTTCACAAGATTGGGATTTTTCACAGACTGCAAAAAATAAAATTTGAGAAAACAGTGATGCTGCTTTCTAAAGCTGATGCGTAGGCTGGCAGTGGACATTGTGCATTGGAAGCAGGCAAGTATTCCAAAAAGCAGTATCTTTTTATAAGACAACCACTACACTCTTTTAAAGCATTTAGAAATAATCATTCAGAAAGAAATTACTTCATTGGGATTACTAGTCAGAAAAAATATTCTAGTTTGCTATTCTCCATATGTTTTAGTTCAGGTATTCTCCATCGTTGATGATGGACAACTGTACTGTTAATTCTTTGCCTTTCCATCCAAAATATTGTTTAGAAATTAATTAGTAAGTTCTTACCTCAATGAGAGACTGATTCAGAGATACTGAGACTATGCAGTATCTGGATAAAAATGTGATTTAAAAAGGCTGGAACAGTAATCATTAAGATCTATATTTTTCCTTCCTTTCTCCCTCTGCTCTACTTTCCCATTCCTAGAATGCTTATGTATTCCATGTTCTGTTCCACCAAACATTCCAGTACATAGACATCAACCAGAGAGCATCCCAAAATACAGATCTGCAGCATATCCCTGTTTTGTCCCCCAGCGTTCCAAAGAAAGCCTGACAGAATTTAGCAACTCTTGCAGGAAATTGTTCCATTTGAAGTTTCACTTGATCTTAGCTGACAGTTTTCAGGTAGAAGCAAATTACATTGTTCTCAGTACAGATTGTGTGAGCTCTCACTGCAATGGGAGGAAAGGATTAAGGCTCATTCTTCCTTCACCCCTGCTTTCTACCATTCCTAAGTGGAGCTTGTGGGTTTTATCTGCAGAGCCTCTCAGTAAATCCAGCCAATGTCTTCTTAGCCTAAGTCAGTCTGGGAAGTTGTGTTGAAACCTTTTCATACCCTCCTTATTCAGCTGCCATGTTTCCCTCTGTTACAGTCATAGTTGACTTGTCAATGTGTTTGTTAAGAAACAGGATTTCTTTGGCCACTCCAGCTGTTTTTTTTCATTGCATCTTGAAATTGTATATGATAGTCTTCCATGCTAACTGGCCCTAAAGACTGTAAACTTCACCTCTGTGTTCTGCCATATTTCAAAAAAAAAAAATTAAAAATTTACTGACTAACAGGATTTCTATCACATTTTTGGGATAGATTCCTTCCTGTGGGAGATTTCTCCTCAAACCTTACACCATTACATTGTCTAAGTTGAGTTTTGTGGCAATTTTCATATTTTAAGTGTTCCTTTTTCTTTTAATTGCTAGTCTAGTAACTGTTACTAGGAGAAGACATAAAAAGGTGTCACATAAACTTCTGACCACAGTTTAAAGACTGATAGAAGTATCACTAGAGATTGTATTTCTTCTGCCAATTCTCATAACTAGGGCTTTGGCTCATACTGTCATGTATTTACTCACTGCTGGTGACATTTGTTTATGCAACGTGCTTTTTTCTTCTAGTAAATGAGGAGATTTATTGTCACGCTATACTAAATTCCATATAACAGCAAGCAGCAATGGACAACCAAAATAATCTCATTGGAAAGCTGATGTTGAAGGGTTATTTTGCCAAAAAGTTAAATTCATGGTTTAATCACACAAACAGCATTATATAAAATGAATAAAATCCAGAGGGGGAAATCTTCACCCAAAAATAGTAGTGTCACTAAAAAACATTCTGGGACAATTTTCTCTGGCTTGTTCAGCATCATCAAACCATTAATTCCAGGTGATACTTTCAATGACACTCCCTCAGAGGAACAATATTAGACATTCACTTGTATGATCTTCACCTTGTATGAAGAGAATGAATAAAAAATGAAGTTCTTCACTGTGAACTATTCCCCGACTGGCTATTTTCATTTAAAATACTGTTTATTTTACTTTGACAGTCTGAAGGTTAAATTAACTCTGAGTTTTCTGTTCTTCTACTGTGAAGGTAGTGGGAAGACTCAGAGCATACTGCTGCCTCTTAAGATGGTAAAGGAAGTGATAACATACAGCCCAAGTGATAATACTCTTAACACTATCAAAAATCTAAGTCATAGATTCATCAAAAGTGGCCAGTGATACTTTGTTCTGTCAAGAGCATACAAGATCTTGATTACTAATAGAGTCATGTGAAATAAAAATTAATTAAGATACTGTTTCAAAATCAACATTTTTCAGGGATGTTTCCTATGCTTTCCACAACACATGGCTACGTACCTCCAGTAGAGATACTGCTTTTGGGCCAGAAGTGGAAAGGATTTAGATTCTTGTACACATTTAAGGATTTGATCCCTATACTGGATTTACTACCATTGCCTAAACAGGAGAGAAGGTTTTGGTCACTCTGCCTATGAAAAAAGCGTAAGTTTATTGGTCATGCATATCCCTTTGCCCTTCTTAATAATAAACTTTAGGTAGAATTTTGGACATACTCTGCATTATAGATTTTGTAACTGCCTTCTCCCTATCACTGGTGAATATTAACTGAATTCACAAGGAAGGAGAGTTTTCTAAACTATGAGGATCAGTCTTTTAGCTGAGGTTACCCGAATCTACGTGGGAATCGCACATGTCACTGCAGTCATGTCACAAAATACATGCACAGCACTGGGTAGCTACACTGAGAGAGCCATACCAGCTTTTTCTAGAATAAACATGAAAAGCAGGCTGGTACCGGAGATATTTGCTACTAGCTCACACCAAAATGAGTTCAGAGCCTTTTGAATCATTTGTTCCGTGTTCTAGCTGATAAACCACAGCCTATTTATTACACTATTTATGCCTCATTGTTCAAAATTCACTTGCCTATCATGAAAGCTGCTACATTGTTAAAAAAATGTAAATATTAAATACGCTAAGTCCTAGCAACTCTATGTAGAATACCTTTTAAAAGTATATCTGCAGTTGGATATTCAGACTGACTGCTTGTCTTAATTTATGCAAATATAGCCTATAGCTAAAAGCTTTGTATATTTGTTTCCCTGTGGTATTAGTATTCAAAAAAATAGGACATTCTTTCAAGGGCATTTTATAAACGCAGAACTATAATTTATATAGCAAATTAAAGCTCATACAAAATGTGTGCACTGAGCTACAGATTAACATATTTAATTTCAGTATTACCTGCAAACCTATTTTTTTCCATGCACTGCTCTAATTAGCCATATAAAATCAAGTCAGTATATTGTAAGCAATTATTTTAGTGGGAGTAGAAAGAGAATCTGAATTAAATATATGGTAAGAGATAATATCTTATGGAAATTAATATACTCATTTGTGTCAAGAAAAATGTGTTCTAGCTAAATATTATAAGATAGTTTGGAGTTCAAACATATGACTCATGTAGAAGTTGTAGTTTTATAGTTACCAAGATGTTAGACTGTGGATCTGCTTTTAAGTTCCTTATTAATGTGCCAGTGCTCATTCTTTGATATCTACAGATTGTCAGTAACTACTGTCATTTCATATTGTGAAATTCCTCCTATTATGAATATTCACTCCCCCTACAGTCAAATGTGTAAACTGTTAGTAACTGTATGTTACAAGAAGGTTTTCTTCCATCATTTAAATATATAAACCATACTTGGTTCTTCATATTTTTACTTTTATAACTATTTACTTAAGAGAATTAAATGACATTGAAAATCAATATGCAATTTTTCTTTCATCAAAATGGAAAAGTAATCATATAAACAGAAATCTTTTCTTTCCCATTTTACCCTCAAAAAGTATGAAAGCTAAATATGAAAATTCTGTTTAAGGAATGAGAAAACCAAAAGCGATCCATTGTGATTATAAACTTCAGCTGTTTCCTCCCAATATATTTCCCAGTTTTGATGGGATTCAGACAGCAGAAACCATTTTCTAGCAGTAAAAGCATTTGGCTGATCAAGTTGCTGTAATTCAGAATTTTACACTCAATTTCAAATGTAGAGCCTGCAATACAAGCCATAGTTAAGTTTCTTTTGTAGGAAGGATAACAGGCCCAGACAATTCCTCCTACTTCTTGCTCATGATCTCAGAATATCCAAAAAAGATCAGTACTAACCACATGGAAGTCTGATGATGATGCATAACGATGTTGTGGCCTTAAAGCAACTCCTCCCCGTTTCTTGGCACGGAAGTTGCTGACTGACACAGCTGCTTTATACCTCCACTCTGCCTTGGGACAATGATAACATGGAATTTTATTGCTTGGAAGGCCATTCCTAAGAAAGCAAGCAGAAAATAAAGTATTTTAGAAGAGGTACAAAAAATTGAATTATATTTTTGCCTTCTTGCCTCCAGCATCACACAACAGTAGCTAATGCATAAGAAACTTCCTGGATCTAGAACTGTGAGGGAAAGTTTTCCCACCTCATGAAAATTCAAAACTTTCAGATGATTTACTGTTTCATATCTGAACAAATCAGTGGGCACTAAAAAAATACAGTGTACAGAGGCACATCCTAGTTCTTTCTTTAGCATCCTCTCACATCCCAGCTGAGCATCCTGGCCACTTGAAGTCTGAGGTAAGTTGTTCTCAAACTTCCCACTGAAGCCTTTTTATCTTCCATACACAAAAAAATTGTCATGCTATGAACCTGTACCTGGACAGGACAATCTGTCCTGTATAGGACAACTACTGACCATTCTTAAGCAGCTGTATTTTATATATATATATATAAAAACATATATATATATATACACACACATACACATATTCCTATGAAACCACTGGATTTGGACAAATCATTGTCTCTAGTAAAACTCATTCTGTTTTAGAGATCCAAAATAGTTTCCTACAACTATAGGAGGAATAATTCCAATCTTCTATGTTAAAGTGTACAAGTAAAAGGAGTGTGAAAAAAATTATTTTATTTAAAACTTTCCTTAACCTTGTAGGACAAATTTGGAACAGGGCCTCAACCCAGTCTGTAAAAATATGTGGAAGAACTTCAAAGGTGACAGCTAAACCTTGCACTCAACATTAAGTGCAGTAGGATTGACAGAAGAAGTGGCAGACAAATTAAATAGCTACCTCTGTTTAAGCAATTTTTTTTTGTGACAGAATTTTAAAAGTTTGCTGGGCAATTACTCTAAAATGACAGCATACTGCTGAGCGGGTGGTGCACTGAGTACATAAAAGAACTTGTCAATAGTTATTTCAATAGGCACTTTCAAACTCTCAGGAGCTTTAGTATATATCATTACATCATTAAAATATTAAATTATTTCAGCTATCACAGATGTAAAATTGTTGCTGCACCTATTTCGCTAATTAACTCTGACATTTATGCTTATGCATAAATGGTACATACTTCAGGGATGGTTCATTTTTACAGGCTAGTTATTAGTCTGTGGATTGAATCAACGTGCCTGTAGTATCAGAATCAGTTGCTGTACCGAAGCACAGCAAACTTTTGGATCACTGATGTAGTTTTGCATTTAATTTTTTTTCCTCACCTTCTTCAACTATCTTAAGTCCATCTGTTGGGGTGATGTAAAGAAATTATTTCAATGTAGCATTTAAATGCATGTTCATTCTGCTGTACCAGAAATTATGTCAAGTATGAGTTGTGATTTTCTTTCAAAAGTAAATGGTTTGCTAACAAAGCAAATTTAAATATGGTCATATAAGAGAAAATACTCAAGTAATATTACTAATGAAATCTTTTCCTTCTGCTTTATATTATGCATCTTCTGTGTGCTTTTTTGTACAGATTAACTCAATATTAATAATGGACCATCTTGGAACATAGCCTTGTTTTAGCATTTTAAAGATTCTCTGCATATTTCAGTAAAAATGGAATACATTTTCTGTAAGAAAATCACTGAATTAACTTCTAGTTACGACAGTCCAACTGGAGCGCCCAAGAATGACTTTTGTAACACATGGGCTCAACCTGCATTTAGGCATCAAAATAAATAGGAATCTCTCCTACAGTTCTGTTTCTGACCATGCCTACACACATGCCAAACTTCAGGCTGAAGTAGCTCTACTCAAGTCCACAGGACTACATGCTTAAAATTAATCTCATATAAATTTGTGGGTTTAAAGCCTAATGAGGGAGTACAAAACTGAGCCCTACAGGAACAATGGCTCAGAGATTCTAAAAGGAATTGCTTACAGAAAACTTATATTCAGATTGCAATGCCTAACTCTTCTAGTCTCCTTTGAAAAATCTCTTCATTTGCTCCAGTTATTTCCTGAGTAGTTCAAGGTTCTTGTGTGCCAGGCAATAAAGAGCAAAGATACCCTCTCTGCTTTAGCCGCCTCCAGGATTCATGCACTATATGAATAGTTTTGATCCAGATCAAGTTCTTCACTTTATCAACTGGCATGAATACCTAATATGATAACGCTAGACCTGTACTCATTAGTGCTTTAGTCAAGGGGACATGTTTGTAATGGTAAGACACTGTCAGTTAGGGGGGAAAGATCATTTAGTGACAGGAAAATTATTGCTATATCTCATTAGGAATGTGATGTTCCTGTGCTGAGTTCAGACATACCAATTGCAAAGTGGTAATCATCATAATAGCATCAGGATGTTGCTATATTTGAATATGATTTGAGCTCCCCACTGGATCAGCCCATTGTCACCTACCAGCCTGGAGAATAGGGAAGATGCTGCTCTACAGTGACTCGTGCACCACGGGAAAATATAGACCCTACTACGACCACCTACTAGGAAATGTATTTAGCAATTTGTTTCTAGAAGCCTGTGATTTTACAACTGAAAGGTGGAATATTATGAAAGGTTCTGAGCCTGCAAGGAAAGTTATCTGATTTATCCAGTAAAGCAATCTGTCTACAGTATAGTATTCTTATTTTAGGATAGCTGGTATCTGATAAATTATACAAATCTGCAAGCCTGAATCGGTTATACTAGATCATTTTGCTTGGTTCCAATAGTAGAAAGGCCTTATGATATCCATTTGCACTCCTTTTACTGCTAGCCAGCTCAGTCAGTCTTTAATAAATACTATACTCTCCTAAGGAAGATGTCAGATGTAGCAGAATTGTCTCTGACAAACAAAAGTGCCACAAAGGGCTCAAAGACCTACATTTGATGAAATTCTCTCTCACAGTAGGAGGTGTAAATATCTAATATAGAGAAATTCGGAAAAATTTCTTCTCCGTTTTCTTACTGCAATGGGAGTTCTTCAGATACGAATGGCCAGAAGGTTTCTCCAAATATATTCCAAGGCAGTGCTATGTGCCAGAGAGTACCTCCTGTGTTAGATCTTACAGAACTGCAAGTTCATTTGTGACATTAAAAAAACTGAGTTTTCATCCACCCCCTCGATGCCCTTCAAACTCCCACAGATATGGGGACACAGTGTTGCACAGTGATCCCAAGGACCTCTCAGGTCACTAGGAAAGGAAGAAACATTTCCTCTTCTTGCCAAGTCTACTGACTTGGGCAGTTCTGAAAGTTGCTAATTGTCTCATTCCCTTTCTCCTCCACAACAGATAACCTAACACATACTGCTGAGTAAGAGCGTTTTCCTGTGCTCAGAAGAGAACAAGCCCTTCAGTTGCACTGGATCTGACTACAGGTGAATTATTTCTTTCCCGGAGACCCAAGCACAGTTTTCTTCATTTCTGAACGACCAGGTGCAGTCTGGCTTCAAAAAGACTGCATTAAATTTTAGCAATTGGACTAATCTAAACAACTTTTGTTTCAGACTGATGATGTGCATGGCTTGCATCTGCAAACATTTTTCTATATATACTTACATTTTAGTTAGATAAGTTAAAGTTTTACGTTTTTAGTAATCTGCAAATTATGTTTTAATTCACCTGTCATATATTTAGCAATATCTAATGATCAAACAGAAATTTTAAGATTTTAAAATTACAAAGGGAATTGTCATTTACTAATGTGTTGGCAATCATTCAGCTTCACAGCTGAGTTATGGTATTCCAAGCTTTTTGGCTATGTCCTGCTCTTCCTCCTGTGGCCAATCAGATCTAAGTAAAGATCCTTGCTTGTTATTGTTTTAGGCTTTCTCTTCCCTCAGCAACCTGGTCCAAAGTATTTCTACACCACTACCAAAATAGTTGCCCATGATGACCAAGAGAAGCCTACTGCCACTATAAAATGAAAACAGCATCAAACAGCATTTCCTTTTCCTTGAATATTTCCTCAGAAGTAGGAAAGAAAAAAAAAAAAGAAAAAAGAAAGAACTGAAGAAATTGGATTCTTCTTCTAAAGGAGAAAATATTTAAAATATTTTAAAGTCTATACAAATCTCCCATTAAGGGAATCTAGAAATCAGAAGAATGTGTTCACATTAAATATGCATAGAAATTTCAGTGCAATTATCAATACTTTCCAATTAATTTCTGGTATCTTTATCCCATAAAAGCAAAGGCGAACACCAACACTGGAGAACTGAAACTTTCCTTAGATGGGGAGCTCTTCAAAATCCTGTGCTTGTGCTTATAAATGCCAGCTTCTTGCACAGAATCAGCTGTGTCAGTATTTTAGTCAGCAAAAAAGTCTTAGAAATGACTCTCCCTGATGCTGGGGAGAAATGATAGTTCCATCTGATCTGAAGTGATCCTGAACATCACCTGAGAGTTCAGTTGATCTTACAAGCAATTCTCTATCCCCCTGCCCTCCTGACTGTACCAATCTTATATGGGATTTTTTGGATCCATCTTGAAGAAGACAGAAACTTGAGACATCAGACTTTAGACCAGAAATACTTACAACCTTTCCTCCTGTTGCACAGCTAAAATAAACCACAAGTAACATAACATGAATATTTCTAGTATCAGGCTTTCTAAATGCAACTAAAATTTCCCATAAAAAGGAAGTCAGTTCTTTCACCCTGATTTACTGCACCGACAAAGGAACTCCTCCTGATTTACATTACCTTATAAGAACGAAAAATTGCTATTATATATGCCAAAATGTCACCTGATACATTTTTTATAATCAGAGATTACACCAAAAATATTTTCAATGAAATCTAAAAACAAAGAAGCAAATCTAAGCCTCTAATTCATTAAGAGCTAAACTTTCAAAGCTGAAGGTCATATGTCCCTTCTAGGGGACTACAAACAAATCTAAATTTTTCACCACGATTTTCGCATCACAGGAAAATGTGACAGTGGTAATAATACATGGTATTATATACTGCTAGACACATTGGACAAATTACATCTGCTACTGAATAGATGTGGAAGGAGTCTGCATTAGAAAACTTCCTGCTGGGTCACAAACATACATAAGTAATGGTTTGTTTTCAGCCCAAGAAAAATTGCCATTGTCATATTCCAAAGTGAGTGTAAATTGTGTTATTATAAACTCCCTGTTGGTCCCTGTTTAACTGAGAAATCATTCAATCTAAATTTATCTTTTCTCTGCATGGCAGTGCCATGTGTTGGTATCACCAAGCTCTGCCTCAGTAACAAGACCAGTATTCCTTTAAAAGACAGACTGCTCTCTTGATCCTAAGCAACCTTGACATACGTTAACTCTTGGTTTGCCCCCACTTAGTTTGATTTGCAATCCAAGGCTCTCAATTTCGCAAAGACAAGGCTTCATTGTTACTGATTCACAAGACAATCGGTCTCTACAAACTTCCACCATGCTTGGCAATTATACATGTACGTATATGAATATATACATTTTGAAAACATAAAACTATTCCCTATTTACATGATGTCCTGTAGCTTCAATAGAGAGATAAATGATAGATAAACCTATTCTGGCCATCCTCCATGCACTTGATTTTCATTTGATTTCCAAGTGACCTGATCTGCTTAAATAATGCCACTGAAATGTACACAAAACCAGTATGTAGCCATTGAGGTTCTCCTTTACCTTTGTCACTCTTAAATCTTATTTTTAGCATCTGATGGGAACAGGGTAAGTGTTGAAGACCCAAAAAGAAGAGTGAAGCAACCACTCAGCCATCGCACAGGCTCTAATTAACCTGAGAAGGTTTAAATGCTTGCCTCCAAGAGCTCCACCAAGGAAGGCTTTGCTGAGGATGTAATTTTTCACACTTAGTGCTATGAAATGTCAACCTGAAGCAAAATCAAATCCACCACAATTAGTGTCACAAACAGTTCCATTATACCAACAAGAGCACAGCTGAGGAAATAGAATGAATCTGGGGCCCCAGTAAATGCTTATCTGCTAAAGATTAAAAGTGATATACTTGGATTTATTTCCTTTTACATCCACGCACATTCAAAAGGGGACAGAATTGTTCAAAATAAAACAGGAGGATTTTTTTCATTTTCCTTAATTGGCAATTACATACAAGCAAGGCATCAGACAACACTTCTACCCACTAATTTAACCTCTGGGGGTTAGGAATAAATTTTGTATCTTACCACTCTTCACTGAAAACCTGGAGCAATTTGTATATTTTCTTTAAGAAAGGAGGTTGAAAGACAGCATGTTACTAGAAAACATGGTGATCCAATCTTTCCTGTATCCAGCTTCTCCATGTTCTCACTTACCAAAGCTGCAGCCAGTTCAGTGTGACTTCCACAGGCAAGCCAAGCCAAGCCAAGAAGGCAGAAGACAGTATTGCTTCTCTAATTATATGCATCCTTAAAGCATATAACTCATTCCTCTTTTATAGGTTTTCCAGAAGGGAGTATCTAAGGAAGGCCATAGCAGAAGGGTGACTCTTCCCTTCTGTTATGCTTTTTGTTTTTAAAGAACCCATTATCTACTGGAGGGAAAAAAACCAGCAGCCCTTCTAAATCTTTTTTTAAATGGGATTTTCCCAGTTCCTCTTCTGCACAAGGCTTGTTTTTTGGTTTTCTTTTTTTTGTATATCTGGAGAAAGGAGGAGCCATAGGCAGTAGAAACAATCATTTACTTCCAGGGGACGGGGAGATTTTCCAAATTAAGAAGGGAGTTTGTCTATTGTATTTTTCCAGCATGCAGAAATGCAAGCAGTTATCTGAAAAGCAGGTGTTAGAACATGGCTTTGACTCAGCTAAAACTGATAAAGGGTTATTTCCCATGACAGGAAAGAGAACCCGAGTTTGCCACTGCCCGTCTCTTGCCTGAGTGCTGGTTTTCAGTTCAACAGCATGTGATGGAGGAGCTGTGAGTGTTCCTGAAGCAGAGGGGAACTGCTGCTCCCCACTGGCAGCTAGTAGGTCCCAGCTAGGCCAGCTGTGGCTGATTTAAGAAGTCACAGGTGCAGTAATAATCTAGCAGCAGGAACTAAGTCATTGTGGTTATTCTTTTGGATATAGAACTGCAGCTAAAGACTGAGATCTGTCTCGGGTATGAACTTACATCAGACCTCAGAAGTTAGACAGGAACAGAAAATTTAGCTGTACTCTGAGTTTTGGACATGTGTGTATACTGTATTATTTTGAAGATCCTCTAGCCTAACATGAGACAAAAATTAAGAATATTTGTAATGAACTGCAGTGACAAGTATTCCTGCTACTGGCTTTCTTTCCTGTTGGGAAAAGTAGTTTGTGAAATATCATTAGACAGTTTGCTGTAGCTGCATGATATCTGTTTATTAAAACCCACTGATGTAACTAGGAAGCAAAACATTACATTTGCCAATAAAACTATTGCTACAGAAAAGCACATATCAGCACAGTTATTATCATCACAAGGGTGTGCTCCAGAGAGTGCCAATCAATAGTTTTTGGGGTTTCTGTTAAAAAATTAGTGTGTCATGATATTCAAGCATAACTTTAACCTTCCTTTGGACAAGAATCTAAAAATGAAAGAAGAAATTATGTATTTGAATAGAAGAGCCTTAGAGAAAAAAGATTTATTATTAATCCAAGTCAAGAGCAATAACTGGGCACACAAGAAATGTACCCAAAATGTGGGATGTTTAGTGGTAGTATCTCACTTATTCCAAAGCTACCAAAAATTAGCAATATCTTAATGAAGTACAACTGTATCATTCAGATGCAAAAATGAAGAAAGGTTTCACCTTCTGAGAAAAGCAGCACAGAGACCCCGTTAAAGGAAATATTAGAGCTGCAGGATGCAAGTTAGGAAACCACTGCAGATAAAATAGGAATAAAAAAGCAGCAGTGCACATTTGATTTCTGAAAACTTTTGAAAAGCTACCAGTTGAGAAAAACAAAGGGGAAGAAACCAAAACAAAGCTTGTTTTCTGACATTTCCCTGGCAAGACCAAAAAAAATACAGACAGAAAAAAAAAAAAAAGCATTATCTGAGGATGATGTGAACACACTAATTGGCAGGCTGTAGAGTGAGTAACTCAAGGGACTTACAAGGTGAACAACATTCTGAGTGCCAGCAGAAATTACTTGTATGTTAATCGTTCACAATCTGGGAAAGAATAAGAACGCCTACCATTCCTCCATGATCCTAATTTCTGCAGTTCATTGTAGTGGGAGTATTTCTTAAATTAAAAACATGAAAAAGTAAAAAAAAAAACACTTTGCTTAGTAATACCTTTCATTGCTATCATTACTCAATTAACATAAAGTCCTAAACAGAAAAGATCCTTTTTTACCTGAATCTTGTTCTTTTTCAAAATTCAGCTAGTCAATCAATTTCTTTCTATCTGTACATTTTAAGAAACATGTTTTGAATGAAAAATATCCCTTCTAAAGCTGCTTTTCTCCCATCTCCAACATTGTTAATTCTAGCTGTGTGTAGCTCTAGGAAGACTGCGGGAGGCAGGGTGGGGGTGGGGGGGTTTGGAAAGGGCAGCTGGTTCAAGGTTAAGCTGAGATAAAGCCATAACTTGCTTTAGACTTATCTATGTCTCATCTCAGCTGTGCAATATGACCCTCTCTTCTTGCTGAGCTGCACTATCTGATTCTGATACTGTGTATCAGCTGACAGACGTCTTGAGCTTTGTTCTTGCCACTGTGATTTCAAAACATGAAGTATGGACAAATATTTAGCAGACCAAAGGAAATTTGGAAATAATGTTGCTGGACAGTTTTATAGTAATCTATTTCAAAACAATCAGTAGTTTTCAAATATAAGAGTTAGCTAGACCTGCTTCTTGCAGTAAAATAAGTACAATTATTGTTAGTGAAATTAAGGTTTCAGTAATTCCCAGCTAGTTCTTAACAGTATTGCTATTTTTATGTTATTACAGACTATTTTAAATAGACTCTGCTGTTTGAAATGCCCTATGAAATATTTTCAAAAATAACTAATTGGAGAAAAAACAGGAGCACAAGACAAGACAGCAGAAAAAGAGGCTTTAGAGCCTTTATTTTAGGGAGTCAAACACTGTCTTCAGCACAGGACATGGCTAGAAAATGCAGAGCAGGTTTTGAGAAGACTTCAGCTGAATTCTGGAACTACTAGGTAGCGATATTACCCAAGCCATCAAACTTCGAGAGGCTTTCAAAGGTTTAGCTTTGGCCCACTTCAGTGCAAAAGCCATTTGTTGATTCTAGAACACTTTTGTCTTCCTGCATTACAGAAACAGCTAACAGTGCTCTACCATTATAGACTGATTACAGCTCTGAGCTTCAGCTGGAATGAGTCCAGAGATGCTCACATCTGGTTTTATGCTTCAGTGACCGCTGAGTCCCAGCAAAGGAAGTTAACAGTTTGGATTTTGATCCTGTTCTACTCTTATGCCATAACTATTAAAAGATGTATTTGTATTCTGTGTCCCACCAACTATACTGTCTTCTCAAAAAACCATGTATTTATGAGAAACAGCTTCAAATAGTTTAAATTTTGTGTTCAGAACAAGGGACACTGCATTTACAAGATTCCACTTACATTGCTTCTGCAGCACCCATACCTGACATGCTTTGTCAGAGCTTCTGATTCATAAATCTTAAATTTATAGCAGACAACTATGGGCCCAGAAATACTATACCATAAAATACTTGCTTCTGATTTGTTTTATTCAATTTTCTTGATTAAGCCTTATTAAAGGACAACTGGGCCTTCATTACAAATGTTATGCAATATTTAAAATCTGTAGGTTTTGTTAGTCCTCTATTTTTTTGATGGTAAAAGTAAATTTTCCTAAAACAAAAGCAAAAATTATTTATGAGCTATCCTCTGGTCTGTTTTCCATTCAGCATCTAAATATTCAAGGTAAACCAAAGCTTAACACCACACAGCACGAAAATTACCATTTAAAATTTATTTATGTTTAAAATGACCTATAAAACTTTTCTTCTAAACCTCAGCTGAGGTATCAATTGCTTAAATATATTCATCACATTTAGCAGAACCTATCATCTCTTCTGTTCCTATTTAATTAAGAATTACTTTTGCCAGCCACAGGAGAATCAGAAGAGCTTTCTTTTGAGTTATTCACAAAGTGGTAGAATAACACATGCAGATACAGCAACTGACAACATAAGCAGGGTCAGTATTAGGACAAACTGGCCAAAAAGAGCAGCTTTTGGCATAATTTTAATCAGTCCTTGGTGCATGAAATGTCATGGAGTTTCATATGAAATGAAATTATCCCTTTCTCTTAGCTTATTTCTGTTCCAACTAATCCTCTAACTCTTTATTAAACATTATCTTTACCATCTGCTCTGGGTGACTGTTCAACACCTTGCAGAAGAACTCTGGGCTGATTGGTTTTTATGGGCAACATGATCTGAGTTTTATGCACATACTTAGGATTATGTCAAGGACAAAGAGGATGAATAATCCATTAACTATAATAAGCAAGAACCCGTATCAGTGCAGCCAGAACATGTGTTATGTTTCAAAAGCAAAAGACAAATTAGAGATATGTGGCTCATAAAATACTCATAACCCAGGACCCTCTCTATACTAGGACATCATTTCCATACACACATGCTCCACTACACAGAATTTCTGGAAGTGACGTTTCAGTCTTGATGTATCAGATTTCATGGGGCTGAAATGGCATTTTCAGGCCTACAACATGAAAAGAAATATTTCTGCTGAACTGGGCATTTCCTCTAACATGGAACAGATGGTAGCCCCATGCACAGGTCCTTCAACCACACCTATATGGTCAGTAATAGAATGTTACTCTATTTTCATATTTTTGTAAGCCTCTAAAATAAATCATCGAGGAGCTGCTACTGTTTAAAGTTACAGTCTAAAAATTTACATTTCAAAAAGTAGTTGTCAAGGGTTAGTCAAATGTTCTTATCAATTAGATTCAGTTATTGCTTCCACTCTTTGATCACCACAAACATTCAGATAACATTATCACTATTAATCATAACATTCAGTGTAATGTGTATCAACCTACCAAAACCTCACTTGCCACAAAACACATAATTGTAAAAGTTTCATTCCTTGCTCACATCATGTAATTACTCACCTCTCTCACCTTTCCGCATCTGTTGCAATAATTTGTCTTCCTTCAGCTAACCTTCCAGACCAAAGTATTTTACCCTCTCTTTCACTATAAAGGTTTATGATCCCAAAATGAACAACAATTATGATGGTACTATTTGATCACAGTATATTAACAGAAAATACTTGCACAATATGTCTTTATTGATCTCCCTGCAGAAGGTTTGCAGCAGACATCCTTGCAGTATGCTCTAAGATATAATGACAGAGTACTCTTCTAAACTTTTTCAGCAATTTGCTGAGAATTATTTTGACCCACAGTGAGCAGTATTTGCTACTGCTGTATCATTCTATACAGGAAGCAAAGGATCAAGGTTTTCTATTGGTTTAAGGCATCTGGATTCTGCTGATTTCAGTAGAACTGTGTTAACTTGGGCCAGTGGTGTGATCTACCCACTTCTAGAATCACTGAAACAGTAAGGACTCTGAGAGAGACAGACATCACTAACTACTACTGGATATCCTGCTGAAGACTGTGAGGATTGTGCACCTGAAAGCTTTGACTGGCAACAGAAGGCTGTATAAAATCCCAGTATTCAAACTTCAGTACTCAACATGCTTAGGCTGACCAGGGACCTTTACCTGTTTACAGCACTTCTTTACCTGTTCCTTTAGTACCCACTAGGGGCAAAACAAGTTAAGAAGAGAATCACAGAAACCATGCTCCATAAAGCAAACTGCAGACCACTGCCCTCAGAGCTCACTGGATTACAGGGAGATCAGATTAGACCATAGCTCATTTACTGTATGGGAACCTGCTCAAGTTGCTTACCCTAATCTACATCTCAAGTGTGATAGGCAATAGATGAAAAGATATACAGTAGTTGCATAGCTCAGGTTCTTGGTAAACTTATTTTCCTATACTTCCAGACTAGTGACCAACCTGGAGGCACAAGCTATCAATAAAATAATAACAAAAAAAAAATACAGCCGAAAGAGCCCAAAATGGCATTATATTAAGCAGCAAACAATAACCTACCATTTTCCTCTCCAATTCCTCTGGCCATAGGCAGCATTCAGTGACAGTCAGAGGCAAGGAAGGATCACTAGATGCAACACTGTACATTTCTTTCCTCTCTCCCTTTTCCTCTACTGGAGTCTTTCAACCAGGAATAAGATACAAATTCACATTTCTACTTCATCTCAAACACAAGCACAAAAGGCCTGGGAGGTGAAGAAGGAAGTGAAGGGGAATGGTGTCAGAATGGTGTCTTCGATACAGACACTTCAAGCTGAAATCCCGGCCTCCAACCATTGTGGTATTTTTGCCCCTGTGAGAGTCACACTTCACTACTTTGATCAGTATAAACTTTCTGTTTCCCATTCTCAGATTTTAACAGCCAGCATATTTTTCAGTGAAATCTATTATTTCTCGGAATGCTTCTGTTTCACAAGAACATGGAATGATGTATGGCACAATATGACCCATATCCTGACTGTTGTCTACATTACTGGGGTTAAGCATGTTAATGTCACAGGATTTCTCAAGTAAATAACTGCTCAACACACACACATGCACATGCACACATACACAGAGTTACAGAGTTCTTCTTACACTAACTGGTCTTCGAGAATCCCACAGTTCAGAATATAAACACCATTACTAAATGAAAGAATTAAAGTATACATAATATTCAAAGTAAATCACATTTAAGAGAGGATATTTTTATTCTTGAGTAGACAGAAAAATGGGTTCCACTCAAGTCTGGTCAGAGATCTAGGCCACTCACCAGCAGACACGCCTATCAGTTCCTACCTTAACCATTGAACTTCAAAGACTCTTCAAAAGTGCAGAATGAAGTTACTTTTTTCTGCTAATACTTTCATTAAACTTCTCCATATAAAAGTAAATTAAAGTTGCTTTTCAGAAGTGGCAGTTTAAAAATGCCAATTTTCAACCCAATGGGAATTTTAAAAGCTAAACTTAGTATTCATTCTCATCTAGAAAGTGTCTCTCCACTCACCAAATCTTGTTTATTACATACATGCATGATTTAGCTGAGGCAGAAGGACAGTGGGAGATGTAGAAAAACCCCCTCCAAAGTAAAAATCTTCAAAGTATAGAAAGAGGAAAGCAAAAGTTACGTAAAGTGTTAAAGGGTAATAAAAATTTTATACATATCTTAACTGCTAGCATGAGTAATACACAAAATGGATTTGGTTTAGGTTACTAGCTTTTATCCAGATTATCCAGACTATCAGCATCTGGTTTAAGTCCCCTGTGTAACCATCTGTAGTAATGTCACATGAAGGATTAGCCTTATCTGACATTTGTAATGAATATATGGATGGAAGAAGAGGAAGGAGTGTGACATGGAGTACAATTGTTAAACCTTAAAATCAGGTGAAACCTCATGTTTATTTGTTGATTCTAACTGTGGGGTTTTTTTAGTTTTCAATATCAGCATATGTATTAAAAAAAATGACATATCCCCACTGATTTTTTAAAGAAAAGCAGACAAAGTTAGAAAAAATATTTTTATATATGACCTTTAAAACATAATTAGAACATTAAATGAAAATAAAGCCTAATTCACCATGTTCAGTTATGACAGATGGGTGTGATCACAAAAACATCAAAGGCAGGCTTATCCTAATCCTGTAAAGTGGTAAGTGCCTCCTGAAAGGTCCTGAGTGCCCTCTAATCCTCCTGAGGATAGGATGCAAGTGCATCAAGAGGTAATGGGAGCAAGTAACAAGGGTAATAGTGGGCTTTCCTGTCCCTGCAAGGAACAATGGGTATCAAAAAAGACCTGATACGTTAGGAAATAACGTGATTTATCTAAACACAGAGATCAGAAAATGGGAAGATGTGTGTTTATTTTCCACTCTCTGTGAGCTTGTATTACATTATATGTATAGCATGGCCTTAGGCCCACACCATGCAGCTCTAATTCAGAAAATCTGGCTTATCTTCCAGGCTCTGTTATCTGGACAATACTGCACAGTGCCCCAGGACACTGTACTTACCCCTTGGCATCAGTGTCTTCTTTTCACAAATGGTGAAACTGAAGTGACCTCTCTTAATAGATCGTGAAGTTGTGCAAAATTGACAAGATGTAAGAATTTATGACCATGATTAGTTTTAATGCATCAGAACGTATGGTGAAAAATCTAGTTTTTGAAGTAGAAAGAAAAATTAAATCCTAACAAATGTTATGATTTTGGTGTTTTCACCTTGTGTGCAATCAATTCAGGATAGGGAAAATGAGAATAAAGGATCCTATAAACTTGAGGCAGGTAGCACTACCTTTGGAAGAACAACTGAATTGGAATGACTGTTGATCAGGTCAAGTTTAACAATAAAAGTCTTTTTATTGCAAAATGTACGGGTGAAAGGTCTGAATGAAAACTGGGCTGAGAATTTTAGGGTAGGTGATATGAGAACACAGTGAATAGTACTGCAGTGGAGTGTAGCAGCTAAACAAAGCAGGTGTCACCATGTGACAATACCAACCACCTCCCCCCAGTTTAAAACAAGCCTGCTAAGTCACCCTGCAAAAGTAACTTGTGAAAAGTCACAGATGACATCTAGCATAGCCTAAGAACTGAGCCTCAGCCAGTTTTATCTTGTCTCAGGGAAACTCTGGGATGTTCCTGTTGGTTACATAAGACATGGAAATCTCATTTCCTTTGGTGAAACAGCCACAATTAATAATTGATAATAAAAAAAGCTTCTTTGTATGTGTATTATAAGATGTTGCATGTCCATGAGGTAGCTCAAGGCTGGGTTTTTTTTTTCAAATATCCAGATACTGCTGTTACCAGGCAGAATGTCACTAATGACTACATTTTATAAATTTGTGTGAGACATTTTTATAGCACATGCTGTACTGGCACCATTGCCCAATAGTGCATGCAATTACTTTGTTGTTGCTGTTGTTGCTGAGGGCCAACCTCTAACAAATTAAATTTAGAGAAGGGAAATAGGCTTATATGCAAATGGAATTAAATGCTGACACAAGGATAAAACAGCCCTGGATTTAGACAGGGCTCTCCCCCCGACTTTTTAACCAATCATTAGATTTAAATTGAGCAGACAGATTCATCTTTGATTTAACTCCACTGTAATCAATGGACTGCAGCCGGGATGAAGCCGGAGCAATATGTTTTTGACAGTTTTTATGCAACGGCTATCCAGAATGAAGTAGATGAAACAGATTATTTTTTTTGCTTATAATTTATGAAATTATTTCACCATCCTCAAATCCCTACATCAAGGAAATTAGTTAGTGCATAAAAGTGGATAAAATAGGCAGTTGCATGCCAAATACCAACTGCTGACCACAGGCTCTGTACCCAAATATACAAAGCCAAAATATTTATCTGACTTACCTGTGATCCAGAACGACCTCCCTTAACAGTGTAAGTGCAGCTGGATAATTGCACAGGTTTTCCTCAATGTCACTTGCACTGCACAAAAACAATGAAGTACACTTACTATTTCTATAATATCAGAATCACATATAAATAATTGCCGAATTTAGAAAATTATGTTCTTTAGTGATCTATAGAAGTCTTAGAAGGAATAATGACTGTTGGTCTGATATGGCATTCTACAAGAAATGTATTTCAGTAAACTTTTGCAATCCCTGGTTGCATTTTGTGCCTTAATTACATGACTGCTCCTAGACATGTCTTCCCCCTTTACCTGCATCCACTGGCACATCTTAGGGAAAGAATAAAGTGTTTATTGAAATACTTTGTAAATTAATGTAGGATCAAAGGAGTCTGGCAATATGCACTGTATATGGAACTAATGAGGAACTAGGGAGCATTGCTTGTACCAATCTGACAGATCCCAATTTTTTGGCACCTTGTTTTTTGGCACCTAATGCTCTTCATTTTTCTCTCTCTTTCTAGTTTTTCATTACTTCTTTTCAGCTGACAGCTCATTGCTTATTCATTTATTCATGGGTCTCACTTTTTAGGTGTTGAGGATTCTTTATTCAGTGGTAAGTTCAGAGGAACAACAGTTTGTTATTCCACACAGCCCCTTCTCTGTACTAAAGCCATCAAATGGTACAGAGAACTTCTGTATGGGTGTGTAGCTTTACTATTCCTTTGTCAGTTTTCACTCTTACATGGTTTCCTCCCACACAAACTTCTAGCTGCTTTTTCAGTGAATATGTACCTATAATGCTATTTCAGATAACTGCTAATGGTTAACAACCTGTATTTGAAGGAAGTATAACAGAATTCTACTGGCTCCTATGACATGGTCACCATCAGACAGAGTATGCAGATGATCTGGCTGAAATATTAGAGTGGAAAAATGCTTTTTACTTTGAGGCTCCTGAAGCCCCTGAGTCCACAATAGGTCATTAAGTCCATGCATTGAAAACCATTGACATACGGTAGAGATATCCTCAGCCGGCAAAGCAGCCTTGGGACTACAGGTTCTCTAGGAAAAGACAGCAAAGCAGACAAATTCCAAAAAATAAAAATAATTTTAAAGCAAACTCACTTCAGATCAAATGGCCCTAGTGAATCATGTATTTCCCTTGTACATCTTGGCTTACCTACATAAAAGCCAGAGGTAGGAATCAAACAAAGCCCAACATTGCACTTAAATTGGTGGGATTACTGACATTTGTTTACATTTGCTGTTCTGTAGCAAATCAGTGAGGACATCGCAAAACAGTGCTTATCAGTACTATTATACTAAACAAAGGTGCTAGAATGAGGTCTGAAGCACATATAAACTTGTCTCCCTTTTCTCAAACATTTGTATTTCCTCCTTCCTCACCTATTCAGAAAAGTACAATACAGGTATTTGCTACCACCACATTCTGCTTACTGGAGATTTTTAAAAGCATAATCAGAATTACTTTGGCAATATGCAGTCCTATCAAAATATGAACAACCAAGAGAACTACTGGGGCATTGTGTATTTTAACAAAAAGCTAGTTCCCAAAAAAAAGTTAGCTAAGTTATGAAGATATAAGTCAATAAAAAGTATGGAAAGCAATTGCTTTCATAATACAAATCCAGTTTTAAAGAGAGAGAAAAGATACTACCTTTGCAAGTATGTCACTGTGTAACTTACAGGAAAAGTAAGATTTTACAGTTCAGCTACTAGTACTTTCCAGAACATGATGCATGGAAGCCTGAGTATTCCCTTTTTCAAGCAGCAAAAGTTTCAGGTTTTTACCACATTCCCTTCATTTGTATTTCATTGACTTCAAAACACAGAAAATAAAACATTTTATAGAAGTTACAAACTGTATTACAATCCTTCTATATTTTTCACCATGGAAACTACAGTAATTTTCAAGTAATACAACTTGATGCTTACTTTCTAGAGTTCTAGTTCTAAACATTTTGTTCTGTTCAGTGACTCAGTATTATCTGGTAGTAGCACACTGTAGTATTCACTCTTCTTATGCGAAGCAAAGCAAAGTTAGAGATGGTAACTGAGATTAGGATGAATTCAGAAATCTAAGCAAAACTAAGATACAGGATGTCTGTTACTTAAGAACTCAAATCTGCATTAAACTGCTCCTTTGAATATTACTAATATTAGTAAGTTTTCAATTCAAGCACTGTAAGCACAATTTCCCCCCTAATCTTTCAACAGGCAAGGAACACAAGCAAGTTAAAGCAATCAACCAAACATAACTTGAGAGAACTTTCAGTGAAAGCATTTTACCACCTCTAATAAGATTAAATAACCATCTTGCAAATAAACAGTACAAACAGTGGGGAGGAAAATTAGTTACAATTTCAGCTCAAATTAAAATGAACCATCAGATGTCACTGAACTGTGAAACGGGAGAATCTGGATCCTGTTCACAGTGCTGTGTCTGACTTGTTATGAGATCTCATTTGCTACACTGTCTGCTTCTGTGTCCTTCATTTACATTTCCAACTCTGGTGAGCTACAGAAGGTATGGACCAGGTCTCACAGTGGACGCATCTATGCTAAAATCCAAGAGTGACAGAAGGGGTGAGTGAAAACATTCCGAGACTGGCTTTACTCTCACTGGCCTGCTCAACTGTCCTAGTGAGGCCTCAGTTGCCCCAGTAAGCACCCCTAATGTCTGGCAGATTTTTGCATCCTGTGCTGTAGTCCATGTTTGCTGTCAAAGTTCCTTGATAAAGTTCCTTTCAGCTGTGCCTGCAAGTCCTCCACTCCCACTACTTCGTTACAGTCATTTTGTATAGGCGGCATCTGGATCTCAGTGGGATATCTTAAGCACCTCTTTACAACACACAAAACTATGTGCTGCTGAAATACAAGCCACTTTCTTGCACTGGTGGTTTGCTGACGAACTAGTCCTACTTTTCTTCAAATTTGGTGTTTTGAAAAATTTCCTGTAATTCTGAGCAATTCACACCCCATGTGCTGGGAGTGTAGATCCCTGCAGTTACTGCACTGAGCAGTCCCAGGCACCAGTCCCTACAGCACAGGCACACACCCAAAATGTGCCAGGGAGCAGATGCACTGCCTCCTCATGCAAGCACTGCAACAGCCGCTGCACAGGTGGCTGGTTAATGCCAACAGAATGATGCACATTTCCTGTGCTGAGGGGAACTGCATCTTTCAAGAACTGTATCAGGCTCTGGCAAAAAAGTAATACAGCTAGGGAGAACATATTTCAATAGGAGTGAGCTAATTATAATTTTGGCTCCTAAAGCTTTCTAACAGCCAACATATAAAGTCCATCTGGCATGTCCTTCCGCCTGCCTGAAGGAAATAATCCCAATTTATAGCATAATCAAAAATCATGTTTCTATATTTTGGGGTTTTTTTAAGTTACTGCCAATACATCAGCCTATGGAAAAGCCTCAGATTGCTTTCCAAGTGATGGAATGCCAGGAGAAAGTTTCAATGTATAGACATTTTACTGCCTCTGCACTGGTTTAAAAAGCACAGAAGATTGCCTGGCTGGAAGTAAGGGAAAAAGAAGTACCGGTCCAGTAAAAACTTTGTGAATCACATAGACCTGTGCAATTAAGGGGCCACTGATAATTTTCAGATTGTCATAAATCCATTGTAGAATTTGAGACAATTCAAAACCCAATTACAATAGAATGAAGAGAGGATTGGCAATCAGCTGAAATTAAATGCAGCCTACAGAAACACAACCTTGCAAGAACCCAGCACTGAAATATGCTGGGAGAATAAAAAGCACACGGAACTGAGCAGGTATAGTCTTGTAAAGACCAAGGCTATTTGGTATGAAGGCAGAGGGTGTTGCATAGCTTTGAACACTGGTTTGCTCAGTACCTCAGGATCTTACTTCTTTCAGTCAATTATATTCTAGAAACTCTGAAACTACCACAGATTACAGGGAAGCAGCTGTATGGATTTTCACTCACTATGCCTCTAGTAATAAATCAATCAATATCTCTCAAAAAAATACTATAGCACTACTTGCCCTGAAATAGCACTTTGAGTACACACCTGCAAGGGCATATAAATTTTTCCACATCTCATAACTAAAACACTGCACCACAAACAGCGGTTTGATCAAAACAGCATTTATATGTCTATTTTAAGTGATGTTTCTTTAGCAATATAATTAAGATATTATTTATGTATCAATGTAAACTAAATGAAGCATATTCTCAGCTTTATCAAAAAATCTTAAATAATCAACAGCATAGACTGTAGCGTGGCTCTTTACATATGTAAGAAGTTGATGTAATAATCCTAAATGACTTCAAGCCTAGGTATGTGATCTTGATTAGTAATCTTGCAAACCAAGGATAGGAACCCCAATTACTCTTCAACTGACAGTCGCCTTATAGGATCTACAGTACATGAAGTATAAAGTGTAATGTTGGCCCAGGTTCTGAGATTGAAAGTTGAATAGAGTACATTTCCTGCATTCCACAGTGCATTGTGACTTGAATGCAATTTTCCACGCCACACTCATCCACTCTACATTTGTATGCTCAGGTATTCAAATTCCTAAGTTTAAGTCAGTGATTGTCCAAGCCATCCTGTCTAACACCAGAATCTAGATGGAGGACTTCGGGTGTCTGAAGAAACTGCTAGTTTCAGCAATTTCTGCAGTTGCAGAAATTCTTTCAGTAGTTCAAAACTGTGCAAACTTAAAGCATGCTTTGGATGGCAACAGAAGCAGAATGGAAACCTGCCTCTCCACACTGCCTGCTACTTAAGCCTTTGGCCTGAACACCAAACCCTTCAACTGTTTCCTGTGCCTCTCCTCAGCATGCATTACATCATCACACTACAAAGGGTGTAGTTTGAAGTGCCAGTATTTTTTGACCTCCTAATTCAATCTATTGCTACATTACAATGACATCTGTATCTGTTACAATTGCAAAGCACCTATCAGTCTCCCAGTACTAACATCTACCAGCAATACATCCAGAATCCTGATTTCCTCTCAGGGTCCCTGAGAATTTTCTGTCTTATCAGTTAAATACAAAATTCCACATATCTTTATACCTTTATTGTCTGGGTATCTGAACTACATGTCCTTTGGAGTTAAGAATTCCTTGGTAGGGATCAAGTTTGTGGCCAACCAAAGGTGAGGAAGAGCAAGCATTCAGGGACAGGAATCATGTGGCAAATTTACTGATAAAATTATACATGAGGTCTACCAGCACTATGTAGCAGTGAAAATAGCCTCCTGCATCCAGAGAAGGAAGATGTCAGGCCACTGAGTCACATGTTTAGGGGTAGTGGTGAGAACAGGTAAAGATAGAATATTCAAAGAGCCATCACCGTCTCATGGTAGGAAGAAATGGACTGATTTCCACACAGACAGCAGCACTGACCAGAGCAACCACCCCTAGCACGTCAGAGGTCTTAACTCATCTGAGTTCCTGAGGGAGGATGCCATTTTGCAGGTCTGGGGCTGCAGGGATTGCCAGGGTTCACTCCCTGGGGCTGGAGCAGGTGAGGCAATGTCCTTCTGTCAGCAGTGAGCTCACAGCATGCCTGGTGGAGACAGCACACATCTTCCTGGACTGTAGTAACAGCATAATCAGCAGACTGAGGGAAGGGAGAGTCATCACTCGATAGACCACATCTATAATGCTGTACTTGGGTTTGGGATCTCTGCCACTCATAAGACACTGGTAAACTGGTGTGTCACCAATACAGTCAGGGAGAGAATATATAGAGAAAGGAGGGTAAGTAACTGCATAGAAACCACCATAAGCATTTCTTGACTCACAAGTGGTCGTATGCTAAAAAAACATTGAGGTGATATATTTGATGTATATTTTCATATTTTTCTCTGTGTGGGGTTTTGGGGTTTATTTTGCTACTGCTAGAAGTGGGATACTGGGCTAGAAAGACCTTTAATGTGATTCAATGTGAAAGTTTAAAGATTATTTTTAACAGTTTCAGTAACAGGTTAAATTTACTGTCTCAAATACCCATATAACATAATTAAAAGAATCCCAATAATTTACAGGGGTTTGGATTAGCTCCTGTTTTCCATAAGGAAAGTATGAGGTTCTAGAGACTGGAAGACAAGATGAGCCACAAGAGAATCAATCCGCAGCCATGGTCCACGAAAATCTGAGAACTACCAAATCACTAAGTACTCGAAATTGTGTGCAAAATATGAATAAAATATTGATTTCATTAAAAATGTTAAGGACTACTTAATTCAACAACATTTTATATGTTTGCATATTTATTTCCAAATTTGCATATCTGTTTGCATATATCTTGTAAAGCTGAACGTTAATTATACTTTAAAATCATGTATAAATTGTAACCAAGAATGTTGTATGAATTTCTGAAATAAGAGACACGCTCAAGTACCATTAATTATAAACTGCCATTTAAAGCACACTGAAGCAGACCTCATATTGAAAAAATATTGAGCCCTTGACAAATAAAAAAGGCAGCAAGAGTTATTAACTGGTCTAGCTGATTAAATGGTGTCTCCTACAAGCATAGCACGATTATTTTTTTCTCTTTCCCCCTCCAGAGCATGGCTTACTTTTACTCAGAAGAGACACATGACAGTCTGTTGGCCAAGGTAAACACTGCTATAAACATGGGTATATAATTTCTGTTTAAGGCATTCACATAGAAGCAACAGTAACATACAACAACAGACAAAACTTCATGGGTTACTTTAGTGGACTCGTGTCAAATGAGGTGAGTTAAAGTGATTTTATCACATGCTAATTAGATTTATGAAATGATTCTACATAATTTAAAAAGCATTTACACAAGGTCAAATCTCAAACAGCTTGCTCAAACCTAGATTTGCTAAATATAGAAGATATGATGACCCAACCATCACTTCAAGTGGCAGTTAGAGACAGTTAAATTTCTAATAGCTTTAGATATAAATACAAGGTCAGATAACCCAGTAATCATTAAGAGCCAGGAATTTCCTAAAATAATATTTCTTAAGAATATTGGAAAAATATTATTTGCTCTTGTTAATTTTGAGATGTGTAGAAGGTCCATTAACACTGAAAGAACAAAATTCAAACTCACAGCTTGGATTGAGAAGGCTCCACAAGTTTATTAGTGCAAATGAGTGGTGCTGCCCTTAACAGTTGCCTATCTCTGCAAAATGTTGTCCCCTTAAGCAAGGACAGCAAAAAGGTGAAAGTCCACCCCTCTCTCTAGTCACTCCAAACCTGACATCTTCATTTACATGAACAATGAGGCTGAGTTTGCATTAATTCATCAGGCTGGAAAGCAGATAAGCAGAGATGCAAACTCACATATCTCGTTCTGCTAGCTTTGTCTCGGGGGCAGTAACTGCAGTGCAAGGAGCAGACTGACAGCCAGGAGCAGTGGAGCTCAGACTGCTGCATGCACTACGCAGATGGGACCACCTCCCTCTGCTTTAGTGATGCTGCACATACACATTGCATTTGGCCTGTACTGGCATCTTATCAGCCATTCACACTCCTTGGTCAAGCACCAGAACTTGCTTCAAATCTATGGCAGCTTCTTTGCATGGTCTGTATTTCCCACTAGAAATATAGGCCACTACAGTGAGAGGGAGAGCCAAGAGACGCACCACGAAGGTACAATTCTGTGGTTACCACTGTGTTAAAGTTTGATTACAGGAAAATAACCAAAGAGCAGCCACCTTACAGACATAAAACTCTCATTTAATTCTGTCTTAATTAACTCTGGTGTGAGACACCTACTCTCCCTGCACATCCTTTCTTCTTCAGTCCACACTGAAGGCTAAGCAAGTGGTTCCATTTAAGGACAGATACACTCTGGCAACAGCACTACTGTTAACATTTCTTTCACCATGCACTCTGTTCACATTTGCAGAGTTGAATTAGATTTGCACTAAAATTTAATACTTGTGGATTCATAATATAATGTATAACATGTCAGTGGTAAAAAAATCATGGCCAATTTTTTTGCTATCTGCAGAAAATAATGTGAAACGCCATGAGTTCTGACTTTTGCTTTTTCAAGATTTTCTAATTTTTCTGTTTCTCTTTCTCTTTCGCAAAACAGTTTGCAGAAGGAAAGAAACGCTCCAGTTCCTGAGACCTTTCATAAAATCACGTCATTACTTCCAACAGAAACTGATTCTCAGCCTTGGTTCTTTCTCCTGTGCCAGTGTAGGGCTTAGAGAACTTCTTTGTGAAGTAGCAACCAGCACAGCTGTATAGAGCAAGGAACTTCCAACGTGGTTAAAACCCCAATGACTTAAGTTACCAGCCATTTGATACTTTGCTTCCAATGCCCACATCCTTCACCTACAGCCACAGAACATTTATTTTGAAAATAGGGAAAAGGAAAAAGGTGCTTCTGCTTCTGGAAACTAAGACATTCCTAAAGCTGTAATTTTCCATTCTGATGAGGATCTATAGAGAATGAATTACTAAAGCATGAGACAAGCAACAAACAATTCTCTCTCCTGATAGATTACACTCTAACGGCAACAAAATCTCATGGTTGAGGTCCTAATGAGTATTGGATAACCCATCTGTTTGTAATGGCAGCATTCTGAAGGGGATGTAACAGAAGGACATGGTATTGGTATTTTGTTACAGAAGAGTCTAGAACTAAATTTTTTTGAAGAATCAGGATCCAAACAAAGATCTTTGGATCAACTGCAGGCATAAGCCAAATCCTGACTCAGTGTATGCACTCAGACTCTGGCATGACTTTAAGCATATAAGTATTGAATCAATTTCTTTTGCTGAGCTTTCATTATTATAGTTACCTATTTAGCTAAACCCGGCAGTAATTTGGTAGAATATTCGAACATGCTAAACTGATACAGCTTTAACTCCTGTTCCTTTGTTACAGATTGATACTTTGACACAAATCAGCAATTCTATTAAATTTGGGCCTCAGTAACTAAAGAGTAGGAGGTAGTGAAATTATTTAATAATGGTTCAGAAATGTTAATAGAGCAATCCACAGTTTGCACCATCTTTGTTTAATTTTAGTGCAGGTAGGTAACTCTTTAATGTTTTATAATAATCACTGTAGTTTGGCACATCTAAGGCTTGCAAGACACGTAAGTTAATGTCTAATTAAAATATATATATATATATATATATATATAAAGAGGCACCCATCACTTCTTCACTTATGCAAAAACTACAAATACCAATGTAGTTGTTGGTGATTTTCATATGCAGCATGCCTTAAATAACTGCTTTGAAATCTGAAGCAAAAAGTGGACAATCTGATAAATGTACTAATTCGTTTACACTTAGCAGCCTATTTTCAGTGTGATTCCCAATCAGTGAAAGAAACAGAGAGGAGGAAAGAAAGAAAGAGACAGAGGACAAAAAAATGTAATTTCGTCCTTTTTCAAATTAAAATAAAGACTAATTAATAAAGAAAAAAACTGTAAGAAAGTGAAGGGAATTTTTTGAGAGAATTGCCATGCCTTGTCATTGTAGTCTTATCAATAGACCATATTTTGATCACATTTCATGAAGAACTAAGTTTCAAATTTTACATTTTGTTCTCATTGATTTTCTTTTAAAAAATCTGTACTTACTAGAAGTAAACCTTTAAACCATAAAAATATTAGGTAGCTGTGGTTGGAAATTAACTACTACCCGATGCTTCTAGGTACTCTATCATGTGTCTCCTAGTCTTGGTTCCCCTAAAGGTGCGAAAAGATCAGGGGCCTTAAAAGACAGCCCATTAACTTTTGGACTAACCTGCTGGCTGCAGTTGCAGCCATGAGAAAAAGAGATCTCAGGCAGAGTTTTCTGGATTGCTTCCATTTTACAAGGAGTTCTCTGAACATAACAGTGATCCAAAAAGGAAAACACAGGGCTTGTGCTTTCTGCTGGTTTTATACATTTTGCACAATGCCAAGATGATGATGTTTTACAAGTTGCTTAAAAGCTTACTTTTTGTTTTTTGAAATACAAGGGAGATCAGGTTTTGCTCAGTGCTAATTGGAGGGGATGGAAGTGCTGAACTTATGTCAGTTTTTTTTCCTCACAACTGTTGTTGCTTAGCAGTTAAGCCATAGTGAATATACTTTTGTTATGCTTGTTGTAAACTTGAAGACAGCATTTTCTGTAGTATATCAGCAATTACTCCTGCTCTGAATTCTGCTTGAGGAAAAATAAGGATACAATATATAGACAGCTTGAGGTGACAGTCCACCCTTTCATGCACTCTCACATGCACAGAAAACAGTACGACAACAAAAACTCATTTGAAAATGTCAGGAAAGGAAGTCTCTAATCTTCAATAGCTTGATTTTTGCAACTACCAGGCTAACCTACTGTGATAATGCTACTTCATCCTTGCTAACCCTGTTCTACAACGTGTAAGCAGTGATGTCAGCATTGCAAAGGAAGGGCTGTATGGCCATTTTAACAATCCTATCACCCACTTTCTAGCTAAGTGTCACTTTTTCAATGGTTGTAGAAACCGTCACTGCAGAGCCTATCCAAAATGCAGTAGCAGTTAAACACATCACCCGAGATGCTTAACTTTGTACAGCTTTGGGTCTTTTAAACTTGCCATGTATTTTTCTCTAACATGATATTAAAAGGAGACTTACGGAGAGAGAATACAGGCAATAGGAATCATTCATTAACTGGATACATCAAAATTTTTCCTGAATGTACACAGTATTTGCAGACACTGAGAAATTCCTGTGGATGGATATAGGCTGAGCAACCTGATCAAAGAAGAGGTAGAATCAATGCCACTGTGTGTACAGAATAGAACAAAGTCTTAACTCCATAGAAAGAGGTTTTCCTTCTTTTCTTTCCCTATATTGAAATGTCCAGTTTGATGAAGACAAAACCAATGTTACTGGCTTATTCAAAGATCAGTCAGTTGTACTAATAGAAAAGGCAGAGTTCTGTTGCTTTGAGAAGTGTCTGTGCAATATCTGACACCAGAGAAAGCTCTGAGCTCAATGACACTTGTATTTGTAGGATTGCTTAATTTGGTTCTGAAAATGAACACTTCTGTGGCTTTGCAAACTAGTTTTCAGATGAGTTTTGCAAGCACAGCCTCATATTTTCAAATTTGTACCAACCTAATTAAAATGAACAAAGAACAAAGATTACTTCCTTAATGCAAGATACTTTTCTAAAAGGATCAGTATATGAACGTAAATGTATCCATCCTTAGAGTAACTGCTTGGCTGACCTGAAAACAACAAAGAAGGAACTCTGAACGTGGGATTCCCCCCAGATATTTAGTGGAATCCCCTGAAAATCTTTGTCTTAGGCACGTTTTGAAAATTATTTCAGCTAGGGGGCGTTCAACTAACATTTTCCATGGCTGCACTTCAGACATCAACCTGTGCCCAGCAGCCGTGACAGCAGTCTCCTGGTGAGAGCTGCAGGACAAAAACCCTGATATTTCAGGATTTTAAATTTCTCCCTTACTGTAAATGCAAGGGCCTCAAACTTCACTGTGAAGTTGTTGCAACACGAGTAAATAAGCACTAGTATCTCACACAGGAACGTGCCTACCATTTGCTTGTGCTATAGCTTTGCTACAGGCACTCTAAATGCAAGGATACCCTCAAAGCTCTCCTACTCTGAATGTAACAGTGATGTGCACGATACCAATATAATTAAGCCATAATGCACTGAACAGATTCCAGCAGCAACAATTTTGCCAGTATAATTCATGTACACAAAACTTCTACTGGCATAAAGCAGAGAGAGATCACACCTCACATTACCTCAGCTTTCCTATTTCCTATAAGTGACAGAATTAGCATAACTAAAACCTTAAATACTTACCAGTGTAACTATTATATTTGAAATATTACATTTGGGGTATTTATGGGGGCAAAAGCTTCCTAACAATATATGTCATGCGGCTCCAGGGCACCAGCAACTCCACCTTGCTGCTCAAGTTTCCTTAGTGGAAGAAAGTCAGAGGAAGTTTCATCAAATGTCCACCCACCAGGCTCTGCAAGAACAGAACATTTATTCCTGCCTCTTCGGTGTAGGCAAGACAAGTGCATCGGTGCCTTTAACTGGCTACAAAAAGAGACACAGATCTCAAAGTGTTGGACAACCAACAAATACGATAAATACAGGTCTATAAGCATGGGTTAGATAAGGGTAGCTAGAGACTGAAGTAAGGCTAAAAATTGCCTTCAGAAACTGGAACCTCTTCAATACTCATAATTCTGTCTGGCATGTCATAGGAGCAGCTAATTCTGTGTTGGGGTAGTATACCCCTCCAGTCCATATTGCAAGAGATTTCTTTTGCTGTCATCTCCTCCTCTGCAGATAAATAGCACAGGAAAATACACATTGCAGCAGGTGATTCATTATATTAGTAGATGCCCTGTACTAAATTTTATATATGAGAATTTCCATAATTTCATGGGTACC
The DNA here is from genome assembly GCF_003031625.1 of Empidonax traillii. NCBI lineage: Eukaryota > Metazoa > Chordata > Aves > Passeriformes > Tyrannidae > Empidonax > Empidonax traillii. The sequence goes on from NW_020955307.1 coordinate 1,222,110, forward strand.
ACTTTAAGAAACAGAATACACTGAACTTTTATTGTGCTGTAGGAAGTAACAGCACATCAGCAGTTATGGTATTGCATATAGACTTTTGCTTCCTCCTGGGAGTTGTTTTCCTTAGAAACAAAGCTGATTCCTATTTTCCACTTTGCTGATAACTCTGTTCCTGCATAGTTCGTACTATGGTAGGACCTATTATGCATCCTTCCCTCTCCCTCCCACCCCTGCGTACCTACACACTTCCTCTTTCCAGAACAAAAGCTTTTTCCAGTTATTCAAGGAATCTCACAATATTATATTTCCTATCCTTATACAGTAATATAAATTATTGTTCCAAAACATACTTTCAAAGTATAAAGTATAATGATTACCCATGGGCCATGCCTCTATCAATTTTGTATTTAATCTTAAAATAGTCATGAGAGAAATGCTTTTTGGGGAAAATGGGATTCCCTACACCAGTTCTGGTTGCACTACCTAGGTAAAAACAATTTGATTACAGAGGATTACTTATGCAAGGATTCCAGAATCAAAACTTACTGTAAATCCTGGTTATCTGCAGATATTCACAGCTACTGTCTTATGTCACAGCTACCATCTGGGATTTAATTCACAGTCTGCAAGCAGCAATGATAGAAACTCAAGACAGGTCAGGTTACTACAGCTTAGCTATCAGACTCCTTGGAAACACACTGTGTAACCTTTAGAAAAACAAGCTTCCAACAAACACAAGAAGCAAGTTCCAGTCTCTGATCATGAATTCTCTTATCTCTTAACCCTGGTTCCCAGGCTAATGAGACTACTTTGAGAAAACTGTCTTCAAGTGTCTCCCCTTTATGCCATCCAGAATTCTGCAGGCTGTACAGCTCATTACATGTTCTCATAATACTGACTAGCCTTGCCATAATCTGTCTCCTTGGTGCCTGAGTGCAGGAACTCCTCACATCAAATTAAAGGGCCAGAAGCACAGGACACTTCAAGAAGGACAAGGAGGTGGCAAAGTTCGCTGACTCTACATGGAGTAATTGCTGTGCTTTCTTAAGGAAAGTATTTCATCTACTCAGGAAGTCTGGCAGATGTACTTTCTGGGAGAAGGTGGTTCAGTAATGATAAACCTGCTAATACAAACTGTATATGAGACTATGGTTATAATTTTAAAATTAAAGACATACACAGCCAATCTTTCAGCCTTTCCTCTCGCCCAAAGTCAGTATTTTATTGTTTTTAAAGCTTTGCGTTGACACAGTGCCAACCAAAGGCAAACACTACAAAATACAAGCAGACCCAGCATGTCACTTTGCAAAATAAAAATAGAATGGGGAAGAAGTGCTACAATGTCATGCAAAACATTTCCATATCTAATTAAAAAAAAGAAGACAATTTTAGAAGAAATGAATTCTTCTTAACCTAGAAAAAGAAACATATTCAGACCCAAGAACTGGAAGAAAAATAGTACCATATTCTATTACATTAAAAAAAAGTGCCTTAGAAAAACTGTAGCATTCTGTAAATGAAGGTTGAATGAAGAATTGCAAGTACATGAACACTGAAAATTACTGTCTTTTGCTACAATCTGTAAGAAAATAGAACCTAAAACTGGGGCAGAATTTTTTTTGGAACTATGAACTTTGTTTAAAACACTTAGCCCCACACAGACAACAGGAGTAGAGTACTTGAGATGAAGGAGCTGTGGGGCATTGTACACACACAAAACACACAGAGCCACAACTGATCTGTGATTAGCACAAGGCAGTGGAACAGCTCTTGATAATCAAGCCTCAGAATAGGATCAGACTAAGACCAGAGCTGCTCTTGACAGTGACAACCTTATTAAGCAAAGCACTGACATCCCTCCACTTCTAAACAGAAAAATAAAAAACCCAAACATTTATTTTTACTGATTATGTTTTCCTTTTTGAAGAGTAAATTTTCTAAAAGCACGGTGGAGCTTAATCAGTGCCACTGTAGGCCTAGTTCAACTTGCGGTGAATTCAAGAAAAGGATTTGCCTTTTACATTGTAGTTGGTCTCACTGGTCCAGGTTTAGAGAGAGCACATCCCTGTAAATGTAGTCAAGTTGAAAACAATGGCACTGTTCATGGACGTAATGACAACTTTGTACAAGTAATGCTCATAGGAAGGAAGGTGTTCAGGATACAACCCTATTGATAGCTTTTGTGGCACAAAATCACCTCGGCAAGGAAGAATCAGGTTACATATACTGTAGTTTAAAAGAAGAGGAGAATATACTTTGCTATATAAAACACAAAACCAGAGTGTCTTTGGATACTTCCTTATAATGAAAACCCAAAATATCAGGGAAAAATTCACTCAGTGGTTTCAATCATCCATCCAGCATGAAAATAATTCTCTCATGATAATTTGTGATGGTTCTGAAACAATAAAGAAAACATGCAAATTACACCAATACAATAAAGACTTGATTATGTAACTGCTTTGCTTGTTTCACTGCAGCAATAGGCAAGTAAATAGAGACTGAATTGAACACAATTTAGCAATCTTATACTGCAAAAGAATATTCACTTGTGTTACTTCTTCAGCTACTTAAAATAAATAATTTTGGTAAATCATTATCATCAAGGGACCTTATTTAAGGTCTATATATCACTGGGACTAGTTTCATTATGTTTTTGCTTCACTTCCAGATTTTCAAGACAGAATTGCTTTGCTGTCAAATGACAGCAGAATACCTTTTACAAAATGTGTTCAATGAATTTTTAAGAGTTCCATTCCATTTTTCAGAATTTTCAGCATTCCATTTCTCAGAATTAATATTTTGAAATTATCCTTCCTAAGCACTTTCTAAGTGAGAATACTTAAGCATATTAGAATTTACAAGTATATTTTAACGTCATTAGAACCAATGGAAGTTAAGTACAGGCTTAAGTGTGTTTCAGGATATTCTCTTGTATTTTAGACTAAGATAGAAAAACACTGAAAACTGTATCAGGCAGTTTCCAGAGTGCACATACAAGATATTCTATATAAAAAATGGCAATATAATGTGCTAATATACTCGGTTATTTCTTTTTTCATGCCATGGTAAAGACATCAACAATGCTGTTTATGGGGGTGATCAGAAGAAAAATGAACCTTTTCTTCAGCTACATGAAATCTAAATTTAAGAGAAGGTTCCTCTTTCCTTGTTCCTTCTCAGAGCGATGGAATTTCCCACACCACTGTGGGTGAGACTCCACATTTAAAATTTGATTCATTAATGGTGCTTGAGGCAGCATTAACTCATCCTTCAGGCTCTCTGAGCAGTGTCAGAAGGGGTCACAGAGTACTGGTGCTGGCCAGCAGCCAGGGACAGCATGGCGAGCAGCCAGCCATTCTGCTATGAACTGGAGGGGGTTCCTGAGAGAATTGCAGGGTTTTTCTGTATTTCCACCTTTATTACAACCCAAGATCTCCTGCAGAGTTTGCATGTACAGCCTATGGATACCAAAAGCAATGCTCCTCTTTCACTGAATGCTTTCATAAAGAAACCAAATCAACAGTAAGATTTTTATACAACTTCATGCAGCTTAGGTGCGTGAACTTCTTTTGGCCAAATCATATTCACATATAATTTTATGGAATTGAAAATTTGAGGTAATTCCTGCTTTCCTTGCGAGCTGAGAAAAACAAATATAGGAATTAATAATACTATCTTATCCAAGTTCCCTATTTGGGAGGAAAATAATCTTCTGTGTTACAGTTTCCTGTACTTTAACATTCTTAACCATGAATTACTGGATTTGGTCCTGAAAAATTCTGAAGCAAGATTTGAAAAATTTGTACATGTATTATGAAATGAAACCAAGTTACACTTGGCTTCTGAGAAAATAAAATAATTAAAGTTTGTACATAACAAAGACACAGTATGGGTTATGGAGAAAAAAACTGTACTTTGGCATGGTACAACGATATCACCGATACATCATTTTCTCATACATATTTATAAAGGTCTATGTGTAAAGCAGCTACCCAAAAATGTACAACACAAAAATGCACAGTTCTTTGGGAAATGGACTTCATATAATCTGATAGAAAAACTTTACTGGGGCATACTTGAAAATAGATTGAAAATTATTGCCTCACTTTGAACATTTCCTGAAATGCACTGTAATATCAGTACAAAGCTGACAGCATCAATCAGGAATTTTCAGATACTTCATCTGATTTTTCAGAGAGATGAGAAAGCAACAAAGTGACTAGACCAAGCAATTTCAGATACTTATAGCACATTAATCAACTCAAAATGAACTCCTTTTGTCTGCAGCTGCAATGGTTTAGAAGATATTTCCTAAAAAAATAGATAATATTTTCTTTTCTATTACAACTGATCAAACTCTGAGACTTACACGAGAATTTAAAAAAAAAAAAACCACCTACCAATACTAGTACTTTTTTTATTAAAGAGCATGCTTACAATTGTGAAATAATGGTTACAGAAGTTCAAATAAAGCTTATTTTTTAAATTCTATCTGACCTTGGATTTGACAAAATTGTATATGGGTCAAGATTATGAAAGGGCTTCCATTACGTGAAGTTATCTAAGTATTGTTCAGACTGGTTTTCAGGATGAAATACTAGCTGAAGTTTGTATTTACTTCATGTGCAATCACTTTAACCTTGCTATTTGCACAGCAGATGTCTTCTTCACAAGACTACAGAAGCTATTGACTATAAATCTTGATAAGATAAGCTGTTCATTCTGTGCTTGTCAGAGCACTCTAAAAAGTCGCATAAAAGAAAACAATTACTGAACTGAGGCAAACAGTAAATGCTGATCCTTGAGTTCTGATGGGGACTTATGGGGCTTCTGACCAAGTAAAACCAGCAGAATTAGAACCATTGTAAGAATGTCATTATACAGAATTTGATTCACTTGTGAAATTTAATTCATATAAATGCCAAAACTGCAGTTGCAATTTTTCTAATTGGCATCATTGCTGAAATCTCAGTAGTTAAAAAGATTAAGTGAGCATATTAATTCAGCTACTTCCTTTATCCTTGCATCTACCCATTCAGTCATCAGTGACACAATGTGTGGCTAAAGTGGGAATGGAAAAGCTTGTATTCCCATCCTTGTGAGGAAGAGAGTGGCCAAGACTGCCAACTCTATAGTTTACATTAACAAAAGCCTCCACTGAGTGCTTTCCACTATCTCTGGAAATAGTTTTGGAAATTAGGTTCCATCCATTTTTCTGCTTTACTGAGTTGATTAAGGAAGTTCATTCCACTTAAAAAAATGACATCAAATCAATACAAGGACTGGGGGCTCCAACTTCCTGTTAAATAGAGAAAAGTACGAAAAATACACAGCAGATAGTATTTTGGGCACGTGTATCTTCACAATAATGGTTAAAAAAACCTAGATAAGGTGAACGACCCTGTAGAGATGAGAATATTGTTCCTTCATTGAAGAGCTATTAACATGCTCTGGGCAAAGTTTCTAACTGACCCCAAAAAAAGTTAGGTTTTTTTGAATTTAAATTAGTTGCCTTCAGAGAACTCACTATAAGGAGAAAAGTGTTATCTGCTTAATCTCTGCCCACCAGGTGAAACAAAAACCTGCCACTCCTGTAATTTCAATTGTTTTCTACAAATGAACTTTCTAGAAATACAAACCCGATTCTACTTTTACATAAGTGATGCTAATGAGCTGCTCCTCAGTTTTCTGAAGTTGACAAGCAGTCAGGCTATTTTCTAGGGCAAAACTGACTTTCTGTGAGATACCAATTCACTAATGCTAAGCATCAAAAGATGCGTTACGATTGAAGTAGTTTTTTATACAGGATTCCATACTTTGGCTTACAATATTCTACAGCCTCTAGGCATCTGGGAATCTCAGAACAAATACAGAAGTTATCTGCAGCCCAACCTTAAAAGACAACGGATAAAATAAAAAATAATTGGATAAAATAAAAATAGATTAAAATGATAAAACAAATAATAATTGGATAAAGTAAAAAATAATTGGCCAACCACACAAGAATGACATATGATAGTACCACCTTTAAGGCGTATGCACGTGGGGACAAGCCTCAAAAAACAACATTAGCATTACTGTACATATGCTGTTTAACCGGCTGCACAGGGGATCACAGCAGTGGGCAGCACGAAATAGGCAAACCTCCTCAAGAGCTCCCTTCTTTTTTGTCTTTTCATCTTTTCAAGGTGTACAAAAGAAAAAAGCATCAGAGATGTCTGGATTAAACCTTCCCTTGAACACTTTCCTTTTGAATTTTCTCCACATTTTCACATGACTGGGAAACATGGGTGTTTTTGCCTTGATTGGCATAAGAATTATACGAAGTATATTGACATTAACAAATCATCAATTAGTTCATTATTAGTATGAAAAGTACAGTATCTATGCCAGTTAAGGTTTGGATGAACCAATCTGCAACTGAAATTTACCTCATATTAGAACATGAGATGCATCTCAGTGTGCTGTACTCAGTATGTGATTCACTGTGTCTTTCAACTCTTCAACAAAGAATCACAGACTTCCTTCCACTGACATAAACAGTAAAATTCCTCAGAAGAAACTGGAAGGAAAATCAAAGTTTTTACCTTGTCACATGTGGAGTTCCCTTGGTAGAGAACTTCCCATGTAAAAGAAGAATTCAATCTTAAATTCTTAAGAGGCATAATCACTACTAAAGGATAATAATCGCTACAGCAAAAAATCAGTTATAGCAAATTGCCACTAGATGGAGCAATTTAATATTAAAATTTCCCTTTATAAAGAATCTTTCACTATTTCATCTTTGCCATTACCGATTTTTTTTCCTTTCTATGGACACTTAGAAATAATGTGTCTTTGCATTTAATGTAAATAAGAGGAAAGTTGCAAATAAAAAATGAATAAACACTAATGTTTCTATATTTTGCCTGTATTGCAGCAAAGACTGGAAACAGTGTGAGGGAAACTGCAATTCTAAAGCACTTTGGTTAAACTCTTAATTTAATTAATCCACACCCACTAATCTTCAAAAACATTAGGCATTAAGAAATATTAAGCAGTTTATCAGAGTACTATGCTCTCTATTCACGAGAGACACGAGAAGAACTTTTTGCCAGTAGAGATTATTCTACCCTACCCTGAACCTTAGCCTATTATATATTTAGAATTCTTCTATACTTTTATATCAAACTGAGAATTAAGAATATTTTGTACTGACACATGAGAAAAAGAAACTTGACCTCATTAGGTTGAATCCCAGTTTATATCAGTTGTATCTAAGATGGTTGTAGAACTACAGTGCCTTCTGTCAGAGTAAGACCAAAAGTTGAACCTATATCTACTTAAAATTTCATCTGTTAATTTCAAGCAAAATTTACAGTTGTGACTATTCAAAATACTTCCTGATAACACCTATCTGTCCCTTGTAAAGGTGATGTGTATGTTTAAAAAACAAAACAGCAGTGTTGTTGCTGAAGGCAGTTCTGAGGCACCAAGTAAATCCTCAATGATTACATGGGTCTTACAATCCTTCTTAAATACTGGATTTGCTGGGAAAAGGGGAAGCAATAAACAGAGTTAAGGACAGCCCGCGAATGGCGATCCCCACTGGCCTCTGCTTCACCTTTTCCTTTTCAATGACTTCTGTTACACTATACTTATGAAATATTCATATTTCTGATTGATAAGATAATCTGAATGTTATGAAAACAAGTTACAATATACTGTCTGCTGTATCTAAAGTCTGAAAGCCTCATAATACAGTATACAATTTTATTATCCTATTATTGCACTTTTCTAATGTTAAATCAACTTCTACCTGCATAACAAGTGTAAATAACAACTGGATTTACTGTTTTCTTTAGGTCCATGGGAAAACACATGCTTTCAATGTCTAGTTCTGGTGGTTTTTTCCAATAACTGTTACTATTATCTATCACAATTAATTAAACAAAACCCAAACATTAGGCTGTTATGCAATTATTAAGGTAATTGTGCACTTCTGTGCTACAGAATTCAGCCATGGTTCCAAACATAGTGAAGACATATCATTGATGTATCCTCGTCATGTCCACCATTATCACGACCACATTCAGCACAGATCCAACGAATCTAAGCTCTCTTATCTCAATCAGTCATTAAAGACATTGCAATGCAAAGGCCTACTAGACTGATCTCAGAATGGAGAGAAAGAATACAGGACAGGAGGAGGGTAAACCTTTTTATTTTGGTTTTAGATGATTACACTTCATTTTTATGCTTTGCTCCATCACTGCACTAGTTCCAGTAAGAGAGTGTGTGTGCAAGGTAGAAGAAAGCAAAGAACATGTCAAGAAGAATGAGAGCATGCTGAATAAAGAACTCCATTAGCTGGAGACATTTCTAGCGCTTATGTAAAAGCTGCCTTCATTAAAGCTAACATGTCAACACTGCAGCAAGCAGAGGTAAATGAGCATAAAGGAAATCCAGATAACCATGTTTCATATATCAGCCCAGTATACTTTAGCCCTCTCCTCCATTAACTCCACCTCAGTGTTTGCCTCTGGCTGACTGCTCCTTGACAGTGTAGATACAGAACACAGATCAAGGTTCCAAAACACTTTTCCACGTGTTCTTCACTAGTTTCTAGCCCCATTTTTCTTATAAAGAAGCAACAAGTTCACTAACTGCAAACTACCTGCTAGGCAGCAAATCAACTTGAAAGTGTTTTATATTTCTAATATTTCATTAAGTGATTAAAATAAATGGTTCAAATCCAAGGCCAGACTGACAATGTGGGATTTCAGTGAATGCATTTCATGATACTTTGAAGCAACTTAACCCAAACTGATTCAGCTTAATCCTTTAGACATCCAGTGTTTGCCCTAGAACATAAACCCCACAACATTATGTGCTTACAAGAAAAAGTAATAGTTTAAAAAAATCACTGGCTTCTCTGTATCTAAGAAAATTAAGAGAAGCACAAGCATTTAATTAATCTCTCAGATGCCTAATAATTTCACTTTCCAGTCAGAAGATTCACTCCACAATTAACATTGCAACTAGTTTCCACTACAGAAATCTCACCTAAGCCTTTCTATATTGTGTTTTTATCAGACAACATAAGAGTGCCAGCAGATTCATTCACACAAAAGAAAATGCCTTTTAAGAACCTGAAATGTGTGAAAGTTTCAGTTATAGCTAGTTAAAAAGGTATATGTGTGATTAACTTCTCTGCTCACTGCTATTATGATCTTCCCACTCCAGGGGTGGGGGAGAAGGAAGAAAGAAAAAAAAAAGAAGGAAAAAAAAGAGAGAAATACTAGTCTTACTTCCTCACTTATGCTTAAACAACACTTAATTAAGTAGAATACACTTTAACAAGCCATCTCTGAACCACAGGGTTCATACGCAGCAGAACATGAATCAAAGCAATGTGAAGCTGCAGTAAATTACATGACAGTAAGTTTGTCTGCCACAGCATAAGAATAAAAAAATTGAGGGTGAGAGAAGACAGGGGGTTAAGACAGGGAAGAGAGAAGGGGAAGCAGTAACATATTTTGTATCAGCACTTTTCTGAATGTGTCTTTCTCTCGATATTGTTTGATGCAATTGTCATTTTCTCTGAATGTTGTTAAGCTCTCTTCTCTCCTGAGGATGTCAGTCCCAGCAGAGCAAGGAGAATGCAATTAGAGCTAGCTATAAACCTGCCGGGTAACTCTCTTCTAAGTGTTCATTAGATGAAGATAGATCTGCCCTTTTAATTCAAAGACGTTGCATACTAAGTACAAGTTAATAACTACTTAGGACTTCAATCCCTGACAGAGTTACATATGCAGGCTACTGTCTCTGAGAAGAGATAAAGACACGGAGAGAAAAAACAGCCATCAAGTTAATCATGACCAAAAATCATTACCATCTAAGACTGAGTGTCTGATGAAGTTTGTTTCAGGACCATTTGACATAGTTATTCATTGTGTCCATGAATATATTAGAGCTGAAGAAAACGCTGACATGTAGACACTGTACCCCCAGACATGTCACCACAGCTGTACACATTTTCATGCAGAGGACCTAGTTCCTGTTTCTGTCAGTCTTTGCTGTAGAATTCAAAACAGCAAATTAAAATTGGTTGAGGACAACCAATTGCACACATGAACTTCCACAACACAGGGTGAGACCAGTCTGTCAGTGCCATGATGCAGAGAACAGACACAACCTTCTGCCTTCTGCATACCCTGCTAGGATCTTCTACAAATCTGCAGTTCAGTATTCCTGGCAGTGACACTGCCCACGGGCAGGTCAAACCCCACCTTAAAAGCATGCAAGAGACATCCCTGCAGCAGCCTTTCAAGCACAGACCTCCTGCTTTGCAAAGATTTCTCTGGGGATGGCCATGTCTGATTCATCCTTTGCAATACATTTCCCTTTCCTCCAAATGTAGACTGGGACTTCAGCTATGCCATGAAACTTTTTGTTTGCTTTATATTTGAAAAGCCTTTTGTAGGAATTTGATTCTCCTAGAATCATGGAAAGTTGCACACCCTAATGCTGCATAAGACAACCTTCAATTATCTCCTGAGCCCAAATTTTCTAATGTCTTTTCACATCAACTTTAGGTCCCAGCCACCTACATTTCTTCAGAAAATTGCCCTTCTTCATAACAGGAGAACATATTGCGAATCACTCTTGAATGCATCTTGCCTTGGTTTGTAACAAACTGAGGTACTTTGAACTAGTCACCGTCTGAAGTAATGCGCTTGCAGCTGACAGAAACAAAGCAATAAGACCAGGAACTATCCAAAGGTACAGTTATCTTGCTTGGAATTATCCTTTACCTACATTGTTGGAAAATGATGCTACCAGTGCTGCACCGGGCCCTATTCACTCAGTGCATTCAATGAAAGCATAAGAGTCCATCTGGGCACAGCTCATTGCAGAAACACCACCAAGTATAAGCTGGATCCTATAATCAAGTTTAATTAGAATCACTGGGACTTAGCAAAGGTGTACAAATCGATCATGTTGATCCACTTGTAGGCTCACAGCCTTAATGTAAAGACATAAAGCATGGTTATTACTTCAAATAATCCAAGCTGATCTTCTTACAGCTGGTTCTGCACAGGTAGGGCTTTCCTCTCCACAAGGTTCCAGAGACATTAACTGGCATACAGTAATTTTTCCTTGTAAGAGAAGGATGGAAAACAAAAACAGGAAGCAATAACAGGAATGAACCTCCTTACCCTGGAGCACTCTTTTCTCACTGACTTCAAGTCTTCCCAAGGTCCAGAATTAATAAAACAGATAGTAAGATAAATTTTTTTGCACTCCACTCCTCGTAACATCTGCCTACTTGGCTGGGTGATTATTATATGCCTACACCTAGCCCTGGGTAATAGTATGTAAACACAGAAGACAAATTTTAAGTAGAACGTGTGCAGCAATTACTAGAAGGGTTATGATTACATCACGGAAATCCACTCAAAAGTTGTAAGATTAGCTGTGTAATTAAAAGAGTAATGAATAGTTTAAGAATACACAAAATTTGCAAGCAGCGTGAGAGCTAAATAAACTTACGTAGTCATTTCAGTTTTCTGTTTATGACATGTCATCAGCTTGTGCTCGTCACTGTCAGTGGTTCATCAGTAAGAGCTTCAGAGAGTTCCCATGCTCTCTCAGGAGCCTTTTCTTACATGGAATTCCCTTTGAGAAATCTGAGTGAAAGGGAGGGAATTAACATCTTAAAAGTACTATGGAAGAAGTGAGTTTTCAAAAAAGGAAAATTATCCACACTTTTGACTTTTTTTTTTCAATTTTTTTATTTTCTCCTTTTGGCATTTTCTTTAGTAAACACCAGTAAGTTGTTGGTCTAAAAAAGATTATTATAATAATTTATTTTTTAACTCAAAGTTTAACATGACCTAGACATATTTATTTCTAAATCTATGGTGAGATGTATTATTGGAAGCTTTACAAAACAAAGATTTCTCCTACATTGTCACAATTTTTTAAGAAGCAAGATGGAAAGTACTGTTCTTCATTAATATACTATTTTTTCAACATCTCCAGGACGAAGCAAGCAAACAAAGAAGGCAAAGATGTATACATTCTCCCATCTCTTTTTTCCTGTGCCTTATAGTTCCAGGATTTCATAAGATTTTCAAACCTAGACAAGAGTACAGTACTACAAGCGTAATACTGCTATGTCTGGAAGTCAGGGACAACAAATGGCTGCATTATTAAAAATCTGTTGTGGTGGTATTGGGTTTTTCTTAAACTAATGTTAGGGCTACACTACTTTTACATAGTTTTCTTTATTCCTAAGTGAAAGAATTTAAATACTATCCCAAAGTAGACTTGAACTGTGAATTTTAGCATTACTACTTCGCGAGACAAGGATTTCCTTTAACAGGTATTAATATTACTTGCAAAATTAAATAACCTTTACCCCATCCCATTAAAAAAGGCCCCTAATTCCTAGAGTTCCTTCTGGGCCTAAAAAGGTGGTGGCCTGGCCTAGAATTGCTCTGCCCCCACTCATCTACTAAGAGTATCTGCAGAATTGTATCCGATTTCCTCCTTCCCAAGAGTTTCACTTAGCCCATACCCCAGCACATCTCTACATTGTTGTTCCTCTAGACTTACATCACTAATTTAAACAAGTAAAATTAACCAGAAGCTTAAATAAAAAATTACTTTTTTCCTCGTAGAGTTTTGCCAGTAGTAAGTACAATAATATAATTAACTCCTATCTGGTGTTCTTCACATCTCAGTCCTCATTTCTATATGCATCACCAATTGAAAGAAAGTTCTTCCTTAGGTGGTATATTGGACTAGTTAGAACTATTCTAAAAAATACTCTACATTTTGCTTACAGTACCCTGCACATTCCTCCAAGAGTTCTGTGCTATGCTCAAGGGCTCACAAGGCGTGTTTTGCACAAGGAACACTGAAATCTCAGCTATTCACTTTTCCAGGTCTTTGGGACAAAGACTTTAATAACAAAACCTGAAGGAAAGGAACAATTAAAGGCCTCTGTCAGTTGTATTGGCATCCCTTTCATTCAGTTTGCTTTTCCAGCATGCTAATTGAGTGCAGGAATGAGCTAACATAATAAGGGCTGAAGAAACAGCATTCAGATAGTTTAAGGCACAGACCAAACTGAGGATTCCAAATAATGTTAAATTCTTAGACTTACATACTTAACTGCCTTCTGTTTTGGGACTCACTCAAAATGTTCCCTCTTGCTCAGTAATTCACTGTCACAGTACTTAAATGCAGAGCTACAGTTGTCCACAGCTGCCTTGTGCTTTCCAGACTCTGAAGGAAGAATGATTAAGTATCAGAGATTCAGCTAAAACAATGTTGTTTTATCAACCAGTTTCTCTTTTGATTCCTGTGCCATTACACCTCCATCAAAGAATCTAGGACTTTGTCTTTCCAAGTTGCATAAATAACATCAGGAATACAAAAAAAGATTACAGGCCTTGTCTTGAGAAGGGTAATAATATATTCTAGGCTACACTCAATAGGCAGGCTAGGTTAAGCATGAACCAAAGACAGCTGCCTGTGTTTAGAGAGAATCTCAAGCTTCACTACTTTTGCTGACACCCACTCATACATCTATGAGTTTTCTTTGGGGCACAATCTGTGTTTCTCTCTGACCATGCCTTATAAAATATGTGTGCAAGCACATTGATCCTCCTCCTTTGCAATGGGAGCAGGCCAGGAGATGAGCTGTAGTAATGGATCACATACGCACTGACAAGTGTACCAAGACACTTTTAACGCAGTCATTTCTGTGATTAATTCTTTATATCCTGCACCATCTATTCTCCAAACGAGTTCAAATGAAGTTTAAATACAGTTTGGAATCATTCTGTCAGGCTCAAGATGTCTTTCCCCACCAACCCCCATCACCTAGTCCTGCAATTTGCCCAAAACCACACTCTGCTCTACAAGTAAAGCCATTTCATGGCTTTTGACACATGACCACTAAAATAAGACTACTTCATACCACTGACACTGAAGCTGTGCTGGCACAAATTTTAGGGGATAGTATTCTTTGTAGAATAGTGACTTTTAGACAATCAGCATGTAGTTTTCTTCCTGAGCCTGTAGATGCCTGGCTACACAGAACAGAAGTTAAGCCACTGGCTTTATGTGAACTAAGTCTGTGTGTAGGTTTACATATGTGGAAGATTATAAACTATATGAAACAGCTACATAGGTTTACGTACGTGAAAAAGTGTCACTTCAGTAAAAATGTGCATTGATATTGTAGAACTGTCTTAGTATTGCTTTTATGTGAAATTACCTGTGTGCATAAGTTCATAAACTTCTGTACTGCAGCACAGTACTTCAGATTGTCAGGTTTGTTTGGTGCTCAACAGTGGAAGTATAAGCACCCTTAAAATGCTTCAAATTTGCTAGGAACAGTAGTGATAATTTAATGTTTACTTCTCCCATTCCCTTTTTCCTCAAAAACCCCGAAACAAACCAACCCAACTTTAACTCGAAGTTCTAGAGCAAACAGACTACTATTGGCCTGCATCCATACAGACATGCAGCAGCATAAACAGCACAACTGCTGATCCTTGCATGAGGGTGAATCTGCTGAAAATGCCTCAGCTTATGTGAGTTTATGAGTCTGCATAGATTTAAAAAAAAAAAAAAAAACACGACAGATATAATTGCTTCCACAGAGCATTTTGCACGAGCCCAATTATCCTAATGTAACATCCAACATTAGGGTGGAATGAGAATGCACGTGTGTGGACTGGACAACAGAAAGCATGTTTATGGACAGGTGCAAAAACCCAACACTCGAGAGAGGCAGGAAGCTTAGAATAAATGGTTGTGTCACATGCTGCCACGAGGGAAGAGAAACCATTTCCTCCCAGACACCCAAACTGCCTTTGAAGCTCTCAGCAGCTCAATACTCCACAAATTGACTGAACGGCGCCAGCCCCCCGAAAAACTCACCAATCACCCCCAGTACAAACGTTTAGCTCTTTAAACTATTAAAAATGGCATTTAGAGCCCCCACTCACCACAACCTCCCGGGCCACTGCTCCAGGTCCCCAGGGCGGCAGGTGGCTGCCCTCTCTCCAGGCGCTTGAGACAAGCGTGACCTCTCCTTCCTGAGCTACCTGCCTTCGCTAACCCACAAACCGAGGGCTTCACCTGCCTCCTGGGCCTAGGGGAGCCGAGCCCCTGCAGCCCCCAACACCAGGGATGTGCCACACGCAAGCCCCCCCACCTCCATCCCCGCCACCACTGGAAGAATTCACAGGATTTTCCAACACTGGAGCTTAACGGAGGGGGAAGCGGCACCGGCGGAGTGTGGAAGGAGGGAGGGAGGCGGCGAGGCGGCCGCGGGGCTGCGGAGGGGGAGCGGGCAGAGGGGCCTGAGGGGCCCGTGAGGGCTGAGGGGGCTCGCGCCGCGGAGCCCGCGCGGGGTGTCACGCGGGGGTGTCGAGCGGGGGTCGCGCGCAGCCCGCCACCCGCGAGCGGGGCCGCTCTGCCTCCCCGCGCCGTCACGTGCCGGCGGGAGCCGCAAAGCAGCGGCGGCGTTTGCGACGGGGTGACAGCCAAATGGTGCGACACCGGCGGCGGCCGCAGGCGCAGCAGCCGCGGCGCTGCCAGGGCCGAGCGCCGCGCCCGGGCGGGGAGCGCACGGCGGGCACCGCGATCCGCCCCGCACACCCCTCCACTCCGCCCGAACGCACCGCGGGCACAGCCCCGCGCCCCGGACACCGCTCCGCTCCGCTCCGCCGGGAACGCACCGGGGGCAGAGCCCCGGACACCGCACCCCGGGCATCGCACCGCGCCCCCGCGCCCGGCGCAACCCCCATGAGAACAGAGCGGGCGGCGGCCGCCCCCCGCGCACCCCCGCCCGCCCGTCCGCCTGAGCACGGAGCGCTCCCCCCGCCCCCGATGCGCCCTTAGTCCCGGCCCCGGACCCGCCTCCCGCGCTCCCCTCCCCGCCGGCGGCGGCGGCAGCAGCAGCGCTCAGGTGCGGACTTCAAACCCCGGCGCAATGGCGTCCAACGCGGCCGAGAGGGAGATCCTCTTTACTGAGATACAGGTAAGCGGTGAGGGGCGCCCCGGGGGCACCGCCCCGGCCCCGCTCCCCTCCCTCCCTGCCGGGGAGCCCAGAGCAGCCGCCGCGCCCCGCCGCCCCCTGCCCGCTGCTCGGCGCGGGACGCCCCCCCCCCGCACCCACACCCAGCCCGGGCCGGGGGGGCGGTGGCGGAAGCCCATGCCCACCCCAGGCCTCTTCCCGCCGCTCTCCCCCGGGAGCGGAGGCGCCGCCGCCCGGTCACGGCCCCACCCCGCCGCCGGCCGCGACCCGCTTTTGTCTGCGCTCGGATCCCTCCTAACCCGCCGAGCGGCCGCGTCCCTCCGGCGGGGCCGGCCTGGGCCGCGCCCCCCACCCCGGCAGCGCCCCGAGCCCGCCCCGCGCCTGCCCGCAGCCGCTGCGGGGCCCGGAGCTCTCGCCCTCCCCGCCGCCCGGGCGCGGAGCTGGTCCGGGCCCCGCCGAGCGCGCCCGGGGCCACCCCGCCGGCCGCGTCAGGGTCAGGCAAGAGCCTCCTCTGCCCTGGACATGGCACCACGCAGCAGCCGCGGCTGCTTCCTTCTTGTAGGCCTTGAACGCCGAACCCGGGAAGAGGAGAAAATGGTGCGAACAGCCTTATTTGTCCCACCGCGAGGGTTCTTGTCACTACATAGAAATAACTCTAAACAACCCGCAACAGTGTTAGAGGTCCTGAAGACTCGAGGGTTGGACCTTTTCATCCCTATTCTTTGACCACTTTTGGTTGCCCGTGCAAGTGTATCTTTTCTGCTTGTCAGCTTCAGGGTTAGCAGGGTTAGATACAATTCGGGAGTTTCACTTTTGTGTTCTTATCTTTAAATGTCAGCTCAACCTGCTACCTCTTAAGCTTCCTTGTCCCGAAGAAAGTTTGCTTTCCTTTTTTTTTAATATGCATCGTTAAGTCTATGTAAGTTATGTTTAACCAGGCAAAAAACGTGTCTCTGAATTTATTAGAGAGACAGTTAACCAAAATAAGAAGACCATAAATGGAAAGTACCGAATTTAATGCTCAAAAAAAAATTAGAAAGGCATGTTTTGAAAAGAAGAAATTTTATTTCCCAATGCTGTTAAATTCTCCTGTAATTTTGAATGTTAGTGATGTGCTCACTTGAGTAACAAAGGAAAAGAAGGCACAACAGAGACGTAGCAGTCTGCTTAATATTGTAGCACGTGAGATGGCTGAAGGCTAAGAATCCATCTAAAATGCTGAACTTTAATCAGTGGCTCATAAGTGCCTAGGAAGAATCACTATGTTAATACAAACTTGATACGATGATGTATAAGCTGGTAAACCTGTTTGAAGTGGTGAGCTGTGTGAATAGCTGACTGTGGTAGTGTTACAGGTAAGATAAATGGAAGGAACGTTTCTGTAGAAGTACCGGGAGTGGGGTTCACATTACTTTAAACAGAAATGAGTGAAGTATTTTGGGAATGAGGAGGTCTTGTTTTTTTTGTTTTGTTGATTTTTTCTTCTTGAACGATGAGGCTGATGGTGATACTTAAAATTTAAAAAAAAAAAAAAAAAAAAAAAAAAAAAAAAAAAAAAAAAAAAAAAAAAAACAAACACAGAAAATATATGTAAACATAATATTAAAAAAAATTAATTTTTTTAAGAACCAGAACACAACTACAAAACAAAAATAAGTCCATGATGGATTAGATTCTTTGGTTGCACTGTCTCTTCCATTATATGTTCTAACTTCTGTATTGATAAATACAGTTCCTCGGGCAGGACAGAAAGGTAAGAAGTTAACACGGGAATCCCAGTGGGGGTTAAGCTTCGTGAATTGCTTTTAGGTATTTTTAAGAGGAACTTCTGTATTAGAAGGAAACATTGTAAAGATGCTGTTTTGTTCGTGGTGGTGTATATTAGCAGTGAGATGTGAAGGCATCAGTATAACTGTACTTGGTAATACTTCAAAACAAATTACTCTTCATATACCTGTACATAAAAGTTGGTTTAATGATATGGCCCAAAAAGAAAGGGAACTGCTGTGAAGTGTGAGATACGCCATTTCGCTCATATTTCTTCAGGAGGGAACTTCCTCAATCTAAAGAACTCTGACTTAAAAAGTGCTTATATGCAAAATGGGCTTTTGCTTGCATATTGCAATCCTGTGCAGAAAGATGAGGAAGTCGTAGAATGCATGGCTACAGAAAAGGTTAAAAGGGTCAGGTAGTTGGATGGATTTAGATCACGGACAATGGTTTAGATGTTTTGCTAATACTGGTGAAAACTTATGAAAACAAGCTAAACCCAGTGTAAATCCCAAGCTTGTTCCTGACATGGACTCCAGACTGAGTATCAGTCAGTGATCAATATAATACCTTGCTTTCTGCTGTTGAATGTTCTGCATGCACTTGGTTATGACAGCCCTGTGTACTCCAGCATGGTGTAAGTAAACTGTTAGGTTTGGGTAAAGTTAATTAAAGTGGATCAGTAGTCATGAATCAATTGAACTCTCCTGATAAAAAGATTGGCAGACTGTCACAACTACTGACTAACAGGATGTGAAGTGAATTCTGAGAAAACATGAAAAACAAAAGACCAAAATAGCTAACTGCTAATAAGATAGTGGTGGTACATGTATGTGTTTCAAAGTGTACTGGGCTTAATTAAACAGGCCTTTAATAGGCCCTAAGTTGCACTTCTCACAATGACAGTTTTGAATTTTAAAAAAGGGACTGCATAACTGATAGAGCAGTTTCTTAAAAAGCTCTGCTAGCAAATATCCACTTGACATTTCTGCCCTGCTTTTTCTACAGAATATTGTATCCATTCTTTTATAGGCTGTGGAAAGTATATCTTGCTTCTTAGCAAGTTTTCAACTGAAGAATGAAAAAGTGTTGCGTTTTTCAGGTGAAAAACGCAGCACTTATTCCTCGGTAGTTAGCAAATGCATAATATGAAGTAAACTTGGCAGTAAAACCCCTCTTTTTGGTTTGTTCTATTTAGTAGCTTCACCAGTGAAATTGCCTGATTACTAAAGATTGAAAAGATTACATAAAGCCAGATTACCCTTTTTTACCTCCTTTTATCTCAGTACAGGATTTTCTGTAGAAGGGGCAATGAGTTTGGATAAGAACCACTATTGCTGATGTTGCGTTCCCTTCCAAAATTCTGCTGTCCTTCTCAGGTCTTGTATCCCTTAGAACTTTGTCCACCAGGTAAACGAGCCTCTCCAGTGCTTGATCTCAGGTTGATTTAACTCTTTGCTTCCTGGTGGGAGTGGCAACTCTGTTTCTTCATAAAATGAAACTTTGACATATGGTGCTGCAGGCTGTTAAATAAGGCACCCCTGAAATAAATTTTAAGTTTCTAATAGAAAAAGAGTTTGTTTGGGTTTTTTTCCAAATCATTATTAAAAAGAAAAGAGGAGGTCTTCTGTGAAGCTGTGTGTGTTTCCAAAGATGTGGGCTTTCATTGGCAGTGATGGTAGATGTCAGCATGGTAAGTTGATATGGCTAGGTTAGCAGAAATTATTACTAAGAGTATTTAAATAAAACTATTGTGTATGCATAGCAGTTACACTTTTGTACTTATAAGTATTCACTGCCACTTCTTTTCTAGACAGTACTGTAAATCTTTTAAACTTGGGACTTTTATTGTTGGTGTTACAGGATTTATTTTAAGAAAATTTTAGGTTCACTCAAAATTGTGCTTTCAAAACAATACTTGTTTAATATGAGGGGAATAAAGAGCACATTACTTGGGTTTATTTGCTTAAATGAAATTTTTTGGTCAAGATGGAGAACTTGGGCTATGCCCTGAGGTAAACAAGCATGTAACAGATCTTTATTATTTCAAATGGAAGTATGAAGGACTCTGCCTGAAATTAACCTGTCAAACTCAGCCATAATACATATTTTTAATATCACAGAACAGTGGGGAAAAAGTCTTTATTTCTATATTTGTCAGAATAAGGGGATTTTTTAATGGATATTTTGTTTCAATGCCACAGTCATCTAATTTTTTAAGTTGCTGTACTTGGGGATCTTGAAGTGTAAGTTTCATGACAGAATCATGTTTGAAGTCCCTTGGTAACTTTTTCTTTTTTTTTCCAATAGTGATGAACAGTATCACAACTAAAATATAAACTGAAACATATGCAAATTATGATTATATGATGGCACATTTGGAATAGTTTTGGGGATTTTTTTATTTTTCCATTTCATACCTGGGACATGAATTTTCAAAAAGTGAATGTGGCTGAATGTGGCTCAGTATTTTGATAGTCTGCATGATACAAATTGGACAGTTGAGTCTTGGATTATGCAGCTATGTTTTGTGTATAAATGTATATGAAATTGGGCACTTGTACCTCGCCATGTTGGGTTATACTACCAGATGGGACTTTGAAGACCTGTATTTCATTCCTGGCTGCTCTGCTCTCATCTAGGTGACTTTAGGCAGATGACTTTGCTTACTCGTGTCTCAGTTTCCTCATCTTTAGAACAGAGGTAAGGATGCTTGCTTTTTTAAGAGATAAAAAGTACTGAGTATTTATTATTAGCTGTGGTCAAGTGCCTAAGGACACCATAAAAAGGTACAAGTAACCTAATTAATCTGTTTTGAGGAGGAATTGTAATTGGACTGAACACTCAGCAGTAAGACTGCCTTCAAATAATGTTCAGCTAGAATAGATTAGCTATAAATAATTTTGAATCACTTGTTTCTTCAGAAGAAGAAAATGTCACATTCAAGTGAAAATATCCTGAACTAGTCTAATGCAGTTTAGAAATTAAAATGTGTGTACAACTGCAGGTTTCTTAGGTCCCTACAAATGCTTTCAGAACTAGTGGATCTAGGGAAGCACTTTAGGTTTTTTCCATTTGTGGATATGTATTACTCTTTAAACAGTCCTCTGTTCAAAACTTATATTAGTAAAATATACATCCTGTTCTCAGTGGAACATAATAATAATAATGGCCAATCTCTTCGCGAATGAAGAACCAGGGAAGGTCTTTCCACCTTCCAGCCTGCGCATTGGATTTTTTAGGTGAGACACAGTGTGCGCGGAACTGAGCCCACTCTTTAATCCCGAGGTTCATCTGCCGGGGCCAAGCACGCTTGGACGGTGGCAGCGAGGTCCTCAGGACGTAGATGGATTGCCTTACAGGGCTAACGAGCTCCATCTGCCCGGGGAGTGTCCTAACCGGGAATCGAACCCGGGCCTCGGCGGTGACAGCGCCGCATCCTTAACCACTAGACCACCAGGGGAACATAAACAGTCCTTAAAATACCTTTAGGTAGGTGCATGGGTAGGGTTTTTGGTTTTGTTTTGGTTTGGGTTTTTATTCCCTTTGTTGAATTCTGTCAGTCTGTTAACATAGGAACTTGTATATGATGGAGACTTGCATACATTTGACTGAATTTTCTTTGTCAGAGTAGCTGTCTTTTTAAGACCCAGATCTGTTATTTTAACTCATGATTAATTATTAGTGATGGGCAGTAGAAAAGTATTTAGTTCCAGTGTGTGTAATAGTTCTTCTGGAACAGTTTTATACATTGTGAGTGGTCATTCATTACAGTGTAACTGAAAGTCTGTAGTAGAATAAGTCGATAAACATGTCCTTTACATCGGGAAACGGAGGTTTAAGAACTTAATGGTGGGATTAAGAATTTTTTCATCAATGTCTCAGTGCTTTACTGAATTAGAGATAAGACCTCTACTTAGATTCAGAGTAAGAAAGCCTTGTCTGAGTGTTACGTGCAATGCAAGGCTCAGTCTGCTTTTTTTGTGCTTTTGCTAGAAATCACTTGTACAACTGTTGCAAAGTGGTTGATGGTAGGCTTTTTATTTGTTTGTTTTGTTTTTTCTCTAATGGATTGTAAATAAATGGGTTCAGGAATAGACTGAGCTGAAGCATCTCTCCCGGCATAACTGCTCTGTAGTATGGGCAGAGCATTTGTATGGTACTTTGAAGCTTTAATAATTAGTACTTGTTCTGCAGTTCCTGGCACAGGTAAAAGAGCATCTTTGCTAGTGTTTGGTGTGGGTGAGGGAGGTTCTTTTTTAAAAAAATGAAATTTATGTTGTAGGATGCAATCCGTGACCATTGTTACTTTGAGACCCAATTCAGAAACAGAAACTAGTAGTGCCATTAGCTAACAAAAATGCTTTGAGCCTGTCCTTACAAGTAACATTATATCTGATGTATATGTTTGTTTATTAGAACTGCAGCTAAACAATTATGTCACAGTGACACAAATTGACACCATTTTTGTTACTGCCATTTTACGGTTACTGATTGCTTACCCTTAGACAGCTCATCAGGCAGTCTGGGCACACATCCTGTGGATCAAAGTGCTGCTCTGTGGATTTTCTCCTGATTTTGTGGGGTGATTTCCCAAGCCTTGAGGAATTCTGTGACTGTGTGTCAAATTAGTGAAGTTTAGTGTCGTCCATGCTGGTGCAACTTCTGGCAACTGGTAAGGATGGCTGAGTTCTGTGGTGAGCAGACACTCACGTGAACAGGATAGTAGTGTGCCATTGCAGGGTTATGTTCAGCTAAATGGAGCAGCCCTACTGGGAATCCTACTGCTGTTGTACTCTGGTTAATGGAAGAGTCTGAAATTGAGTTATTCAGGCTAATGGATTTAACTTAACGAGCAGGGGGAGTTTTCAGAGGTCACACGGTCTGTTTCCACGGCTCAGTTGTGGGACCACCAGCTGGGTAGTGGTGATGTGATTGTTTTTTAAGAGCAGACCGTGCCTTATATTTTTCTTGACGTTAGGTGTAGATGCAGTTTCCTATCCTCTGTATCAGCATTATGCCCAGGGTGGCTGTTCTTCCTGTTTACTGCTGCTGCGGTGCACAGAGCACTTCTGGAGTGGATGCACCAAGATGGCAAAACCGTGCTCTCATCAGTGCACTTTGTGGCTTCCGCAGCTGGGAAAAAATAGGACTATTAGCATAAGTGTATTTCCCTATACTAAATCCATCTATACTAAAAGCCTTTGTTATTTTATTATAGATATATAGATAGCTATCTGGTACCAAATAATAAATGATTGACTAGGAAGGGCTGGGCTGGGTTATGAAAGTTTAATATATGCAGCTTTTCCCTGTTCTTTTTTTTTTCAGACATAAAGAAAGGTTGATATGTGACAAGATCCAGGGAGGGTTTGCCCTGGCCCATCATACAGATCAGGATTAGTAAAAACCTTAGTGTGGACATGACTAAATTAGTTAGCCTTCGATTCCTGTGGATTTCTTTAAGCTTTGGCTTCACTGCAGATGTATTGGGTTTTAAATGTCAGAGAATTTCTGACTTCTTCTCTAAATAAGTGCAGATTGGAGAGCTTGGATCAAAAGCCTGTAATATGTGGTTCTTGTCTGCAGTGTTATGTATGGGAGTCTGGTGCTAAAGCAAACTGGGTTTTTCTCTTGAGGTTTTTCAAACACTTGTTACCCTGCAACATGGTAGTAGGGCTCACTGATTTCAAGTTTCCATTAAACACAAGAACATGTTAAGCTGAAAATTAAAGTAGCAGAATCAGTTCTGTTTCTATTGAGAAGAGACAGGGAGACAAGCTTTCCACCAGCTTTCCACAGTTGTTATTAGAGTATCACAAAATACAATAGGCAGCAGATCTACAGCCAGGAGAAGGAATAATTAAGTCTGCAATACTAAGGTACTAATAGATTGTATTACAGCTCCAAGATAAATCCCAGGAATACTGGGAGGCTCTGTCTGTTACTGTTATAGAAACACTCATAGGTCAGAAGGGAGAACTTTTTGTGTCTAATTAAAACAGTAGTAGTTTTCTGAATTAGTGCTGGGCCTTAAACTCAGAGAATATTGCTCAACTCCTGGAATATAAGGGCTGATACACCTTTTTCCTAGCTCTTAAAAGTTAATACTCAAAGTACTTGAAGATAACTATCATGTACATTTTCTTTAATGAATTTTAAAAATTAAATACATGTACATGAACTTCATAAGTACATATATAACATCCTTCTATGTAGTCATGTTTGTTAGACTATTGAAATAAAAATATTAAAACAAGAAATAAATGTAATTGTTATTTACCTGAAATAGTACTTGCAAATAGTTGTGGTACACAGGTGTTCCAAAATTATTCTTCATGTGTATGTAAATTTTGTCGTATATAAACTTCATGTAACTTTTGAGGAGAAATTGAGACTTGATGATTAAAATATACATAAAAAAATCATTTTATTTCAAAGTCTGAAACACAAACTGGCTAATTAACCAGGAGATAATGGTATGGTTCAGTATATCACTGCTGCTATAGTTGGCTTGTGAACTTAAGAACTTTCACAAATGTATTTTTGAAAACTGTCAAAAGATATACTTAGTTTGGTGTTTTTATTGCAGATCACTAAGATGTAAGACAGGTCTGTGACATAACTTCAGGATGGAAGTTCTAGTTGCCTCATTGACCATGTTGTGTGCTGAAACTGGAAGCTTTGCCCATGCAGACTTGAGGCTGTTGCTCAAAGAAAGTGTCAGACTTTGTCAGCTGGTACTGCTGCCCAAAGTGGGGATGTTCCATATTGCGTTGTTTTACATTTGCACGAACTGCTATGGGGTGAACAGGTTTTGTTGTTTTGCTTTGGTGGGTTTTTTTCACCCCCAAATTAGTTTTTAGATCAGGTTCACAATCCAGTTCCCTGTGTGGCCATATAAAGGTTTGTACTGGCATATATCAGTGAATGATCTGGGGCAGGAACAAACTGTGAGGGGCTGGGACTGATGGTTCTTTAGGGTGCTTTTTTTGCCTGCAGTGGTGGTTCACACAGAAAACGTTTATGAGATTACAGGCTGAGATTTACTCTCATGTATGTGGCTTTAAACTGAGGACTGGGAAGAGTCTGATCTGCAGATAATGAATGGTCCGAGCAGAGTCTATAGCAATTCTTTTTTAACTTTGCATTCTTCAAGCAGAAAGTCTCACAATATGCATGTGACAGTGAAAACCTGTCTGTCTGAAAAAGCATTGGAAATATCGAAAGTCATGCATGAATGGATAATGCAGCTACGTTCAGTTTGATGTTGACTGCTGAGAGCAGAGCTAGGGGTTCGTAGCAATATGCCAGGTGAATGTAGGGATATGACCCAGCTGTATTAGCTGACTTTCAGAAGTTACTGTTAAATCTCTTACGCACTCGATGCAAGAAGTAGTTTTGAAAAATCTTCAGTATTTTTGTTATTTCTCTAAAATGAAAAAAAAAAGTGAATATACAATCAAAATGGATAGCATTGAATTTTGAAGTGAAGGCAAAGTACTGTGCAAATAATACTATAAACTTACTGTCCATAAAGATAAGGAAGAGAGTGAGGTAGTACAGGTTGGTGTGAATACATCTGTCTGTTAATGAATAGCTCAATAACTGTGAAACATTTGAATATTCAGTAAGAAAAAAATCCCTAACAATGATGAGTTGAATGTTTGCAATAACAAAATATCTCTAAATAGTCGTATGAGCATCAATTAAAGCACCAGTTAGAGGACTTTAAACTATTGTGTACAAGACTGATGCTGTGTTTCAGAAGTTTAGCCAAATTTAGGGGGGGGAAGGGCCTGAGAATATAGTGCTGAAATAAGAAATTTGAGGTAACAAAGTGATTAAATGTTTTCAAAGTTCTTGTGTTCAGTAATTTCAAAATTATCAATTCTTTCTCATTCTCCTTGTACTTATTGACAAACTCTAAATGTATTATTTTAAATTTGTGTGGTCAAGGTGAAGGATTATATTTAGAATAAACAAGGAGATTGGTTTTGGTGATTCTAGGTGTTCCAAAGCTCTCTGCTAAGGACTGGCTTTTGTGTAATGTGAGCTAGAAATTTTATACCAGTCCTTAGATAAATGGAAAAAACTTGCTTGGTTCTGTTCTTCTCTGTACCCTTCTCTTTTACAGGAAGAGGTACATAACCCCCTTTATTATAGATTTTAGGACTTTCTCTGTTTACATCACTAAGATTATTGGATATGAGATTGAAGTTTCTTTTTCATCATTGTGATGCACATTATCACTTGGATTTTTAAGTAATGTAATCCCAAAAGCATCCAAAACTATTGTTGAGAATTTAGAAGGAATGCAGATTGACTGTGTGGCCTGTTGCTTTTTACAAGCATAATATGTAAAACCATCCACTGCTTTTCAACTTCTTATGTTTATTTATATGGGAAGATGCTGCAAAACAATTAAGTGGAACGTGTTTTAAGAGGATGTTTCCTTTATAGAGAGATCTACATAAGACATGACAAGATTATTTCTTTCCTAATACTCAAATCATGTAAGCTAAAATTATAAGACAAATAATGACAAAGAAGTGTCAGCTTTTCTTAAAAATATTAACCTTTGCAGTTGCAAGGATGTGCTGCCTACCACCCATCCAGAGCACATGGGGAAATACATGGGCATAGCCAGGTGGGGAGACAGAATACAGGAAACTGCATCTAGCAAAGGATTGACAGAGTCAGGGTTTCAAAGACTTGTATTGAAAAGTACCAAAATAAGCATACTACAGATCTACAGAACATTTTAAAATCAGCAAGGCCTTTTTGTAGGACATGTTCTAAACTTAGTGGCAGCAGTAGGAAAGTAAAAGTACTGTAAATCGTACATGCCTGACTACTAGTGTAGCATTCTTGAACTGCTGCCCATTTGGGACTCGGCAATCTCCTTTAATGGAAGCATGTTTTCTTCAATATTTGAGTTTGTTTATTGCTTATTTATAAGCTCATATAAAGCCGGTGTTTTAGGCTGAGAATGACTGGATGTCAAAAGTTATCATTTGCAGATTATAATATCTATATAATTAGAAGTCCTTAGGAAAATTACTTAAAAATTGTTATTGAAACTTAAACCATTATTCAGATTTTTCTTCAAGTTGCTAGGATTTGTCTTTGGTTTCTCCTCTCTTGAAGGGATGGGAACATGACATTTTGAAATATAAAATAGATAGTACTTCAACATTAGAACAAAATAGTTTCTTTCAAGGGTTTTTTTTCATGGTTGTTCTTTACTTCTTTATTCATACCAGTTAGTGGGAGTCAAACTAAGTACTTGTCTGTTGGGTGAAAAATACAGTTTTAACTATTCATTTTTATCTGCCTAGTTCAAATGTGATTCTTCATCACATAAGCCACTTCACAAAGTAACATCTGGATCTGTCTTTTTTCCTTGTCATTTTGTAGATGTACTTTTCAAATAAAATGTGTATCTTTGACGAAGTAGATGGTATCCACCAGCAGTTAATTTTTTGTTTGGGGAGCAAACTCCTTTCTTGAATTCTGCCTTTAGTTGTAATGTAGTAGATTATGCAGAAACATTTTCTGATTGTTAATTGCTTTAGAAATTGGTGTTCATCTATATTAGGATTCCAAGCAAGAGAGTGAATTTATTCTCAAGCTTTAATTAAACTAATTTTAACAGATTTTTTAAAAAGTTCTTAGAAGTTTCTTAAGTGCAGAAGGAAAAACAATGACAGGCTGCTCTAGAGTGGTATTCAGTATCATGATCTGTTTTTCAGGTTAGCAGCCAGCAGTAATTCTAAAGTATCCTTTTTTGAAGTGTTTCTTTTGATGGGAGTAACTCAGTGACAGTGTCAAGGCAGCAGCTGCCGTGCACTTGGGAATTGGGTTCTTTAACTCTAGTGTGATTCTTGAACCAGAAGACCTTGGGCATGAAATAAAGACAAGGGAGATGCAAGTTCTGCAAAAGGTCTCCCATATTTGTATTTTTTCCCCTTTCTATAATAGTGTGATGGTTTTATGAACTCAAAAGTAACATTTCTTTTATTTTGCATTTAATTAATTCACTGTCAAGGTTTGTACAGTACTTCAAGTAAACAGATTTGTAAAACTTAACTACAGGCATATTCTAAATTGATTCACATATATTTTCTGATCTATGCAGCTGAATTATTTTCTTCTTGATTTCCAGCTAAGATGCAAATTTCCTTCACTAATTTTTGTCTTGCACTTCACTAACAATGTATATTGAAAATGTCAGATGTTTCTCATTACTTGTATTTTTTCACTGTTATAAAATAATCTGTCTACTGTCCTGCAGTATTTGTGTGTTTCTTTATTGCAGTGAATATACTTGAAGCTTAGTACGTAGCAAGGTACATCTACTGGGAGTTCCTGCAGATGCAGAAGTAGTGAGTATTTTAGTGGCATATACTGGGATGATCAGAGCTGCTCCTTGCTCACTTGGGGTTAGCAGAAGGAAAGGGCTGGCTGTGGTTCTGGCATCTTCAGAAAATGGGGAGAGCCTGTGCCTAGGCAGAAGCAATCGTGCTGGTTCATTGTGTCCTGGCTAGGTAAAGCAGTGGGAAGCGCATGAAAAAGAAACAAGTAATGCTCAGAGAGGCCAGGAAAGTTTAGAGTTTAGAGGACGATAGCCTGATCTAAATATAGTATCTTAGTTTGGAAAATGGTGTAGACGGATTGGGACTGTACTTTATTTTTGTGTAGTTTAATTTCTTTTTTTATTATAGAGACTGATTTTTATTTTTATCCTGTGACTCTTGACATCTTTAATAGAATGCTTGAGAGAGCATCAAAAGAACACACCCCACCCACTCAGAATCATCCCCTTCCAAATACAGTTAGGAAATAGCCACAACCTCCTAAAACTGTAAATCTCTATCAGAATATGTGGGTCTCTTTCATCAAGTAGAAGTCATCGTTCTGCTAGTATTTTTCAGTCGAAAGTTAGTTGGTATATTTTTGTCTTCTAAAGATGACATGCTGTAGATTAGATAGCTCAGTGTAGAGGAATACATTGTAGATACTCTTGGGAATGCAGCAGGTTACGCTTCAACCATAAATAGCTTCTGACTGTAGTACTTTCTTTCTTTAGCTAAAAGGACTTCTTCATGAAGGTTTTGCTGAATGTCATGTATAAAGTATTTTTTTTTTTTTTTAGCTCTTGGTTATTGATAAAGCAGAATAATCTGCTGCTGTTTGCTGTAGTTTTGATGCTACAGTTTCTGTTACTACCTAAAGGTTTTTCTCAGGCTGCTAACTGAAATGTTTCTGAGCTGCAATGAAGTGGAAAACTTTCAGCCTTGAAGAAGAATGCCTTGAAAGTTATGAGCATACCAAAATCAGTTACACTGGAATATTGGCAACAAATATTGCTAGGACATTTTTTGAAATTGTAAGTGTGTGGGAAAACTAATGTTTATATGTGCCCTGTAAACCAGAGTGAGGCTTTTAATATTCAAAAATAGATCAATATAGGATATACAGAGGTTACATAACACATTCAAGATTCCATTTACATGGTTGGTGCTGGAAAATATATAGAATGCATGTGTAACCTTCCCTTCTCTGAAAAAGGAAGGGTATTGGAACCACTAACAAGCATATACCTCATTGTGGGTTTTCTGAATGCTCAGCAGTAAAAAAAATAACATCATTCCCCTAATTTAATGCAGTTGTAAGGTGAGAACTTTTTGCCATTGATGTGTATACTTAGGCTTATAGAATATCCTCTAAGACTTAGTTTTGTAGGTATGTCTATACATGATGCATTGAAGAGCTGGTTTGTGCTGCTTTATTTCTGTTATGTTACAGGTCTCATTGGTGCATCAGTTATTTTGAAACTGATGCTTCCCATTTTCTATCTAACTGATATTGAAACTGTGCTGATAACAAGAACTGGATGGAAAAGAGTCCTATGCAGGTACATATACAAAACAGGAAATAGGTTACTTGAGAGATGGTGCTGAATCTGAACATAAAAAGTAAAACTTGTTAAATATGCATTAGGAAATCCTTTGCTATAATCCTAGACTTTTTTCAGCACTTTTCACTGCTAACTTCATATGTAAGTCAGATGTTCACTTTGGGTCATAAAAAAGTAGATTTAATTAGAGCACTGTAATGACAGTCAGTAGGGAATCAGGACTCCTAAAAACTAAGAAAATGTAGAAAGGTTTTAAAACCAAAACTTTAAACAGATTTTGTATTTAGAAATGTAATTGTATTAAGAACTTTTTGTAATCCATATAGTAAATGACATCACCTGCCTTTTTTTCACTGCTGGTATATGTAAAGCAGTTAAGTCAGGCCATTTTCTTTTGGCTTCTGTTGTAGGTTAAGGCAGGATTCTAGTTCTTCATGATTCTATAATGCCTAGGGAATTCTTAAATAGAAAATGGACATTAGGAGCCACTGAGAAATTTTCTACCATATTTTAAGGGACAGAGAAAGAAGGATTGCAAAAACACTATTCAGATGTATCACAGCATACATCAGTGATGCTCTGTAGAAGTTTCAGACAAATGGGGATGTGAAGTAATGCTTCTATAAATAACTCTGTGTTCATCCATAAACTTTTACTGGAAAGGCATGGAATGAGATGCCTGCATCTCTGCAAGTGGAATTTTGGGTGTGGCAGCCCCAGTAGGAAAAAGTGATCTTTTCTACTGACCACCTGTAAAAGATGAGGAAAGGATTTAAGGACACTTTCCCATCCTCTTTTTACTGCTGGAGGTGAAAGCAGGAGCAGGATTTCCAGCTGGTTGGAATATAGGCTGTCAACTTCAGTGACTTCAGATATAATAACCCAAAGTACTGAGAAAGGGTTCTCAATCCTAGAATATAATGACAGGTCCTTGGTATAAATACAAACATACATCCTTTTCCTGTAATAACAAATTCAACTATTAGGCTGGGAAACCCGTAAGCTGTGGTAAAACCACTGTTGCAAAGTCCTAGAAAGCAGAAAAGTCTGGTTCCCTCACAAGGATCTAGTATTTAGCCACTTGGCCTCTTGCCTCATAAAACAGATGTTAGTATTATCTCTGATATGTCTTGCTGCATTTATAATGTACAAAATAGTTGGCTGCTAAAGGTGATGGCTTAATTACAGTGGAATGTAGACTCTCAACTCTTCCATTAGTTTTGCAATGGCTAAAAATAGCTCCTGTAAAATATAGTAAAGTTAAATGGACTAACATATCACTTGTCTGTGCTGAAAGTTGAAATTGCCAGAAACAAAGAAGTTTGGGTATTTTTCCTTTTCAGCTGACAATTATTCGTGACAGAAATGGAGGTTCTCATACATGGACCACTTTGTTGTGCTTTTCAGATTAAAGAAGTGAATTGATCTTTAGCAGTGTCCTGATACTTGTATGTGTTGTTGAGAAAGTCCTGTTTATTAGATGAGGATTTCTTTTGCATCATTTCAGTGTTTAAGATTTTTAACCTGCGCTAAAAGAACAGAGAAGCTTCAATTGTAGTGACTTCTTTGTGTGTAGTAAGACATTTTAACATCCTTCTCTTACAGTTTAGTTAGACTGTGTTACACTGAAGTACCACCACTTAAGAGATGTGGCAATAGCTGATACTGTGAGTTGTGGATGAGCAAAATGGTCAGTCTGTTGCATTATCTGAGATAGATAATAATACTTTTGTAATAGAAGCTATTATATCATTTAATTTTATCATAATAGAAGAAAAACACCTTACAAATGGGAGTGGACCTGATTGTCAGTAAGTATTAATGACTGGGGTTTGGATTCCTTGGGATTTTATTTTTGTATTTCTGCATAGTAACTAAAACTCCTTCACAAGCAGAAGTTTAGCCACACACCTTTATCTTAGTGTTAACATTACAGCTGTTAAAAATGTATAGTTGCAATGTTAACTTCATATTAAGGTAAAGATATTTTTGGATGCACACCCAACAAATTATCACCTTTGTACAGGGTGCATTGAGTTTGAGGAGGAGCTATCGAAGTCATAAGACGTGATTGTGACTCATGTCTGTTGACTTGACCTTTCTACCTTTGAAAATCTCTTCTACTGAGTTAAATATCACACCTTGTAGCTTGGATAAGGGTGTTATTTTTTCGAACATCTTGAGCTGTATATGTCATATTACTCTGCTCTGAATGTTAGACAAAACCAGGTAAATATTTTATATTAAAAAAAAAAATATTTATATTGGGGTAACATAAAAAAAATTACTCGCTTGCTGTTGCAGCAGAAATCCTTGATTTTTTTTTTTTTTAGTCAATCTTTTTGAGTTTGCTTTAACACACACTTCCACAGATATCTTACTAATTGTGCTGGAACTAGTATGGGGAAGGGGGAGAGCGTTTCTCTCTTGTGGACAGATTGCTAGTTTCTGTATTACTAGTACTTAGAGGCAAATTCTCCACACAACATTTGCATGACCTTAGCTTTATCTTAGATAGTTCTGTTTCTTGAGTAAGTCATGTTGGACTTGAAGCATTTCAAAGCAGTAAAACAACTTCTTGCACCAAACTTAAGCTTAATGTAAGTACAGAGGAATCAATCCAGTCAAACTGAGACAAGTCTAGTGATAAGAATTTATCTTAGAAAAGAACCCCCTTGTTTTAGTCTCTAGCAATAATTCAAAATGGGTGTATTCATTTCTAAAAGGAATGGATATCCATATGTACTATTTGGCAAGTATATTAAAATACACACTTTATTTTAAAATTACATGTATATATTCAAGAAGTAATTCTAGGCCATCATGATAAAGTTGTTTATATATTTATATGGTACAGAAAATTGCAGATATTTACATGATTAAAACAGTAACTCTAATATTTATTTGAAAGTGTTTAAAGTAACAAACAAACCAAAGTTCACTGCTACCTATGTCCCTTTCAATGCATGTATTTGCTATCAATTTTAAAACTTAAAAGGTTCATATTTTAAAGGAGCCTCAAACTGTTAAACACTCAAAAATAGTAATTTCTCTGCCATTTACCAGTCTTCATATTTTTATGGGATCTTAAGAATTTTTCACTGAAGTATGTCTCAAAAGAAGACTAAATTTTCCAGTTCAAATTTAGAAAATGCAAAACAAGTTTGTGCATGAAATTCCTGTGTTGGCAGTAGGAGGTAGGACACAGATACCCGTCATTTTCACTGCCCAGTCCAGTACAGTAAGTGTACAGCTCCAGTTGAGAATCTGTGACTAAGGGACTTAGTCTTAAAATATTTTGAACTTGCTTCTCTTTCATTTATTGAATTGTTACTTAATCCACCTGGTTTTCCTCATCTTCTAAAGGGGATTGTGTGTATTTACCACATTATGAATATATGCTATGATAACATTGCAGGAATTAGATGAGAAATTATCAATTCAGTGCTTTGACTGCATGCACCTTGGTGAGGCTGCGTTTTAGGGGAATTACTTCAGTCTTCTTGGCACAGTTTTCCGATACATCATTATTGGTGATATTTTCAGTGTGCAGTATGGTATTAACATTTCATAAAATCTTTTCCCTCTATCTTGAAAGATTGTTTATATTTTGGTATTTAATAGAGTTTCAACTAATGTGTGTGGTCTGCTGGAAACCATACTGATTATGTTAAATGCAATTTTCTTCTGAGTATTTTATTCTCATATATTACGAGAAGCTAAATGAAAACTAAGATAGCAAAGTCTCATGGAGAATGGAGGAGTGGTGGCGTTATAGGCGTGGTTTCATATGCTGGTCTTATTCATGGACACATGTTAATAAAGGTTGTGACAGCAGGCCCTATTCATTGTAACTGAGATTCTGCTGTTTCTTTTTCACATCTGAAACTAGAAAGAGTAAGGTTTGTTTCCACCACGCTGGACTCCGCTGGAATTTTTTGGCAGGCAGTAGGAACTTCAAGTTATAGATAAAAGCTTGGAAACTGCTGAAGTGTTTGTACCGTGCCTGTTGCCAGAATATCTAGTCACGCTTCTTGGATACTGTAGCCATCTGTGACCTCAGATTTGGGTGCTCATCACCTGTGCTATGCCATATCCTCCATCCAGTCCTTGTGATCGTGAGAAAGGTCACTGTGGGGATTTTCTTTCAATGTCACGTTTCTTTGCAAGCCTCCTTGCAGGTTCTTCTCCTCGTGTGAAACCATCAGAAGCTGCTACAACGAGAAGCAGCTGAAGGCTGCATTTCTTAAAATGTTTTCATTCCCTTTTGTAGAAAAGAAATCTCTTTCTTACGTCCCTTTCTCTAACTGATGTTGGCACAGCACTGCATGGAGACAATTTCTAGTTCTCCAAGCAAGTCTGTACTGCTGTTGGAGCACATTTTGGGGGGGACATGTTCTTTGTGTTAGTAAATGCTGGCCTAATCGGGGATTGTTGGTGGCTGGAAGCTGAGATGTTAACAAGGAATCCCCAGGGAATTTTGTTACCTGTTTAGGTGCAGTGTTCTGGCTGAGGCAGGTCACACAGCTTTTCATAGAGGAGCTAGAGGACCAAGGGCTGCCGCTCAGCAGCTGTTACCTGAGTAAAAGCCAAGATTCCTCCTGAAGTATTCATCAGGGCAACAGCTCAGACTGGGAGTGAGGGGCCGAGAGGACCAGCTGATTGAGGACCTCCCTATTTTAAGGAACACTTTTTTCCTTTTTTTAAATCTGTTTCGTCTCTTATAGCCGGGCACTCACTGTTTGCACACAGGAATTGAACCCCATTTAATCAGTGTCCTACTTGAATTCATCCACATATAATGCAATGCAGTATGGATATTTCTGCCTTAAACAGCCTCTTGTTACAAAGCAGAGAGCTGTGACTGAGATTAAATTTAAATCCTGATTTGTGACATGTTAGCACAGCAAACTAATGCCAAAATCTATTAAGCCTCCTAAGGTTTGGTTTTTTTTTTTTTGTTCTTGACGTTTGGTGAGTGCTGAGATCTTGACCACAATCACATTTGCTTCTGGGCAGGAGGAAATAGTCCATGTAGTTCCAGTAATCCAGACAAGCCATCACATCTGGTTTTATGAATGATTTCGGGGGGAAGGGAAGTTTGCAATTGATTAACATTGTTCTTAAAATCAAAGACTACTCTAGTTTCAGGAATTACTGTAGAGAACTTCAGTGACCTTGGCAGTTAGCTCAGAAAAACAACTTCTTTCCTTTTCTTCTTTTTTTTTTTTTTTTTGTATCCTAAAAACTTGTTCAGAACTTATATTAAGAGACATAGTAGTTCCAAATCTGTACTTCCAGCTCTTCAAAATAAATTACAAATTTAATCATGCATAAGATAAAAATCATGAAACTCTTATTTTTATATTCCAAACAAGTATGCTTGTATTAAATAGCTAAAGCATTTTAGCTGTACTTGTCAAACAGGTTTTCTTACTGTCTAATTGTCTATAGAAACTGTTACTAAAATTCAAGACCATATCAAAACAAATGCCAATACTTTGAGGAAAAAATATAAGCAGTTTTACTGTGAGTTTTGACATGTCTGGTTTGGGTTTTTTTCTAAAGGCAGGTTCGCTGTGTGCTAATAGCACATGGGTGGGAAGTGTGAATAATGTGCATGAGCACTCATCAGGTGTTAAACATGCTCTGTTTGAAAGCTCCACTTACCTTTCTATAACAACTCCTACCACAAGTCAGCAATCTAAATTCTTACCCTAGTCAATATTCTCAATATTGAATGTATGATATAACTCAGTATAGTTGTACTGTGCTCTTAGGAGCAAGTCTTCGGGAGTCATTAATGCCCAGGTTTTCAGTATTATCTTTCTTCTTCGTAAGAGATGGCAGTTCGATAATCTTGTTTTGAGTTCACAGTCATTCAGTTTGCACAACTTAAGCAGATTCCCTGATATCTTCAGCTTCATGATCCTCTCTTCTGTTCAGCAGTGCCACTGCCATCATTCAGCAGTTTAGGTGTTTTATTAGATGGGATTTTGGGTGGTGGATGCCGTATGTCAAGGCACCTGCTTCACGAGTTACTTGGTTCAGAATTGACCTGAGGCAAAAGTGTAAGCCCCCTATGGGTTCTCATAAACACTATTACTACTTTTTTTCACCACATCAGCCAGAATAGGCTGTATTATTAAAAGACATGCTCAGACCACTACTCATTACTTTCAGCAACTATACTTAAAACATTTCCCAGGAGTACAGAAATTGAAGGCTGGCATCTTGAGTTAATCTATGTAAATAGATAGTTTTGAGCCAGCAATCAAAGTGAGGTTGAGTCTGTTGCAGAGGGAAAGCTGTATATGTGGGCGCTTTTTTTTTTCATTATTTATCAGTACTATCCAATTTGTGGTCCTTGATAGTTCATTTTGATAAAAATAGCTTTGGTTTCATTACATGCTGAAATGTTTCAGAAATGCCCAGTCTGGCTCACAAACATGTATTTTCCCACTGCAGAGGTGTGCACTGCTGCCTTCAGGTGCTGGGTGGGCGATCCTGCCCTTCGCTGCTGCTCGGGCTGAGATCTGGGTCACCAGCAGCTGCTGTGCCAAGTAGTCCAGGACTGGGACCTCCCAGCAAAGACTGGCCCTTCTCTTCTAACCAGCAGTCAAAACACTACCAGAATGCAAAAAGAAACTGAGAATCAGTAACTGGCTGCCCATTCTTTTGTCTTGGATTTTAAAGCAATGAGGCCTGTTCTCTCTTTTACCAGCAGGAGTGGTTTAGTCATTATCTGTTCAGAGCATTTCCACTCTGAAGATATTTTATGTTAAGTGATTCTGAGAGGGAGAGCAAAGGAAGGAGCTGTGCAAAATTCATTGATGGCTTCTTGGCATAGAGAATGTGAATGATCTCTCCTGTCTTTGCACCCTGCCTGCTTGAGCAGAGCAGAGGAAAGGACTTGGGCCCTGCCTCCAAGACTGTTGTTTCTTTTAACAGATTTAATTATCAGGTTTAGGGGACAGAACACCTACAACCTAAAGGATGTGAGGTTCAACCTGGGAGGGAGTTTATCCAAGTGGACAAAATAATTTTTTGAAAGAATATTCAAGCTCTAACAAGAGACTTGTAATAGGATGTCATCAAATAAAGTTGGAATATCCTGTATTTTAAATCATTTCAGTTTAAAAGTGTATTTTTGAGTTTGGAGTTCTGGGAGGTGCTTTTCTTAAAGAAAAAATCCTACCTCATTTCCCTTACCCAGCTATTAGACATTCTGTCCAGTTGTGCCAGTGTGGGCATTATCTCCATTTTAAATGCTGTTGAGGCTGCTCATCTCTGCAGGGTGAGGATCTGTCTCAATCCGTTGCCTCATCAGAACTCGTCAGCACAGGACCAGAGCAGCCTCAGTTGCAGAACACATTCTTGCTCTGCATTCACAGTGACCTTCAAGGGTCACAGGGGTCACTGGGTGCACAGTTGCCTCCTTGGAAGAATTTATGTCCCAGTGACCTTTGTGCCAGGTAACTGGGTGAGAGAGTACTTTTTGTTTAAAAGTATCATTTACTCAGAATGATGGGAGAGACTGAAGGAGTATCATCCGTGGCTTTGGGGGGAATTTAAAGATGAATGTTTAAATGCACAGGCAGTGTGAGCAGCTTCCAGTGTTACTACCCATAGTGTTGAACTCTCAGCTTTCTTAGAAGCAGATTGAAGCAGACAGCTCTGTATCCTGAAACCCTTCAGCCCAGGGACAAAGATGCTGCTAAGACTGCTTAGGCTGAGGAGACCTTTAACTCAATTAGTGCAAATTTGGAAGGCAAATTACTAATGATCATGAAGATCTAATTTCATTGAAGACTTGCTAGAGACTGTGTGTGGAACAAGGGCTTCAAAAACCTGGGTATGGAAGAACATAACATCCCTTTAACAGATGGGATGTAGGACTTGCAGAGGGATAAAAACCTCCCCTGTAACAAAATACGTTGTTGTTCAACAGATAACCAATTGACTGAAGTCTCTTTGTTAAACCCTAGGGAAGAACATTTCTGAATTATTTATATTTTAATTACATTGTTCTGTTTGAGAAGTGTACATTCTTGGCATAATTTTAGCACACTTCAGGTGCTATTGAAACACAGAATAAAGGTTTACTTTTGGGTTTGGAGTGGGATTTGGTGGTTTTGTTGGGATTTGGTTTTGGGTTTTTTTATCTCCATTTGTCATTTATCTTCCTCCTCTGAACTTTGAAAAATGTAATATCCTACTTTGAGGAGGTAGATGATGAATTTATTTCTAGGAACTTGCAGAACAGGCACAAAGGATTATGGTTTAAAAATACATAATTTTTATTTGTAAACTTTTTTCAGTCTCTGTTTTTAAAGGCTATATAATAGTATGAGAATCCTGATGTGTTAGAAAAACGGGAAAATCAAAGATCTTAATCTAATTTGGATATGTTTACTACCTAAACAAATAGTGTCTAATACAGTTGCTATATTATTTTATTTCCAGTTTCAGTTGTTTCTCAAAACAAAACACTCAACACGTGGTTTCCTTCATTATGGATATGCACCTTTGTACTAGTTGCTCATTGCTATTGATTATTCTCATTAAAAGAAAGTTGATTCTTTTTATATGCCTATATATGGAAACAGTGTCATGTATTTCCCAGTCCAACTATTAATAGCCTCTCTACATATGCATAATTATTTATTTTAATCTGCACAGAGAAATGCACTCACAAGTAAATTTGCATTGGTTTTTTTCCCTTTAGTGTCTCACTCAGTTCGTCATCTCTACATTGCTTACTTCTTGTCTTTTTTACTGATAGTCAAATTCTAGGGCAAGATGGTGCTTCTGACCACTTCTGATACTTCAGAATCTTTGAGTTGTTAACTTTTTGTACTAGAAGTAGCAGCTGTGGGTAGAAATGTTTTAATGAGAGATTCGGGAAACTTTTAAAATTATAGTTGAGGACTAGTAGATTGGATCTTGTTTATGGAAGGCAGTTATTGCTGCAACATGCACAGATTGAAATACTTTGACCAGCATTATTTGTTGTCATAAATGGTCCAGGCACAACCTTCATGATCCAAAGTCTTCTGAAATCGAAATTACTGTGGACAATGTCTAGTGATTACATGTTCTGGACATTCTTCAGTTTATTAGTTGATGCTGTCTGCGCTCCTCAACTGCTTCCCAAATGTTTTCTTCTACTGTTTACTGTGCTGTATTGTTATTTTTTACAGCAGCAAATAGTGATAACTAATTTTACAGCAAAAACATTCAAAATTTTAATTACCCCTTCAAATACCTTACTGTCCACCCAATTTTTCTGCAGTCTAAGTAATTTCATTGTCATGCTTAAGAAAATTTTGTTCTCTTGGGTAGTTACATGCAAATCAGACCACACATTTATTACATCCTCAATTAGGACTGGGTCATATTCTAAATTCAGGAGAACCCTTCTTTAATCTTCACTCACTTAGCTCTAGCTGGGACTTTTGGGTAAGATCTGAACTCTTTGTTCAGGGTCCAGATATGAGACAGAGGAAATTGTGTCACATATGTAATGAATTGTATTTGAACTTTATTGATGTAGGTTCTATAACATGCACTTTGTGCTCTTACTTCTCAGTGATATGTGAATGCACTCTGGGCACAAGCACAGGCTCCTGTTCACTGGGGGTCTGACATTTCATCCCTTGCTCCCTTACTGCACCAACTGCAATCATTTTTCTTTTCATTTCAGCTTAGCTTGCCTGCACAAGAAAGCAAGATTTTTTTATTATTATTATGTTTTTAAAGTGAAAGACTTTACTTGAGGAACTTAAAAAATAAAAAACCTAGCAAATGTGTTTTCCAGTAACAACTTGACAAATCTTCATAAAGATGACAATATTTCTTTAAACAACTGAAAACAACAGCGTGGAGTTTTATCTTTTTTTTTTTTTTTTTTTTTTTACAATCTTTAAAAGGAATCTATTCTAATGAATGTATAAAAATTCATCATAGATAATAATTGTTAGAAGTTAGTCGTATTTCCTGTATCCATCTGGTCTATTAAAACACAAATTAAATCTAGAAAATTACAAATGTGAATCATTAGCTCTGAGGCATATAAACACCAGGCAAGCAGCCATGACAAATCCAAAAGTATTTAAATCTCTTGGTGTTAAAAATAGGCATAGTAAAGATGTCACTAAATTTAAAATCTGTTGTTAAATGTAACTCCAGTGAACATGTAATATCTTGTGAGATTGTTGCTTTAGATCAATGTTGCTGTAAACCCACGATTCATAAATGTTCTTGCAGAGCAAGTGTTTAACATACAGGGACCTTAATCCTGGGCACTTTAAGTGTGGGGTATGTGGTGACAGAAACGGTGTTTCCTGGTGCTTATATTACTGTTTTTCTTCCTAGGGGGATGCCAAAGGTCTCGTAACCTCTGAGAACGTGAGCACTGGCCAGAAGTTGGACTTCTCAGATACAATGGTACAGCAGAAGCTGGATGAAATAAAGGACCAAATCAAGCGGGAAATAAGGAAGGAACTTAAAATCAAGGAGGGAGCAGAGAACCTCAGGAAGGTCACAACAGATAAAAAGAACTTGGCATATGTGGACAACATTTTGAAAAAATCAAATAAGAAGTTAGAAGACTTGCATCATAAGTTACAGGAGCTAAATGCACACATTGTTGTAACGGATCTAGAAGATGTTGCAGGTACCCTATGTTACTGTGAAATCATTTTTTCCTCATAGCTGAGATAAGCTGTACCCCATTGCACTGGAAAAAATTGCTCTGTGAATGAGCGAATCCTTAGTTGGCAAGCTTGTTACTTATGTATTTCTCTTTGTTTTGATTCACAAATGAGTGTTCAGTACTTTTGAGTTTCTAGGGAACACTGTATTTCATGGACTGTGAGTTCTTCACTTTCAGTTCTTACTGTATTAAAGTATTTTCTCAGTCACTGTAATATTTCCTAATAGCTTTTTGCTGTATAAAAGCAAATATCAGTAGCTCTCCCAGTGGCTTTCTCCGACTTACACTGTAGGCATCAGTATTAATGCACCTTTTTATTCTTGCACCTAAAGAATAAAAAGGTGCATTTATACTTAAGCATTTATACTTAAGTATAAATGTTGTAAATTTTTCTCCTATAGAATAAAAAAGATTTATACTTGAAAGTATAAATGTTGGGTATAAAAGTATAAAACTTGGGTTTTGTTTTTTTAAACTTAGGACTTAACTCAGAATACGT
Organism: Empidonax traillii; assembly: GCF_003031625.1. Lineage (NCBI taxonomy): Eukaryota > Metazoa > Chordata > Aves > Passeriformes > Tyrannidae > Empidonax > Empidonax traillii. Next base: position 1,263,055 of record NW_020955307.1, read on the forward strand.
TTTTATGTTATGCTGTTATCTGACTAACTTATCAAACATTTCTTACAGTGACACTTCTTAGGGTTTGTTAAGTCTCCAAGGCTTTTCCACAGCAAAGCTACCATTTTAAAGACAATTGGAAATTGTTTTCAGAGAATCACAGAATGGTTGTAGTTAATGGTTTTAATTAGTATTTTCTGCGGTGTGGCAGTGAGTCAGTACTAATTTTGAATGTATTTTTTAAGAATACCAGGCTTGGTATTTTAAGATGGAATGTTGTGAAAGTAAACAGTCCTTTTTCAGCTCTGTGGAATGACCTGCTGGATACTGCCAGCTTGGTGATTTCACATTGCACAGACTCTTCTTGGCAAAAAGTTAATAAATGTGCACAAGCCATGGAAGGTTTATGTGAAGTGAATGCAAACTCTAAAGAAGCTTGGGCAGCAGAACAGAAGTGCATCATCCCTGTGCTGGAAGGTGGGTTACCGTGAGAATTTGGGAAAGTACTGGCGGGACTCTCTTGCCCAGTGACATCCTGCCAAGGCACTCAGGTGTCCGTGTGTGGTCCAAGGTGGCCTGCACAGTATCCTCTACATTCTCTGCGCTTTTTGCTTTTAATCTGTGCGAGATACAAGAGGCAGAACGGGGACACAGCTGGAACTAATGAGGCAAAGTGGTTGCTGCAGCGTGAAATGGGAATGAATACAATAATGTGTGCTTCTTAGATAGCCACTGGGCTTTGGGTAGACATAAAGCATTCTGTTCCATATCTGCTAAGATTTATGAAAATCTGCTTCAATGTGACAGTAGTGTGGCTTTTAAAGGAACAGGAAGAGCGGAACAGAAAGTAAATGATACACAAACTGTGTATAGACCAAATATTAAAAATCTGTGCAGACGTAAGTTTGCAAAATTCATCCAGTACTAGAACTCAAAAAGCGGATGAGCACAGAATGCTCTTGTTGGAATGCTCTCTTCCAGTGTAGCATTTTTTAAACCCTTATCATAATGAGTTGATGAGCAATATTGCCATTGTGCGTATCTTGGGAAATGCAGTAGAGGTTCAAAGGATAAAAGATCAAGGTTGATAAATTTATGTGCTTCTGCATGCATTTCACGTGTGATAAACTTCTTAGTACTATGTTTTTAAATTCCATTCTATTCTAAGTGTTATTTGTACAGTCTTGATTATTGAAATATGCAAGAAAAAAGTATTAATTCTGTGGAGATCTTTATAATGTCTGTAAAGTATCACATCAGGTATTCGTATGTAAGAACCATTTTAAGAGGATATTTTGCATAATCTTTTTGAGGGGAAAAAAGGTAGTCTTCTATTAATATCTCTTTTTAGATCGAAGATTTACAAGCATCCACCCTACAAAATTGAAATGCTTGAGTTTTTTATACTATTTGCCTTGTAACTTGATTGCTTGTCTTCTTCCTCATTCATGGTCAGTAGTTAATGGAGGAAGAGCACTATCAGTAAATGTTCTGTGTGTCCTGAGACTAATGGGTGCAAGTCATCTGGGTGATAATCTGATTTTTAATACTGAAGTCTTAGGTTTGACTTAAGGTGTTAGTGAGCTTGGCCTTTGCAAAATAGGGATGGGAATATAGAAGCTATGACATGCAAACTGTGTGTGTGTGTACATGTACACACTTATTATTCAGGAAGTGCATAGACACATAACCCTAAAGGGGTTCTGTCCATCTGACAGAAGATACCTCTGTGGAGAGGTCACAGGTATCTCAGTTTAGGAATTCTTGCTTTTTTGCTGAGTCAGCAGTGAATTTAATAACCATTTACTGTTGAATATGGGAGCTCCCTGAATAAGTGCATTGTTTCCAGGGGTTATCTTTATTCCATGTTACTGCTTTTCACTTTAGCTCATGTTTGACCTTCCTCTGGTCAGTTAGTAACAACTTATTTAAAAGACAGAAGGAAATATATGGGAAATGTTTAGACTGTGCAGATCATGAATGCTGAAAATCAGGTAAAGAAGGGTTCAAGAACTGTAGGAGTCAAGGTCTGTGTTCTCTTTATGTACTTCAGTATTTTTCAGGGGTGGCCCTGGTTTTCGTTCTGACTTACACAACATTTAAGTTTTTGCAGTTTCTAAGTAGCAAAGTCAGGACTGGGATGCATTGAGGCAATGATCCCTTTGACTTGTCAGGCCTGAACTCTGAATTTTTTTGTTCTGTTGACTGGTTGAAAGGTCATTACGGTAACTTAAAACAGTAATTTAATCTTCCCTTGTTCCTGTATCTGAAAAGTGGGTGTGAACATATATTTGTAAAGTGCTCCCAAGTTAGAACTGAGAAGTGCCATGAAGCTGTTGTGGCTCTTACTGTTGCTTATGGTATCAAGCAGTAACTTCTATTACTTTAACAAACTATTTTTAGTGTAACTGCTTTGTCATCAGCACAGTCTAATCAATACGTGTTAAAACAATTAAATACAGTGTTAACGAGTCAAATGTAGAAAAAATGTGTTTTTATAACATTCCCTTTCAAGCAAGATGTTTTTATGGTATTTTATCTAGAGCTGAAAGCTTTCCAAGTCTTAATGCCATAGGAAATTATTTTCACAATTATTTGAAGAATTGGTACTAAACTTTAACCAAAAAGTATGGTTTGCCAAAAAGCTGTATTACTAAGTGTGAGGGTAGATTTGGGAGCAGATATGTGATTCAGAAACAAATTTTTAGCATAACAAAGGTGTTCTTTACCTTATGGGTTGCTGATGACTCCAAGTTTGTTTTAGAAATGGGACTTTGTACCCAAGTCTGCCCTTGTTGTGCAGCGTATTAGTCATACAAGGATGTGGAAGTTTAAAATTTGTAGGTCAGCACTTAAAAGTAAGCAGAATTCAGCAATAAGAGTAGGACAAGCCTAATGGCCATTACTGTTGACAGTCTGAGAGATGTAATATGTAACATGGGGGTGATTGCTTCTGTTTTAGAGATGAAGATATTTTGTATCTTGAAAACATACTTCACAGTAGCACAGATTAAATTGGTATTTTTCTTGTGTGTGTAAAATGTTTTTAATATGATTCAGTGGAGGTGCAAGGCTGAAATAGCTTACCTACAGCAAATCACCAATTTAATTAGGCATAGAGTTAATACAGAGAAAATCTATAAATTGGGAAATTAATTTGTCTCATAGAGCTGAAGTTAAGGTGTATAGAGAGGTGTGATGGATAAAACATGGAGAACATGAACTCAAAAAGGCAAGTTCATGCCTCTTCTTCCATTCTCCTAGCCAACTTGTAAGCTATCATCTTCACATCAAATTTGGCTGTAGGCATCACAAAGAAGATAAGTTATTTTTTTTAAGAATGAGATTAGCTGACAGGGGAGTGAGGGAGACTTTTTGTCCCTACAAATGACTAAGGTTAATCTGTCAGACACCAGAGTGTCCTTATAACACCAATTACTGGAAACTGGTTGAGGCAGCAACAAAATTGATATAAGTAGTGACTTCTTAGACAGCAGACTCCACTTAACAAGGCTCATATCCATAGGAATTTCATGGTAACTCTTGGGAACCTTAGTACAAAATACCAGTATCAAAACAATCCATCACTTTTTTATTAGTTAAAATTGACTGTTACCTAATGGAAATTCAATTGAACTCCAGAAGTTTCCAGGAGGTCAGTGCTGGATGTTTTCTGAGTGCAGAATATCCGCTGCTGCCTTGGACCTACTAAATGGCTTAGTTCAGGTGCTGATCCAACCATCTGACTCCCTGAGAAAAGCCTGATGATGCCTCTCTCTTCCTCCCTTCAGCTATGCCTAAACTTGCATCGCAGGGATTTTTTGGGGGTATGACACTGATGAGGCTAACTGCAATTAAATATCCTCAAATAAGATTAAAATAAACTATTTACCAAAGGGCACTTGCTACTAATTGAGTAGCTTAACAGCATGCTGCAGTACCATCTGGGAACCCAAATTCAGAAAGTTACTCGGGATCCTGGATTTCACACTGAGCTCACCGAAGAAATAGTGTATGTAGCATCTGGGGAAGAGTCCCCAAAGGAATGAGCAGCAGTCTCAGTAGAGTAGAGTTGTGTAACTAATCTTAATAAATATAATTTAGATGAGAGTGCTGGTAAAAGGCCATTTTGCTGTTGAGCACTGTACAAACTCCGTCTGTAAAGGTTTTCAGAAGAGCAAAAATCACAGTTAAGATAAACATTTCAGACTGCAAATTGCCATTGTCCTCATGTAATCCAAATATTAAAAAAAAAATCCATTATATCATCCCTATTAACCTCTTTTAAGTCTGATGAGTAAATTTTTATGAAAACAGGATGTTGCAGGTGCTGGGAAAGCAGCATTGCAGCTCCTCCAGCAGCCTGGATGTTTGCTAACCAGCCACACAAAGTCACTAATATTAAGTAACAACATTCGTAGTTTTTCAGCAAAATGCCATGCCTGTTGTACTTCAACTGAAGTTCACTTGAAATGCATCTGTTACTTCACTTGATATTCATTGTCAAGAATATTTGGGCCTGGGAGCCCAAACCTGTACCGAGCAAAGCTCTTTCTGTCCTATGCAAAGTTGAATTTGAATGCATCCAAAACGGCAAGTCTTGTACTGCCTGTATTGACCAGCAAACAGGGCAAACTGCAGAATCTCCTCTGTTCCCCACTCCCTGCTTACCTACTTTGAGTGAAATATCAGTTTGGTATGAGTGTTTAACTCTTGTTTAACTTAAGCATATATATAAAACCCATTGATTGCAATTATCTGGATGAATTTATTACTTATTTGTACTATGAAGATGACCTTCAGAGTTGATTTGAGCCCCTCTGTGTGGTGCTTTACACAAATAGATCTGAGATAACTAGCCATATGAAGTCATTACAACCTGATATTACAAAGAGAAAGGGAAACAGCTCATACACATTTAGCTTATAGTGTTGCTGCTAAGATTGCCGACACTTTCCATAATAGAACCGGTTTATCTGGCTGATTTAAAAATTTAATCTATAAGAATTCTGTAAGAAGCTGCCTCAGGCTGCTTACTGGCTTGTAATGGTGAGGGGCTGTTGGCAGGAGTAGAAGGAGTCACTTGAAAACCAGCTCTGAAAAGCTGTTGATAATTTTTTTTTTCTTTCAAAAATAGTATTTTTGTTAAGAAACCATATTGTTCCATGTTTGGGAGTTTAGGGAGCAGCTACTATGCCTGAAGACAAAAAATTACTTCTTCCTAGCAATTAGTGGATAGTGCAGAAAAGTTTCCTTTGCTATTGGTTATCAACAGAGCACATCATAGTACAACAATTTCAACTAAATAGTAGAGGGTAGGTTAGGCCCAAAAATACAGACCAACTCTTGAGATGACCCAGGTAAGTGATGTGGTTACACCTTCTCAGTGGAGACATGCAAAGGGAGATAATAACAGCTGCCTGGGCAACCTGAACCCAGATATCTCTAATTAGTCCTTAACTTGCAACTTGAGTGTTGTTTTAATGCAAAGAGAGACTGGTTGTGTGCATCTTTAAAAGCTGTGAAAGCAGACTTCAGGAGCCCCACAGTCTTCACAGGGATCATCAGAGGGCTGGGATCTTTAAGTGGTACAGGCTTGCATCTTAAATCTAAAGTTGGTAAATATTCATTTATATGAATCTACTTTACAAGGAGACTTGACACTGTGACTTTTAAGTTTCACGTTTGTTCTCATTTTGAATAGATTATTAGGTGAGGATTAGTTAAAAGTGAAGACCTAAGTGAGAGGAAAGCATGTTGTTAATCTTTGTTTTACTAATAACAGATTTAAAGTAAAGCTGTTCAAGTGCAGTTCCACAGAGAAACAAAGACAAAACATTAAGGAGAGAATCAACGACAAAACAGACAGATGAGGAATAATGAAGATTTTCTTTTATTTTTTAACATCTGGTATTTTCTGTCCTACCTTTAAGTAGTGAGGATGCAGTAAGAGACTTGAAGTGGCTTTGAAGTGAAGAGTGAATTAGCAGCAGAGGAAAGTAAACTTCTCCTTACGTGAAATCTGTATGTAGACTCGGCAAAGATTGCAATTTAGGAGGAAATTACCCAGCAAACTTGGAAGTAAAATCTATTAAATCTCCAAAAGTAGTTATCAGAAGCTTTTACAGAAGAAATATGAAATGGCAGATAAGACATCTCCCTATGACATCTCATTAATAACAATTTGTAAGTTACTAGTCCACTGCCTGTGTTTTCTGATAATTGAGGATTTCAGGAACTTGATTCTTCACACTAGTTTTAATTCAAGGATAATTATTACAGTTGGAAAAAAGATTGTACTGTTCATGTTGGGTAAATACTATCTTCCAGGAGAACAACTAATGTCATTTGTCCATAGAGAAGGTATTCTCTCAGTTTTTAGGGTAGAGGGAATAAAAATTATTTTAAAAATTGTTAAAGTAGAAATTAATTTATTCTCTTTTACCAAAAGGTTGGAAGAGAAGCCATTGGGACTTCCCATGTTAGGGAAGACAGCTAAAAGGACAGTTGTGCTTGGAATATTTAAGTGCTAGGAAATAGTCCAGTGACCACTTATTTTCAGTTTGCTAACAGTTCATTTTGCAGAAGCTGACATATGAACCAGTGGTTGACAGACTGGTTAAGAAAGGTTAAGGAGTTTGACTGTAATTTAATTGATAAAACTAGCTTGGATTTCATTAAGTTAATCCAGCAAGATGGAGATCCAAACACAGTAATATTGTCAAATAAAAAAGCTTTATCCTTCTCACAGATCACAGCCATTCAATAACCTGTCTATATATCGTTATCCCTGAATTCTGTTAATGTTTCCAGAGCAAGAGTCATTCAGCTTTATGACTAAGAAAAAGGCTCATTTTGTCTCTTCTCAACTTTGACATAAAGAGTGTCTTTAGTGTTCACACCAGAATAGATGAGGATCTACTCAATAGCTGTATCCAGACAATGCTCATTAGTATTGAATATTATTATCCAAGTTTGTTTTTAAAATGCTTAGATTTAAAAGAAAGAGCATAAAAAAGCTTAGTGTAAAACTGCATTTTTTAATTGACTCAAGACATTCCAGAAGAAATAAATCTCCTCTGAAATAAAAATAGACCTGGCTGCAAACCTGCCTGTTTGGCCGCTCCCGGAAGTGATTCATGTGAATTAGGACATGTGTAGGAGTCACTGGGCTCTCGGGAGGCTTTTCATGTTAAGGCGCATTTGCAGTGCTTGTTGCAAAGTAGCTCTGCACAGGAGGGTCAGTCTTAGTTCCTAAGTATGATGTTCCACTTCTGTTTAATGTATAACTTAATAGGATAGTGTAAGGTGGGTTTGGGGAGAGTGGTTTGGGTTTTTTCTTCCTGTGTTTTTTTCTGCACACATTACATCTTACCTTTAATTCGCAGATTGTCCCAGCACTCCTGATACTCCAAATAGCGATCCTCGGCTTTCTACTAACAACAAATTGATGGCCTTAAAGAAGCAATTGGATATAGAACTGAAGGTAAAACAGGGAGCAGAAAATATGATTCAGATGTACTCAAATGGCTCTTCAAAGGTAAGGCTTTGGAATGCTTGAAGAACATGAAATTACCGTGGATTTTCATGTTGCTGTAGTGTGACTGTACAATGTATGAACATTATGCAAATTCAGTATTTTTAGTTTGGGGTACATTTTTGTTAAGTAATTAAGTCAGAGGTTACAAATTACCATTTTCTGTTGTGGTTTGATATCCATTGAAGTGATTGTTTTATCAGTTTGTGCACATGCAGTTCAACCTAAATAACAAATCCGGCTTACTAAATTTAGTACATCTAGTAATCTTTGACCATGTGTGATTCACTTAGCAGCAAAGCTTGGTATAACACTGGCTGGAGTCTGATGCTCTTCCTAGCTCTGCTTAAAAAAAAAAAAATCAATTAGTTTAAAATTATAATATGCACAACAACTACAAAAAAAGGCAGCATTGCCAAGTATGCTTCTGATATGGTCATCTAGTTGTAGCTAGCAGTAAAAAGATTTTTTAATGGAAGTGTTGTAATCTAGAGGTAGCATCTGATAGTGAAATTAAAAATAAATCCACACTTACTCCCATATCTGAATTTTAAATACTTGCACTCACTCTCTCTTAATAGCACCAGAATTTTTCCAGGAAGGTGGAAGGAAAGTGTCTGCTAACCTCTAAATGAGTTTGACTTATTACATATTCCTTACTATGTAATAAAATTCATCATACCCCAAGAATCCCTTAAATCTAGTGAAAGACAAGCCAAACCTTTTAAAAAAACAAACCAAAACAAAAACATCAATGAAAAAAGCTGCAGAAACCAACAAAAAAATAGCTACAACACATATTTTATTAGGGAGTCATACTTCTCAAATGAGAAAAAAGGGAGGGGAAGATCCTCTACTTATCTGCCCTTTCACCTTTCATTTGTTACTCATTAGCTGTTCTTTTCATTTATTTTTACTAAGTCATTAAGGAGATGAATTTCCAAACTAAGGGGAAACACAAGGATAAATCTAACAAGTAGTATGTAGTAGCTTGGTTTTATGTTTTTGTGTCCAGACAATAGTAAGTAAAATAGAAATGTTTTAAGATCTTAACTGAACCAACACACAGCTAGGTCAGTGAGCTTACTAAAAAGAAGTTTTTGACTTAAAGAGCAAGCATCTGTGAATTATGTTGCCACCCCTTATAACTGATTCTAATCTGAGTGTTGGAAAGGAATTTCACTTTTCTGAGTGAATTTGTGCTAGGAGTTGGTGGAGAGGCAGATCACTTCGTTGTCTGCCCACTGAATGACTTTCTTATACCTTGCTTTCTCCCAGAAAAATGAGTTTAGATTAGGTGAACCATAGTACCAACCACCAAGTTGCAAGTGACCTCTAACATACTAGCTTGGGGCAAATGGAAGAAATACCTGGAGTGCATGTTATGACTAAGGGCCTGGGAATGCTGTCCATGCACCGCAGTCCCTGAACTCCTGGAAAAACTTGGAGTCTACATCCTCTGAGGCCATGTACTTAACATCAGGTACACTTAAAACTAATGATCAGCTGACCCAAATGGATCAAAAGACATACCTGAATTAAGTTTCTAATAAACCCTCGGTAAGTAACCTTATAACAGGCTGGAAAAACTTAACTAAACACTTGGGCTGTAATATTAGCCATTGTTAGCAGGCCTGGATCAGACTAGGTACAGAGGATAAATTCTGGCTTGCTTTATGATTGAGGCATGTAATTAAAATTTATGATTGAATCTTATATTTGCAATTGGTAAACGCTTAAGTCAGCCTACCAGATTGGGGTTATATAGTATCTGGGCTGGAGAGAGCAAGCTGGAAAGCACAAAAGCATTGCCAGCCACTTCAGCAAACAGGATGGAAATGGTGCGTATTCATTCTCTCATTTTCGTAATGTCAGTAGTGAGTTAGTGTGGCAGGTTTGAACCATAGACTTGAGCATGCTGGTAATGTTTTAAAAAGCAGAGCTTAAAAGAACGCAGTGTCTGGATGAGGTGGGCAAAGGGGCAGAAAATTGAGTTGGAATACAACCCCAGTAATCCAGGAGTTCTTTGAAAAGTAGTTGCAGGGACCCTCTTTAAACATCTTAAACTCATTTGTGACCTTTATTCAAGTGTATAATATGATCTAATTTCAAATCTATGTATTATTTCCAGACCTAAATTCAATGGAGGAAGGTCATAATTTGTTTTCTAAAAATGAAAAAGCAGTCTGTTAATAAACCCATCATCTCATGGGAAGCTTTTCCCTTTGTACTTACTCTACTTGCTTCAGTAACACTCAGCTCAACCTATTTGTACTTAAACGTTTCTGAGATAAGTCATCTTTTCTTGGATGTGTGTGGGTTCTCTGAGATCCCCTGACAGCTTTGCAGATCAGCTTCACAGGCACTGTCAGTTCTATACTCAGAAGATGCATTGAAATACTTTGTATTCAGCCTCCAACACTAAAAGAGCTGCTGAGTGTTACACATACATTTTGATTCTGAAGATGAGATCTTCTGTCTCTTGAAAACATAAGGATATCTCTATAATCCTGAATTGCCTCCATTCTACATGTCGAAGGGCCCCTGAGCAAGCAAATCCATTGCAATAAGAGGCTGTGAGGGATAATCAAGAGCAGCAAGATGAAAAATAAGATAAAAGCAAAGATACAGACAAAGAAACACAGAGTATTTATACATCAGAATGATGTGTGGATAAGGTTTAATGCAGGATTCTAGACTTGCTTGTAATCTATTACTTAAATCCCATACTCTGCTAAAGACAGTGGTTATTTCAAAAGTTCACATTTGTATTTGAGAAGGCACCGACTTAGGAAATCCCGTGTGATCGTTAGCTCATTGGATAGCTACCATGGAATCTTAAAATATGAAAACTAGTGGTATCTCTCTGAAATGCCGACCCATACTAAAACTTTTAAAAGCAAGAGTTCTGAGCTTATGGTGTGCAGAGGGGGCACAAGTTCTTCCCATGCAACCAAAGTCTTTTTATGTGGAGATCTTGGTGTATCTACCCTGCAGAACATAGGGCACCATTAAAATACCTGAGTGAGTAATATGTTAGGTGCAAGGTCATAGAGGAGCTCCATGAAGGTAAATTTCTCAGCATACAGATTTTTCTCACCATATGCTTCACGGTGCCAGTATTTCTAGCTCTGGGACCTGTGCTTCACTGCAGTTCTTTGTCTTGGTTCTGGCAAGGGGAAGAATTTAATTTCTTTAACTTCTTTAATAATTGATAACTTCATTACAAAATTAAAAATATAAGTATAAACCATGTCGATGGGAAAGTAACTTATTAATGAGGTTATAGAGTCACTACAAAATGAGTTAACAAAAATACCCTTTGGGCTATAACAAGGGTGATACACATCTGCACTGACTGCTGTTAATTACTGTGATTGATTGGTACTGCACAGACAGGACAAATAGAGTGCCTTCAATTTTCTTATACCTTTTTTTTTTTTTTCTTACTGCAAGTCAGATCACCTTTAAGTTATCTGGTAATTCCCAGAGTGTACAGGGAGAGCCACATGGCAGCCATAGGAGTTCATGCAAGTTCATTTTCAGGAATGTTCTCTTCTAAACAGCTTCTTGTGATACTTCCTTTGAAAACAAAAATTGGTTATCCTGGTTTATTTAGATAAAAAAGTGCTACACTCAAGCTGCTGATGAAATACCTAATGAAGTAGCCCTCGTTTGTTATGTATTTATTAATGCAAAAAATCTTCAGCTCTGATTTGTTCATGAAAACGTACTGCAGAGTTATTTATGAAGTGCTATGTAAGCAATTTTATATTTCTAATTTCAGTCTTGAATATCAACTCAGATTAACTAGTACAATTACTTTTATATGGGCTTAGTCTAGCAAATTTGTTTATTACAAGAGTTCTTAGCATACTTAGAAAATTTGAGTCATTTTACATAATGTTGGGAGTATTTTTCACTTAATGTCCTTTCTTTAGTATCAGCTCACAAAACATTAATCTACACGTCATGTTTCTAGATCATGCCTCCTTAATTCAGCTTGAAACACATGCAGTTTCCATGGGAGTGGCTTACAGTCTTTAATCAACTAGTGCCTCTGTCCTAACTAAATTGCCATTAATATCCTTATGTGCTTAGTTGAATTGGTCTGCTGTACCAAATGAAATACATAGATTTAGTTCTTGTTCCTAACTATGTGTGTTTTGAAATTTTCAATGTGTTTTGTTCCATGAAGGAGTTTATGATTTAAACTTCTCTGTTTGTTTTGATAGGATCGAAAACTTCTTGCCACAGCTCAGCAGATGCTTCAGGACAGCAAGACAAAAATAGAAGTTATAAGGATGCAGATTCTTCAGGCAGTCCAGACCAATGAATTGGCTTTTGATAATGGTGATGGTGTAGAAAGGAAACGTGAATCATTCATGTCAGGACGCCTTGTAGATATGTACCCATATGCACACAGAGATACCGTAAATTTCTAGTAGGAACATTTGACAAAGCTTGCATGATCCAAAAATAATCAGAGATCAGGCAAAACTTTGTGTTGGGGTGCCAAATACATCTGACTTGAAGGGAAATACCTTCAACTTAATGAAGAGAATTACAATCTCTTTTCATCATCCTTTTAATACCTTCTGCAGTCCATTTTTGCTTCGTGGTTTCCTTTCCCTCTTCGTGCATGCTTCATTTTGTCATAATAATTAGTCATTTTCTTTGAAGCATATTATTTTTTCACAATCCTGAATAAAAAATCTGATGCAGGTACAAAGCTGGCATGTCATACTTATTATTACCAATGGGAGCACAGATGGAGGAGAATTCTTGTCTTGATGGGTCTTTTGAGTGCTAAACAACTATTTTATAGCAACAAAAAAAGTGTTTTTAAAGCAACCTGACTGAAATAGTCATGCTGCATTTCAGAAAGTTTTAAACTTACATTTCCTTGGAAGTCTTCAAAGTCTAAAAAAACTTTACCTCTGAGCTCTAATAACCTGAATGTACTAGAAACTCGTGTGCATATCGGTACATCTCTAAGTCATGAAATTTATTAATGTGCATTTCTGAGTATTGGAGCTGTATGATAGTGCTTTTAGTCAGTGCATGTATCCTAGATAATGAAAACCGTGTGTGTGTGTTTTGTGGTGTGTGAGGTGTTTGATTTTCTCTGTTTGTTTTTACACACCCAATTTTAACACCCCATTTTAGTACATTGATTGCGTATATCATTTTTTAAAAGAAAAAGGTATTCAAGCTAGAAAGGGCTTTCAGATGCCTTTTTGTGTTTCTACTACTCTTAGAGCTTTAAACAGAAAGAAGTATATCTAGGAAATTTTCTGTTTAGGAAATCTAAACACTGTTAAGATGTGGACATCAGAATGGTTTACCCAAACCATTTGGGGAAGGCAGTGTGTGGGATCTTTGACATCCTCTGTGCTGACAGAAGCCACATTCAGTGGGATTTCACATGAGGCAGGGGGATTATCAGAGACTGAGCAGGGATCTACTTGGCTACAGAGTAGTTTAAAAAATAAGTCCTCAGAGTGTAATTTAGAAGTGTTGAAGTCTCAAAACCTCCTTGCCAGTTTTTGGGCAAGGTAATTGGGAGATTTGGTTCTTGTCCCTTAACTCCCCTGAAGACAAGTTCTTTTTCTTGTGTCCTCTAGCAATTATATTTCTTCAAGGAGTAGGACCTGTTTATTGAATTGAGGCCCTGATCAGTTATTTCTTCATTCAAATGCAGATGCTTAAAATTTTGGTGTTGCTTTTATGACATACTTGGGCTTCTCTTTGGACCAACAAATATGCATCTCTCTCTTGATTTCTTTTCCTTCTCCCCTCTGTTTACATGGGGCAGGGGTTAATATTCAGGAAATTAAACCTGGGCATTATCTTCATTGAAGTTTGTTTGTTTATATCTCTTTGCAGCAAAACCTGTGATAAGCCCTCTTGAACTGCGAATGGAAGAATTACGGCATCATTTTAGGATAGAGTATGCTGTAGCAGAAGGTGCAAAAAATGTGATGAAATTACTTGGATCTGGGAAAGTTACCGACAGAAAGGCACTTTCAGAAGTAATTTATGTCATTACAATTTCTGATAGTTTGCTTTAAAGGTTCTTTCAAGAAAGAAATTGAAATATTTCAAATTTTTGTCTATTTTAAAAAGGCGCAAGCAAGATTTAATGAATCAAGCCAGAAGCTGGACCTCTTGAAGTATTCACTGGAACAGAGATTGAATGAACTTCCTAAAAACCATCCCAAAAGCAGTATTATTATAGAGGAGCTTTCACTAGTCTCTTCACCCACATTAAGTCCTCGTCAGAGTGTAATATCTACTCAAAACCAGTATAGTACACTGTCCAAACCAGCAGCTTTAACAGGTATGATTAGTGGAGCTTTTTTCTTTTTTTAATCTTAATTAATGGTTTAAAACAAGTCTTTAATGCCAGCTATATTTTTCTGGACATACTTAATTGTTGTTCTTTTCCTAGACATTTAGAATTTCCAAGTGTCTGTGCACTGCAAAAAAATGCAGATAAGTTTCTATGATTTATTTGTTGACCTTTCTATAATCCTATTGAAAAACTGAAGTTCTGACCTGAAATTAGCTCACTGTGGAATGATATTGCTCGCATTTACCTAATGCCATTTGTCTTTAGATTATCAAGCACTTTAAAAGGTGGATAAGTATCATTATTCCCATTTTACAGATGGGGAAACTAAGTTGCATGAGGGTTAAGTGAATTGCCCTGGTCATACAACAAGTAGGTGGCAGAGCTGGAAAGAGGCATAGGCATCCAGCTTTTCTAACACAGTTACTATTTTACCCACTGAACTTCACTGGATTTCTGGAAGGTGAGATTTATACTACCAGAACATTCATTATATTTGTATTCCAAAGAAGGAGATCCTAACAAACATGCATGGAACCCTGGAAGACTCTGTTTGTTAGTGTTAATTGTTTTCCTGTTGAATAAACAAGGAGGTGATTTTTTTTTAAGAGACTTAACCTACCTACTGTAAAAGACCAGTACATTTATTTATAAATATAGGACTTAGGAGCTTCTCATAGTTTGGGTTCACATGGTTGTCCTTCATTGCAAGTAAACTTTCAAGAAATGAACCATACTTTAACAAAGGTCTTGAGCGTTTGCCTCACTGTTCTTAAAGAAAAACATGCTTTTGACTACTTGGGATATGTTGCTTTATTAAATTTATTTAGTGAGTGGTCATAGAAGAATTGCTAGAACAGGTAGGTTTGATTTCATGTTTTTGTCCTCACGCATTTTACATGTAACTATTAAGCCTGCTATTAACAAAGTGAGTTTATTACAAAAAAGACCTGTTATTCAAATGTTACTCTGGTTATACTTGTATAACTGAAAGCAGAATTTAGTTTTGAAGTACTGTGAGGTTATATTTTAAAACAAAAAGAGGAACTCTTCTACTGAGCTGCAATAATAATAACAATAAAATGGAGGAGATCTACTTGTCTTCCACTGTGGTTCACCAGGACCTCAGCTGATGAAAGCTGTAAAGTTGTGTGGTAAGGGAAACGTTTTTCATTAAACGAAATCTCAAATGATCAGTGACCATGGGCAGGAAGTATCACGCTCTGGGACTAAAACAGCTTTTTTTTTTCTTTTCCTGTAATACATAATCAAGAGTCAGATACAACATAGTGACAGTTTCTCTTTAAATGCGATTTACTGATACATAGGAACAGTTTTTAATAGAAATTGTCAAAACAGACCTACATGCTTTTGAAGTTCTTAATAGTTTCACTTCCATATTGACTACACAACGAGCTTTTGTATTGAGCTGGATTTAAATGAACAGTGCCTTTTGTGTTTTGCCTCTAATGCTTTGTGAAAAATAGAGCAGTGCTACTGTCATACTTCCTAATGTGCATCAACATAGCTTTCTGATATAAAGCCATTCCTTATACAAGATTATAGCTTTTCTGCTTATTAACTTCTTTTTTTTTTCTAAACAGAGTTTGGGAATGAAGTGTTCTTTTACCTTTTAACCTGTTTCGGAAGCCAATAGCATCTCTTTGTCTTCATAGCCTAATGCTTAGCTGTCACTTACGGCTGTTAGTTCCCTGCAGGTTGGGATTTCTTCTTAGACTGGTTTCTTGGTGTCTGTTCTGTGGGCTATGATGTTGCCAGATCATTTTTAGGTCAAGTCCTACTTAAGTTTCTGTTGCAAGAGAGTACTTTTAAGTTTCGTGGCTAAGTACATTTGCAATTAAAAGAAGACTGCATTTCAGCAGTGTATTTCTAACTGACACTGTGATTATGAACTGGCTAATTTCACCACTTCTAGTAGTTAATTTTGTCAGTGTCAGTGGTGCCACAGTTTTACAGATGTTATCTTGTACAGGATGAAGTCAGCCTACGGTTCTTGTAACCATGTGTGGTATTTAGATGTTTCTGTGCTGCTGGAGGAAACTCTTTTCGATTTGAACAGCAGCTTCTATACCTCATTTGGTTAAAGATACAGAAGACCTGGAAGAGTACCTTCTTGAAGAGTAGCTTCTTGTCTCAGCTTTTATAAATCCAAATTCAGTGAAGTTGGAACAAGTCAATGATTTTAAATTATGCACTAACTCAAATTGGACTTTAGCGTGCAGCAGGCAAATGTGATTTCTGAGTGTACCTTAAACAACTTTGTAGTCTCAAAGTCAGTATGTTACTTTTATCCAATATTAATTAGTTATATAAGACTCGTGAAATATTGTTACTGTTCCATCCACAAGATTCATTGTTTCAGTAAGAAACTCAAAATTTGTCAGTCTTAAAAAAAAGACATTGCTTACAACTTAAACCCTAGTCAGTTAGGTTCTCAAGTGAAGAAACCAAAGATGCTTCTCAGACACAGAACAAAAACTTATTCTGTGTTATTTTGGTGAACTGTTGCTCTTTCTAGAAGGTTGAGTCCCACATATTTGACTTTTAATGCATTTATTTTCAGTATATATGTCTGTCTTGGATTTGTCTTTTGATTTCATCTGATATTTCTGTTCTACCCTGCGGGGGTCAGAATGTGAGCTATTGCCATCAATCAATCATTAGTCATTCACTTGGTTTACTTAATAGCAGAAATCTTTGATAAATCATTGTCTGTCATCTTCTAGGTACCCTGGAAGTTAGGCTAATGGGCTGCCAAGATATTTTGGAAAATGTCCCCGGTCGATCAAAAGCCACATCGATTACGTTACCTGGTTGGAGTCCAAATGAAGCCAGATCACCTTTCATAAGCAGACCCAGTAAAAGTAAAAGTGGGAAAACCGATGACTTGTCCAGTTCAGTATACTCTTAATTCTCTTATTTTTATGCATACCTTTTATTTACATGATTTTATTTGCATGAAGTGTTCTGTAATTTAAAATATTACATTGATTCAAAGCTTTAAACTTACCTGTTTCTTCATCTGTGAAACTGTTAATAAAAGCACGACCACACTATTATGCCCATAAGAATCAGTTAAATATGAGATTACATTTTTAAGGGAAACTTACTGGAGATTTTTTTGTTTGTGGAAAATCCTCTTAACGACTTAAGCTGAGTTTGTGTACTTTACTTACAGATGAAGTCTGTGCTGTACTGAAGCTGGATAACACTGTGGTTGGTCAAACTAGCTGGAAACCAATTTCCAATCAGTCATGGGATCAGAAATTTACACTGGAACTAGACAGGGTAAAAATGTAGCCTGATTTCATTGACATCTGTAGTTGATTCTTTGGATTAATTTGATGTTGCCTTTTTTTTTTTCCCCATTGCTGTCGTTTTGTTCAAATTTCATACATGCAAGTATTCCCATCCTTAGCAGAATGAGCTCCCTGGGGTTAAGCTGTAGTGCTGGGCCAGCCTTCTAGAAATTGTACCTTTTCTGGTTTACACACTGATGTAATATTTTTACCAAGATATAACACTTAGGAGTCTTTTAGCCTGTGGTAGATGGTTCTTATGTTTTAATTTGGATCATCAGATTTTAGTTATTTATCAGTAACTTGTAAATATCAGATAGATACAGTTTGGTTATTTTGGCAAAGCTATGTCACAGAGTTTTTACAGTGCTTCTACAGAAGGGTTCTCTTGTAAGCTGATCAGTTCTTCAAGATTAATAAATTCAGTAATAGTTCTTTCTTACAATTTTAAATGTTACTTGAAGGACACAAGTATTGAATTGATACCCTTGAAGTAGAATTTATGTTATATAGGTTTAATCAAGCATTTGTTTTTTAGACACTTGATAGTCACAGTATTTTGGGGTACAAGGATGATTTTTTGCATCAGTATTTAAAATAGACTGAAAATTAAACTATATTTTAGGAGCTTAAATGTTACCTCTAGTATGTGTTTAAAACACATGAGAAAAAAAAAGCTACCTTCCTGTTTTTGCTTTTTCCCCACCAAGTCCCACCCTTCAGCCCCAAACCAGACTCCCTCTGTCTAGGAAGGAAGGAAACAGCTTTAGAGCTGCAGGTAGAGAACTTCAGGTTCTGGTCAGGAGCAGTGCAGAAAAAAACAAGCAGCTGTGGAGCCCTGGAGCCTTGATCCTTCTCAGATTAGGACTAGAACTACTCAAAGCATAGTAACTGCTCACACCAGCCCAGCATGTGTGTCGTGGTCTCTGTTTTAAGAACTCAGCTTTTTGGTGCCAGAACAGGACCTTGCTCCTGCTGTTCATGACCCCACATTTCATGTATTTGAAATGCACAATCCAAACCCTGTCATATTTTAATCTGTTCCTTCTTATTTCTTTTAAAACCTATCATAGCTATCATAGACAGTAAACTGATGTATCATGATGGAATTAAACTAGTAACACACAGTGCTGCTGTTATATTGTATTGCAGGATTCTTCACATTTTGTGACAAGCTTTTGTAACAAGCATATAAGACACCCTAAGAATTTGTAAATCCCACCAGCAAGATACAGCAGTAGTTCTTGTTAGTTTAAAGGTTTTGGCCCCTTTTCACAACCATGTTACAAAAACTGTATCTACTTTCTGGAAATACTGTATAAAGTTTTGCATCATTGTGTGTATGCAGGTACTGAATTGTCTGCAGCCATGAAATAAATTTGATACTCGTAAATAACATGGAAAACTGCTAAAGCTGAGGTTAAACTTTGTTGTCAGAGCTTGAGCTAAAGTATCTTGAACAAGCAGTGTTGTTGGACAGACTCAAAAACTTTTGGTGACTGTGACTCTCTCCTTTTACTCTCAGGGAGAATTTTACACCTATACTTTCATTTGTGCACTGGTGTTCACGCCTGAACTGAACTGAAGTGCCATGGTCATTCTAGGGAGAGCTTGTTAGTCTGGCTGGTTAAGCCCTGACAGTCTTTAAAGTAACAGCTCTGCATCTTGATCCTTGAGTTGCTGGATCTTATGTTTGCACAGTGGTAACTCTTGCAGAACAATTACTAATAAGTAATTTCCTGTGTATGTGTTTCCTGTCATAGTCACGTGAATTAGAAATCTCAGTTTACTGGCGTGACTGGAGATCTTTGTGTGCAGTGAAGTTTCTGAGGTTGGAAGATTTCCTGGATAACCAACGGCATGGCATGTGTCTCTACCTGGAACCCCAGGGCACTCTCTTTGCAGAGGTAAGAATGTTTCTTTGAAGCACTTGAATATACTTGCAAGTGTTATATCGCAGAATAGTTGAAGAAGTTTTCCTTAAACTTTTTAAGAATGCATTTGTTCTGAATCTTGAATTATAACACATGTTATTTGAACTGCAGGTTACATTTTTTAATCCAGTTATTGAAAGAAGACCAAAACTCCAGAGGCAGAAGAAAATTTTTTCGAAACAGCAAGGTGATTGTTTTTTATAAACATGTAAAGCTTAGAAATTGTATAGATCTGTGCTATTCTTTATGCAGAGTCTTAATGTTTGCCTGGGAATAAAGCTGTTGATAATGAAGGATTTGGCATTGCATTTAGAAACGTTTTGAATTAGAATTCCTTATTACGCATTAGCACTTAATTGTGAATAATTAGGAATCGCTAAATAGTATGGCAAATTTACTTTGTTCTTGAGAAACTATAAATGGATTAATATGGGGGGGTAATTATTATTTGTGGTAATAAGTAAGGAAATTCCTTGCACCCTGTTTTCTTTTTTCACAATATCTGTAGGCAAAACATTTCTCAGAGCTCCTCAGATGAACATTAACATTGCCACGTGGGGAAGGCTGGTGAGAAGAGCCATTCCAACAGTGAATCACTCTGGCACCTTCAGCCCCCAAGCAGCAGTGCCTGCGAGCAGGCCGGTGGTGGATGCCCAGCTTGCTGAACTGACACTGCCAGCTGGGTACGTGGTCTCTGCAGGGTTCGAGTGCTCTGAAGTGCAGGGGGTCACAGTGAGGCGCTTCCGCCCTGATGTCTGTAATGTATGTTGGGTCTGTTTATTCTGCAAGGCCGCAGACCTTTCCGTGTCTAAATTGTGGACATCCATTTTATAGCGAGATCCACACACACAAGGTTTGGTTCCAAGAGATCTACGTAGATTAAAACAGTCTCTGCTGTACACTGAGGAGTTATTTCTTTTCTTGTCAGTGACTCTCCTGTAGCCAAATTGGACTTTGAACTTGAGCCTGAGCCTCCACCTGCTCCACCCCGTGCATCTTCCCTTGGGGAAATACGTGAATCCTCCTCTGAGATAAAGGCTCCTGATGCGCCTTCTCAGGCAAGTAACATTTCAGAATCTTAATGATGGATTTCTTCCCTTATATATCAGCCTATGCTCCCTTAACTTCCACATATAGAATTGTCTCAACAGAATGTTCTGATTGCTCTTGGTGGCAATCAATGTTTCCGTGGTTGGTGTGTTTAACTCCCCACATCATTGGTTCCATCACAGGAAAAAAACAGAAGTCCAAAACCAGTGGAGTATTCAGGATAAAATGTTTTTACTGAGAAAGAGCAGAATGACTGGAGCAGTAGGTTTCATCAGTCTGTTAAAAGCTTACTTGTCTGTATCATCTGAAAGGTTGCCATTTTAGCTTAGGTAATGGGTGTATTAAGAATTTCACATACTTTATAGTAAATTTCTATATTCATTTGCCTTCACAATCAGTTTGAAATTTTCTGATCTCTTTCTCTTCACAGGATGAAGTAGCAACCTTTGATTTTGAAAATGGCAGAAATAGTATTGTCCCAAAACTCCAGCCTGAAATTATTTGTGAGACTGATGCTCCCCATTCAGACATGAAATACACCAACACCAGAGAACCTGAAGATAGAAGGTGAGAAAGCAATGGTTTTGCTGTTAATCTGAATAATATTTCCTAAAGTTAATAAACAAGAAACTTTCTGACCTTTTTTTTTTTTTTTTAACATAGATCACAACAAAGATTTCAGTTCAGTCTGAAGGATTTCAGATGTTGTGCTGTACTGGGCAGAGGACATTTTGGAAAGGTAAACATCAAAGACTATATCAAGTGTCAAGTCTATATCAAAAACTATATACAGCTCTTCAATTTCTCTCTTCTGTTTTAGGTGCTGTTGGCAGAGTACAAAAACACAAATGAGATGTTTGCTATTAAAGCCTTAAAGAAAGGAGATATTGTTGCTCGTGATGAAGTAGACAGGTCAGTTTGTGGAATGTTTTCTTTCTGCATGCAGCTCTTCCAGCTGTAAGCTCTACCAAGCAGTAGTTGCATTGGGTGGAAGAGCAAAACGAGTTGTCATCTCCCTGTGTAGTCTTGTTCTGGAACAAGGGGAGAGCAGGGTAACCCAGGAGTGCTGGTTTGTTGCAGTGCCCTTACCATGTCCGTACTACAGCTCTGACTTAAAGCTGGTTTTGATTTTAGATTCTCTTGCAATTATTTATTCTAATTACTGGTTCTGTAGATTTCCATCGTATTTCAGGACAGCAGTGACTGTTCACTTGCAAAACCCTTGTGTTGCTTTTCTCAGCCTGTAATGTACTGCCATACTTCGTCCATCATGTTTTCCCTGTGTGTACTGCACTGTTGGATGGTTTTCAGTCTTTCTGACCCAAAACTGAGATTATTTTTGTTATTTGCCTGGAAGTGAAGGGGCCTTTACAAAACTGTTTTTAGTTTTATTGCAAGGTGTTTTTACAACTGTTTAAGAGTGAGTATATTCATTTGCAGGAAGGACGATAACTGTATTAACAATAAGCTAAAATTAAACAATTATTTTAAGGAGAAATAATCACGAAATTATTATAGATAGATATTTATAATGTTGCCACTGGTTTTCTACTTTATGTACTGTATACAATTAAAATGGATTGATGTGAATGTCATATGATATCAATGCATAGTTAATGCAAGCTGAGTATTTGGAAGGAAAATTATCAGGGCACAATTTGCATGGCCTGCTAAGTTTCCTCTTTGCATTTGGGGAAGCTAAATGTAGCTTCACAGAAATCCTGGCATCAACTTAATGTGTATGCAAGTATTAAAATCTCTCTCTTGAAATAAAGGAATGTTCTTACCTTGTGCTGAGGAACAGAGGAAAAAACACAAGGTGTAAAGTACGAGGAGTTTCTGAGAATTGAAAAACAGGTTTAGCATTCAGCTTTAAATTGTTCCTGATTTTCTGTTTGCAGCTTGATGTGTGAAAAGCGAATATTTGAAACTGTGAATAGTGTAAGACATCCCTTCTTGGTGAACCTTTTTGCTTGTTTCCAAACCAAAGATCACGTTTGCTTTGTAATGGAATACGCTGCTGGCGGGGACCTGATGATGCACATTCACACTGATGTCTTCTCTGAGCCCAGAGCAGTGTGAGTATCACCCCCCTTCTGGGGCACCAAGGGAAGGGCACTTTGTTCAGGGGATGGGAACTGAGGTCTTTGTCACAACATGCCTCCATATTATGTCACTTCAGCAAATGCTGCTTAAGTTTTTAAGAGGGTTAGAGATTCTAACTGATTTTGTCAGGGAAAGGCATGCAGATTTAATGTTCGTGAATCTACACTGAATTCAAAATGTATATACAAATGATTAATTTTTATAATTTTTTTTTTTTAAGATTACATTACAAAGCTGAATGAAAAGTAAAATAGCAGACAAAGCTAAAAAAGGAAAGAATAAGCCTGTTTAGAAAACCTTCAATGCTCTGGCAATGGACAGTACAGAAAATTTATCCTCCAGGCCAAGGAAATATACCACAGTGTGAAGGCTGCAAGCTTAAGCACTTTTGCCATCTGGCATTAAAACTCTGACCTCATATAAAAGTAATATGTACCTAAAAACAACAATGGGTAATCTTCAAAGAATGGCTCCTAAAAAAAATCAGTAGTCATGGACTTCACATTCTGAAAAGCAAGACTAAATTCCAATGAAATTTTAACTTGAATTTTTTTGACAGATTTTATGCTGCGTGTGTGGTTCTTGGACTTCAGTATTTACATGAGCACAAAATAGTGTATAGGTAAGTAGTCACTGGCCCATTTCCAACAGAGGAATGTCAGCTATTCTCAGTTGTACTGAAGAAACATCAAGTGATGTTCTCAATTTTGTTCTCAAATGTTCATTTAGAGATTTGAAGTTGGATAACTTATTGCTGGACACAGAAGGCTTTGTGAAAATTGCTGACTTTGGTCTTTGCAAAGAAGGTAATGGCAGTTAAATTTTCTTTCTAGGAGAATTCCATATTATGTCCTACTCTTGGCTGTTCCCTGAGAGTTTTGGACTGCCAGATGTGTATAGTGTCTATTTACCATGTGTTATTTGAAGGGAAAAAATAAATCTCTAGTTGTGTCAGTGAAAGAAGGAAGTTCCTTAGTGGGGAAGTATCGGGAGCACCTGAGCATTGACCTATTCTTTTTGTATCTTCTTTGTCAGTTTTGAGCATCACCTATTCTGATTCTTAACTTCATAACATCTCTGCTTTATTAAGAAGGCACACTGTTGCATTTTGCAAGTTAGAAGAGAAAGCATTTGGTGGTTTTTCTAACTCTAGGCATTTTGACACTGTACAATGAAATCAAGTACCATTATAACCCATCCCTACAAATTCATAGTATATTTTTCTAGCTCTGAAATAGCTGCAACTCAAAGTGTATGGAAATGATGTGCAAAGTATACTATAGATAAAATTGAGAAATTATCCCAAAAGAAAGCCTTTTCCTTTGGGAAAGTTACTTTCAAGCATCTCACTACTGACCTTTCAAATAACATAAAATAGAGGTAGAAGTTACAGTGTCTTTCTCAAACCCCACTGCGGGGGGGAAAAGGTCTGGCAAGGTCCATATTCTCCTCCAATTTGTGTAGCCTGCCTTCTATATCTTTTCCTTCTGGGTAGCCTAAGAGAGAATTGGGAAAATTCAGTAGGTGTTCAAACATTAACAATGTCTTCAATATCCTGTGATTCTAGGTACAAACAAGTTCTGTAAATGACAAAAGGAAATGAGAAGGAAAGCTCTGTGCTTCACTGACTGCTACAATAAATGGGGGGTTTGGGTTTGGGGTGCTGATGTCCCAGACTGTACCCCCTGGCAAACACACAGGGCTTATTTTGCTCAGAGTTGTTTCACTACACTTGATGTTTACTTTAAAATTTGTAGTTTGCCACTACAGAAGCACCCAGAGCAGGCACGTTTGACTAAACCAGTGTGCTGCCTTTGCTTCTACTACCTACCAGTACCTTCTGCTTCTGCTTGCAGAGCCGAAGATAAATTGTGTCTTTCCACACAAAGGTAACTGGGCAACAGAGGTGTAACTGGAAGCCTAATTTGGCCCATTGCATGTAGTTAGGGATAGAGAAACTTAGACAGAAACACGTGGGACAAAGACAGAATGGGGAAATGTTTTACCTCACTGGCCTGAGCCTTCAGGCCACAGCCCCCGGATCTACAGAATCTGCTGAAGTTGCTCTGGAGAGGTTCTGCTTGGAGGAGTAGGTTGTGGAGTGGCAGCAAATACTGCTCACTTTTCATTCTCTGTAACTTTTCAGGAATGGGATTTGGAGACAGAACAAGCACATTCTGTGGCACACCGGAATTTCTGGCTCCAGAGGTGCTGACAGAAACTTCCTATACAAGAGCTGTAGACTGGTGGGGTCTTGGTGTTCTTATCTATGAGATGCTAGTGGGTGAGGTAAGTTCTAGAAAGGTACAGTGGAATCATAAAACTAAGAACTGTTTAAAAGGTTACAAAACTCAAGGTACCAGGCTGTCAACATTGAATATGCCCTACCTGTCACAGACTTAACCTCTAGATTTTTATTTTTAATTACATCATTATGTCTTAAATCAAATTACAGTAATGGCACATAAACATCAGTGTCTCTAAACAAGAACATAGTACATCTGTGCATCTAGTTTTGGGGAGCTCATTTTCCAGGACATACCTGTATCATCAAATTTGGATGTGTACAGCAGTACTGCTTTCAAGTGTTTTGGGAAAAATAAACTCCTTCACTTCCATTCAAGGTACAGGACTTAACTTTAACACATAAAGCTGGATAGCAGTGAAAGATCGTGCCAAACACACTAAAATAGAAAGTCCCAGTTGCATGTAATGAGCTGGTATAATAAGTCGCTATTTAGAAGTTATTTACCATTGCAGACACTGTTTTACCTTCTGGTCCATTTTGTTACCATATCTCCCAGATGGCACAGTGAGAGCTCACGTGCTAAAAACTGGAGAAAAACTCATCATTTTGTTCACTTTCAAAAAGATGATCATCCAACTTACTTTCACTTCCTTTCAGTTAAAAAAAGGACAAAAAGCTTGTACATTGTCACCTACATCTGTCAGGCCACTTCAAAATAGTTTGAAAATCCTTAAGCTGTAACATTTAAAGCTATTACAAAAACAGATTGGTCTTGATCATGCTACTTGTGAATGGCAGCTCTCCCAAAGAGAGCTAAAAGCACATTTTTAAAGCGTAGTCCTTCAGTAAGAATTAAGGGATAATACCAACTTGCCTTTTCTCTCTTCCTTATGGAAAGCTATGTATCTGTTTCTGGGAAGCAAGACTTCATTTCAGGGTGTCTAATTCCCAACCTTGGTATGTTGTTTTCAATTGTAAGTGATTTTTAAGCCTGTTTACAGTATTTTTTTCATTAATTTCATTATAGTCTCCCTTCCCTGGAGATGATGAAGAAGAGGTGTTTGACAGCATTGTAAATGATGAAGTAAGATATCCACGATTTCTGTCTACAGAAGCCATCTCAATAATGAGACGGGTAAGGACATAATGATTATAATGTTATAGTATCCCCCTCTTGTCCTGTTTTCTCTCCAACAATTACATTTATGAGGAAGAAAATACTTTAGAAACCTTTGCTTGGTATATTTTTTCTGCAATTAAATTTCAGGCTTGCTTCACTTACGCTGTGCCATGCTGCCTATCACTTTAAGTGGAAATTGTTGATGCCATTCCACTTTATTCGGGAGCATTTTTTTTGTTTTTAATATGTAAAACACTTAAGGCTTTACATTTTTTTGATTTGTGTCCCTGAACTATGTTTCCTAGTTGTATCTAACTAGAAAACTTG
Organism: Empidonax traillii; assembly: GCF_003031625.1. NCBI lineage: Eukaryota > Metazoa > Chordata > Aves > Passeriformes > Tyrannidae > Empidonax > Empidonax traillii. Next base: position 1,289,031 of record NW_020955307.1, read on the forward strand.
AGCTCTCTTTTCCTAGCAGAACACTGCTGCATTGACCTGTTTGGTAGATTAACATTGTCACATGCTTATTTTAATTCAAAGACTTCTAAATCTTTTTGGTTTTATTCCAGCTGGGGCAGGGAACACCCTACACATGGCACCTGCAGTCCCCTTCTTGACAAGGAACAGCTGATTTTGTCTATGATTGTTATTAGTGCTGCTCTTAGTGCTCATCAAAAGGAGATGGTTGAACCTGTCTGAGTTAAAACCTTATCACAGGTGATTGAAGAGCAAAGCCTTTGGAATCAGCCTCTCCACTTAAATGTCTGATGCCAAGTATCAGTCTGACACCCAGGTCAGCACTGAGCTGCGGCACAGTAACTGCCGGGACATAAGCATTTAAGGAATAGCATAAATATTCTATAACTGAAAAGGGGGAGTGTGTTTGCTTAGAGAAAGAAGGCAGAACCTGGGGAAGGTGTTTCTACTGTGAAAATTATGATGCCAACATCCACAGGTGCAGGGGCTGCTACACTGCACCCACAGCATGTGAACTGTGAACTTTGTGCTGGCACTTTACTAACTGTGCTGTTTCCATCAGAGAAATTTGTACATAACACACTAGACATTATTTTTTGATGGCTACATCATGAATATCCCCCCACCCTCCTGCTGGGCACTGCCTGGAACAGGTATTGCTCACAGCAGTAGGATTCACAAGTGGGAGCATGGAACACTTGGAGTTAGCTAGGAAAGCCTTTCCTTTGCCTGAGCGTATGAAGCAGCATTGAACCCTCTCTTGGTACATCAGCTGCTGTGAAATAGCCAAGCACTAGAGACAGCAGGTAATTCTCTTCTGAGCCCTGCAAGAATCACTGGCTTACGTAAATCTGTGCCCTCAGCAGCAAAAAGCACATTCTGCACCCTCCCTGTGCTGAGCACTTGCCCCACACAGCCTCTGGTACCAAGACCTGGCAGGACAGGTCTGCAGGGAGACAGAGGAGTCTGCTCTGTGGCTGTTCTGGCTCGGCTGTGGGTGGGCTGTGCTGGCAGCCTGAAAGAGCACTGCTGAAAGTTAAAGCTTTGCCTGTCCCTCCCTGTGAGGGCCAAGCATTTTCCATAGATCAGGTATATGAATTTCACTGTCCACCTAATCTAGGTGTTGGCTCTTACACAGTAGTACTCATCGTCCCTCCCACCTGTCCCTTCCCCTGATTTTCTGTGCTGAAACCGTGCATGTTTTGTCAGCTGCTACGAAGAAATCCAGAGCGGCGTCTTGGAGCTGGAGAGAAAGATGCTGAGGATGTGAAAAAGCATCACTTTTTCAGGGTGAGTACAAACTAATATTATTTCTAAGGACATGAAGGAGTAAAGATGGGAAACTAAACATCAGTTCCTTTATTTCACAGCAAATAGATTGGAACGCTTTACTGGCCAAGAAGGTGAAGCCTCCCTTTGTACCCACCATTAGAGGACGAGAAGATGTTAGTAATTTTGATGATGAATTTACCTCCGAAGCACCTATCCTCACTCCACCTCGGGAACCAAGGATACTTTCAGAAGAAGAGCAGGAAATGTTCAGAGATTTTGATTACATTGCTGATTGGTGTTAACTTGCAGACACTGTGAACCCCCAGCTGACTGGCTCACAAGAATGCCTCTCTCAAAATACCGACCCTTCAATTGCTCTCTGTGCCACCTGTAGCTTCTGGGTTTTTTTAAATCACATGAAGATCCTTTTAAGTACTGTTTTAACACTCTTGTGAAGAGTGGCCTCTTTGTATATTGTTTTTTTATCTGAGCACTGGAAAGCAGGTCTATGGCGTTCATAAGCTGAGTTGGTGAACCCAGGCTGTATTGAGCTTCTCGCACATGGGCACACGTGGATCTGTACAGTTCTCTCACTCTTCCACAGCAGATAACATCACTTCTTAAAGTATCTGCCTTTAAGTGGGAAAAGCAGACTCTGAGCTAGGTAATCTCCACTCAGCCACATTGGAATAAGTTGGGATACTGGTAACACTCACACAGAACACAGTTCTAGGCGGAGAAGGCAAATGATTTCAGCTAAATATTGTGCAGTCTATAAAACTACACTCTTCTATGTACACCTTCATCTTGTGTTCTTAAAATAATGGTATTCAGAACAGATATGCCTTGTTTTGTAAATTTTCTATGGTATTTATTAGGAAAAATGTTAAATGCCTTGCCTTTGAGATAACAACTGTGTAAGTGCTTCCATTACAAAGAAAAATCCAGAAAAATCCGGAAAGTTTACCAAAGTCACTTGCCAAACAGTTTTGCCTTCAAGCTTCTTAAACACGGCTTCAGCCCCGCTTGGTTTGAGGAATGTATCGAGGACACTGCTCAGTGCAAGGCTCGAGCGAAGCACCCGCGTGGCCCCAGCCCGGCCCCTCCTGCCTCGGCCGCCTGCCTTGCCCGGCCCCGAGGGGGCAGAGAAGTTCCCCACTCCTTCTCTAACCACCTCCATCCTCCTCTGTCTGTCCACAATGTCATCTAGAAAACGTAAGGATTTTCAGTGTATACATGTGAACATGTATATATTTGGAAGGTGTAATGTATTCTTACCTCCTGGCAAGTAATTTAATTGTTCCACTTCATCAACATTGCACGGTGGCCAAGGGAACAAAAAACATATCCCTGTAGGCCACTGACCTCCAGCCCCTGGATTGGCAGTTACTGAGGGTAAAAAGCAATACCTTGTACCAGAATGTATAAATATTTTTGATAAAAACAGTGTATATTTTAAAAACCCCTTAACACTAAAAGCTGTACCTCAAAAGCTGAAAAATAATTTTGACCAGACACTGTGTGTATTTGTAAACTAAGACCTACTTTTGGCATCTGCTGTTCTGGGGGCAAACATTAATTCTTGGAAAATCAATTTCCCACGTAGTCCTTATCTCTAGCACCATTCAGCACTAACCTCACAGGTTCATCAGGGCCAGGAGTTTGCTGTTCGTGGTCTAAGGCAGTGAGAATCAGCACTCAAATTAATTAAGAACTGGTAATTTTATTAATTCTAAGAAGAAACACAAACCACTGGAGAGTGCAATGCTAAGGTGGTGTTTTAAAATCATGATGTTGGACAGACCTGCAGGGTCAGGCAGGGGAGAGGCTTAAGGGAGAAAAAAAAAAAATAATGGTTAATAGGTCTAAACCAGGCAAGTGCCCCACAGGAAGGAGGCAGGCACCTTCGCCAGCGCTGCAAATCATGTTGGGCAAAACGAGTCAACTCCTCAGCATTCCTTGTTTCCAGGTTCTAATTAATAAGAAGCAAATTATGTTCCTGTATCCAGCTGAAACCAATACTTCTGAGGTACAGTCAGCTCGCCCCTTTTTGGTTCCCAAATATATATATATATATATATATATATGTAAGCATCTAACAGGGTGCTTAACACTTACGAAAGTATCCTCAAGCATACCTTTTTGTAACTACATCTTGTACAGAAATCTTTTTTTTAATCTAAGCAAATCACTAAAAAAAAAAAAAATTAGAAAAAATTAGAGGGCAGGGTATGTTCACCCAGTTCAGCTGAAAAAAAGCACTAATTTTATCTCTGTAGTTTTTTAAATATTTTTAGGCAGATTAAGATTTAAACCCTAGATTGTAAATATATTTTGCTATACTTTATCTGTATGTGGCTGCTCAAGCACTTTGTAAGGAAATTAGGATATTTTAGAATGGTACACTATGCATTAAAATGAAATGTGCCTTTAACAAATGTCATTCTAAGTGTTTTGCAGTCATTAATATCACAAATTAAAGTTCTAAATAGAGCAATTTGTAAATTGTGTCGCAAACATGATTTTGCTGGTTATTGAAGTAGCTGGTCATGTTTTCTCCACAGGTAACTTCAAAAAAAAACACTTGCAATCAGGAGGGGACCCAAATCTCTTGGTGATAGTTCAGTGTGCTTTCATTCTTTGAAAAAAAAATCAAACATACTGACTCTGCCCATACCTTCTCCCTGAAGGACAGCAGCCTCTTGCTTGGAGCAGGCTGAAGGCAGCAGAGGGACCACCTCAGGTGGAGTCTGTCCTGCTTGAATCAGCATTCTCCCCTTCCGAGGGCTGTCACCCCCTCCTGGGTGCTGCATCATTATAGTGTCTTTCCTCCCCACCCTTACACAGCAAGCTCTGTTAACAAGCCAAAACCAATACCCATCCCACAAGGAGCTTTTTCTTTAGGCAGAGGATGAAGCTTTCTTTTCTGAGTGCATTTAGAACTTAGCTCTTAAGAGCAAAGTGGAATTTCACGCGAGGCCATTGCCCAGAGACACTTCATACCTACCTAAGCAATCATTCCAGAAAGGGCTGGTTCCAAACTCACGGAGTTTCAAGTATCTAGTCTGAGCTGGAGATGAATTAAAGTAGGAGGTGCTTGAAGATATTATGCACTTGTGTGTGGGGAATGCAACCCTTCAGCCCTCCTGCCTTCTCCCGGCCTGGCTGCTGAGCCACCTCCCCCAACCACAGCCAAGTGTTAGCAGAGAACCCAAAACCTGCCCCCAGGTGCAGCCCGTCCCCACAGCCCTTCGGGCTCTGCTTCTCAGGCAGCCTTTGCTGCCCCTGCCCCTGGCTGACACAAGCAGCTACTAAAGGGGTCATAACTGCCTAAAAATTAATTCACAGCTATACCCTTTTTCGTGCTGTAATGCTTCACATAACTGCAGTCTACTGGGACCAACAGTAACTGTTTTTCAGAATACACCTGCCCCTTCAAGCATATTCCTAGTTCTGCCTCTTAGGGCTGCAAGTTACTGCCACTTCCACACCACGGGAGATGCAGCAACTGCTTTCACAAGTGCAGGGTCAAGCCAGGATAGCATATCCTGCCTCCATCTGCTGCACTTCAGAGCCTTGCACAGATGTGTTTAAATTCCTGTCCAGACAGCTTGTGCTGTATCTACAATTTCAATTGCAAACACTCACCCCTCACGTGTCAAGTGCTCATGCCTAGTGCCTGAAAGGATTGAAAGTAGGAGCATTATGGGAAATGAAAGTTTCAGTCACTTTTGACCTTGTAGCAGATTTAACCCACTAATTACGCTGGAAAGCAACAATCAAAGCAACTTCCTCCTTTGCACTTCCAAGCTGTAACACTCCATTAAAGGTCAGGCCCTGCCCATTTGAAGCATCCCCCCATCTCCCACAGAAGAGGCAGATGGAATAGCTCAGAGAATGACAGGGAATGCCCAGGTAATAGAAAATGTTGCAACGAACTCAAGGCAGTACATCAGACACTTGAATACGTGCCCCCCAACTACCAAGCACACCACGCCCCACACCTGCACCCAAACCTTTCCTGACTGCAACCAACAGCTTCAGTGGTGTAACAGGACTGTACAACCTTTGTTACTTGTTTACTGAAAAAAAAACGTTGAGCTGCCACATTTCAATCGTCTCTGCTGGCAGAAGAGGATTAAAACTAAACCAGCAAGAAACAGTGAGGGCTATTGACAATTACTGCCGTGGTACTGGACACAGCCTTCCCTCTGGACGGCTTTAGGACCAGGTGTGCAGCAAGCTGACCCTCAGCTGTTCATTTGGGTGGTTAAACTGAATTTGCACTCGTGATACAAAATGAATTCAGGAACCAGAAGACTCCCAGTTGAGTGCATTTGCTGCTTTGCACACAAAGGGATACTGTCAGGAGGCATCTGGTATTCAAAGCTCTTAGTCTGGGCAGGGCTGAACAACTTCAGGCCTTCACTCAGCACCTGGCACATCATCTCCAGCAGGCAAGTGCTCACTTAAAACACAACCACAGGCCAGTCAGACTGCAGGGCGGACTGGCAGGTCAGAACATTCAACAGAAACACACTAGAGATGCTTGGTATTGTACAGAGGAAGGTAAAAGGCATGAAGTTACCAGGAACTGAAGCAAAGTGAGTCCTCGTGCTTCTCTTCAGTTGCTTTGTCATCACATCAAATTCAAAGAAGAAAAGCAGAGACATCAGTGAAAAAAATCACAGAGACTGAGCCAAAGATGCAACTAATCCTTTTGCAACCAATTTAGAAATCTCCTGCAGCAGTTGTGCAAACCTTTGAATGGCTGGTCAGCAACTGCTTGGCTTCTGGTGCAATCATCCGTGCTCTACAGCTGCCTACAAATACTGGAACACACTAGAGAGCAGAAACTGTCCAGAAAGCGAGTATTTAGGCAGCCTTGTGAGCAAGCCCATGAGTACGAAGCTCACTCCACCATTCCATGGACTGCACTCCCGTTCTCAGCATGTACAGCAGCAGGTGCATGTCACACTGCAGTCATACCCACAAGATGGTAAGTGTTTTTGGAAAACAGTTTATTTGGGAATTACACAATATTTTAAATTCTCCAAAATACATCTTACTAGATCCCTACAAAAGAAATCTAAATAAGTACAACAATATGAAATTAAATTTGTTGCAACAGTCATTAAATATTTACTTCCACTAGTATATACATACAAAATGCCACAATGAGCTCGTTTACCCTTGGAATGTGTGCTGCGTTCCAGCAGTTATGCTCCATCTCCATATCCTCCAGTTCCACAACATGAAGACTCAATATTAACACTTTGTACATCCTTTATTATAGGCAAAAATAAAGAGTTTGTTGGTTTTGTTTTGGTTTTAATAGAAATTAACCCTCTGCAATTTCACAGCTGTGGTAGTTTGTCTACTGGGGTATCAAACTTGAAGTCTGCTGGGAAGAGATCTGGAGCTCGAGGGTAGATCAGCCTGTATGACTGTCTGATTGTAACATCAGCCACACCAGCAATATCACCAATTTCTACAACAAAAAGCAGAGAAGTGGTTACTTTTTACTTTTGCCATTTATATTGAAAAAACCAGCAGGCATAATTTATCAAGGAGCACTTAGACACTTGCTTCATTCGTAACTCTCCCACAAGCCTGGCAGAAATGGTTTTAACTGTGGTGATTAATACTTCACATACGTAAGTCTGTCTTCTCACGTACCAGAGTTCAACTTACCCATCTCTCCTGGAATAACATCAGTTTTAAATTGCAGAGGGCCAAGAGTGTTAGAAACATCTACTGCAAACTCTACATATGATCAGCAATATTTTATAAATTGTCATCAACATTGGGATCTTCACTTTTGTGCTTTGATTGAATATAAGCAAAACAAGCAAAAAGCTGAGAGACGGACAAAAAGCGATACCTTCAGCTAAACATGAAATACATTTACCTTAAAATGCACCAAGAAATAAGGCAAAGGCACAGAGCACTGTAATGACTGAGAGAACACTTGTTTGAGATGCACAGAAACTTAACTTTATTCAAGATTTAATCAAATTAGGAATTTAGGCCTTGGCCTGCGTGACAGCCTTCCTCATTGTGTGAGGACACTGGGGGAGCAGGGAGTCCTGGGGTATTTTAACGAGCACTCCTAAAAGGCACAGTCCAGCAGCTCACTCTGAGCACGGATGATGGCACTGCACCGCCTGGCTCTGCTTCACCCACACGCCCAGGGACCTGCCAGCATGATGGGAGCTCCAGGGACATAAGCAGTTATGAACGCAGAACAAAACACCACAGCCTGACAGATAAAGGCTATTCTTCACCTAAAAGCAACTCTCCACTAAGAAATTACTACATTTTAAACATTTCTGATCTGAACTGGACTAGACAGTTCAATGGAGCTTCCCCAGCCAGCTGTCAGTACTTGGATCCATTCCTCACATCAAGTTCTAACCACTGCAGCCTTAGCTCCCTTCCTTCCCCACAGCATTGCCCTCCTGTAGGTCTCATCCCTTGAGCCCTGGGGGCTGATCCACGCTGCTCTGAAGCACAAGAACAGCCCTGAATTCCTTACTGGCTCCCCAAGGGCTCCCATACCAGCAGCGAGTCGTGCCCAAAGCAATCTACAGCAAACTCCCCTGTCCCACTGCTTTCAGTCTACCACAGGCTCACAACAAGTCAAAGAACAGGAACTAATGTAGGTGACTCCCTGGCTCCTGGAATGATTGAGGACTCAGTGTAATCCTAAGCCACAGTGCTACCTGCAACTGCCTGCATGTCTGTGTTTGGAATATTTCAGAGCAGCAGGATGTACACATGCAAATATTGGCATGGGTAAACTTAAGTTATGCTCCTTTGAATGCACTGGCCCATAGCATTCAAGAATGCAATGCTCCCAGTGCCAGATGAAGATGAACTCTGTTTACAGTGAGCACAGCCAGTTCTCCATTCTGGGGCCTGGGAGATCCTGGTTTGGTCCCTGCTATGCAGTCAGAACGGCAGCTCATCACTACTTGCACACACCTCACCCAGGTTTTACAGCAACGCTCAATATTCTTTCAAGCGGGAAAACATGGTCAACTAAAAAAAAAAAAAAAAAAAAAAAAGCTGTTTTACCTTTTTGTGTCCTTTTCTCTGAAGAGGCTTGTGATGCCATGTAAATAGCTGCAGCTGCTACAGAGATAGGGCTTCTGCCAGGAACCAAATCTAATTCCACAGCTTTACGGGCAATGTGTGTTGCTGCCATTTGTACTTGTTTGGGAAGCCCCAGATTGGAACAGAATCGTGACATGAAGTCTCCAGTTGTAATCAAATCAACACTGGTTTCAAGAGCTTTCAAAATAAGTTTAAAACACCGACCTATTTCCTTCTTTGAAATCCTGGACACTGCACATATTTCTGAAGAAAGAATAAAAATTAAACTTTAGACTTGACAGCACTTGCTCCCCCAAAATAATCAAATTTGATTCCCACTAAGAAGGCCACTGTCACTAAATAAGCTTTGAACATTTGTCAACTTCAGTCCACCACATTTATCATAGGGAGCTAATTAATACAACTCACTTAGTAGGGGAAATTTGGTGCTCAATGCTAGAGAGCTGAATCCCTGTCAGGGAACAGTTGCCCAAATTTACTGCAGAACTGCTGGTTCAAATTCAGTAACAACACCATTCTCCCATCAAAACAACACTCAAGAGTAACTTTCAAACGCGAAATTCTTTTTAGTGCAGTATGACCAAAAATCCCATGCCCAAGAGCCTACTCCACAAATGTAACGAATTTCCAGAGAGTCTTCTACCCTGCCCCTCAAGGATGAACTGTAGCAGAGAACAATCAATTTGACAAAGTCCAGGAATGAGAAAACCAACCTCCTCCAGTGACAGTAACTAGACCTTTACTTCATAGCAAAATTGAATCTGTGTCATTGTAAACTTACCTTTAAATGTTCTTGGAACCCCCTCTTGCCTACAGGCTATGTAGAGACAAGCAGAAGCAATGGCATCATTACTCCTTCCCTTCAGGCTCTTTTGCTCATACACTTGCTTGAATAAATTATTTGTTCGATCCTTCAACACAAGAAGATGAAATTTAATTAACTCTAGGCCATTTAATTAGCAGCAATATCAAAAATTCATGTGCTCATTATATTATGCTAACTAAGTCAATGCCAGAACAATTTAAGGAAGGGAGACATGAACTTACAACTATATTTCTAGGGAGGTTGATTCTGTCCGCCATGTTCGTGATTTCTTTAAAAGCATTCATCATCGCACGATCAGAGCTGCTCATAGTTCTGCGGTTTTGGTACTTTGAATTCCCAAATTCATCAAAACTTGCTGCACCTGTGCCCTGAAAAGAAAGATTTGTATTGTCAACAACACAAGGAACTTCCTCCTCACTTTGAGAACAAACATCTTCCAGCTTTATACATTTTATTTCAAGGCATCGGTTCAAGCAGTCGTTCAAATAAACATCACAAAGTAAGTCATTCACTCGAGCATTGTTCACACATCAAGTTCTATGCTTTGCACCAGGCTCAAACTGTGAGTCGCTTTCCAAAGACCACAGATTACACAGGGGTTTTCCTTCCTAATGTAACAATGGTTTAATGTGTGCATCTCAATACTCTTGTCACCAATGCTGAGGTCCAAGATGATATTTTATGCAACCCATGTGTCCTTAGGACTGCACCTGCACTGTGGCACTCTGGTGAGTACGGCCAGCTCAGACCAGCTACAACGATATCTCAACTATCACAGTGAAGGCATGGGCAAAGGGAACATCCAAACCAATGAGCTATTCAGACCCAGTTTAATACCATGCCTGCTAGCAGTTGCAAATCTTAGTCAGAAAATGGAAATATCCATATATTTTGACTTTACTGGAAAATGATGGACCTCCTAAAAGAAAAGCTTGAGGTCTTACAAAAAGTAAGAGCCACAAACTCAACCTGGCCACTTCAAAACAAGCTTCTGACATGCACTTCATTTGTATCTTACAACTGAGAGTGCAAATTGCACACTTCTATTAAATATGCAAATTTTCTGAACTACAAGGGCCTGAAACGTCTAATGTTTTCAATTAGCCAGCAGTCCAAAACATGTCTTTAACAAATAATGCCATATCAGATTAGTGATAGCTGATGACAACCCCACAGCCTGCGAGTTCAGAAGACCAATGACTGTAATTTATATTGACTGTTTATGTGGTTGCTGTCACAGTGCACAGGGGGCCGTGAGTTCTCTCAAGTGGAAAATGCTTCTTCACAACAATTCTGTCATGAGTAGAAACCTGGATCTTCTGAATTCACATGCATTTATTCCTTTCTGGCACCTTCAAACAATTTATCTGGGCAGGGGCATCCAACTCACTGCAGACAAATTTGGGCATTTAAGCAACCCACTGCAGACACCAACTACTACACTGTCTGTCCTGCCAAAAACGGTAAGCATGAAGCAGGTCTTGCTCTGTGACTGACTGATAACCTGGCTAAGCACTTGCACACAGTTCTCATGTTGAAGATTCAGCAATGTATCAGGATGTCCAGGCTGTACAAAGCAGGGTGAGGACACAGTGAACAAAGGACAGAACATGCCCTGGCATCACCTTTTTCTACTGAGCTGCCCTGTTTCTTCTTCCCTGACCCATTTCTTAGGAATCGCCCTTCTATTTTGACACAGCCTCTAATTCTATAATCTCTGTGTGCTTCTGCATTTAATACCTGTTCCTTGCCTGAGAGTAGTAACACTCACTCTTGTCCATTCACTTACACTGGCCCACTTCCCCCTGCCAAGGCCTCCAGCACACCCCGTTTCCGATGGGCTCAGCCGACGCCTCCACTGCTGAGACCCCTATCTGTGCTGCACACACTTGGATACTGCTGTGGCAACTGAGGACTGGCACTAAAACCCTCCCTCACCAGTTTCCCTGGCTCCTTGAACAGGCCCTCTGTGACAGCTGCTAGATCACAAGACTGTTCTTGTTTTTCTACACCTTCAAACATCCTTTCGCATGAAACAAGCATCCAGAACTGATCCTGGCACCAACACAGAAGAAAGATGCTCCAAAGACAATCTTACTTCCTTGACTGGATGAACACCTCCAACTATCCAAAGGTTTCCAGTAAGATATAAATAAAAAGCAAGAATCAAGCACAACAAACTTCAGGCCACAAAGAGCAACGTTAGACTTTCCTTTCAAAAATTATGCCAGAACTTCCTTGGTCCAAAATATACAGAAGTCTCAGGTCAAAAGGCTCCTTCCTGGCCATCACACATCCCTGTTCCCTGCACCGTGTTACAACATTCATGTGCATCAAATGGCTCCTAGACCAGCACTATGCACAAGTGCTTACAGGAGCTGCATGTGCTCCAACTCTTGCAGATGCCAGAGGAGTGACCACAAACAACAGCAAGACCCCAGTCCTTGTCTATCGGGCTTCATGCCAGATAGCATTTTACCAGGGCATACTGCTCTGTCCTGGGGCCAGCAAGTATTCCCCTTCACCACAGGGATTCTCCCCGGTCCCCTGGTTAAGGAGAACAAAACACCAAAACAAACAAACAAAAACCAAACCAAACAAAAACCAAACAAAAACAAAAAACAAACAAACACGTCTTTTAGGTGCTGTATATTGGAACTAGGCAAGGATATCTGCTGATATGAGTGCTTTCCAAGAGCCATACCCAATATACAGTTCAGAGCTATAAAAGGGGTGGAAAACATGCTTCCATCTCAACTGCTTACATAAACCACAGCTATTCTCCCTGCATTTGCTATTTAAATGCACCATCTACTTTCTTTCTGGAGCTTTCAACTGAGGGACAATGCTTTGTTGACTTCAGCCCTTGACAACCATGTTAGGAGGGCCTTTCCCTCCATGGAAAAAAAAAAAAAAAAGAAGCCACACAGTTTTAGCTGAAATAAAACAGACTTTAAGAATTGTGTTTTACTGTTGTGGCCTTTGAGACATCTACTTCTATCTTTCCCATCTCACCAAGAAAGGTATCTGACAAAATCAGGAGTTCTACCTGTTTGGCTTTCAAACAGAACAGAAACCTCGTGGATACAATCCTGGAAACAGCATTCAAGATTGCTACAGTGAGAAAGCACAGTCAAGTAAACAGTGTTAATCTCTGAAGAGGCTCTGTGGTGGTCAGGCTTACAGTGCTGGCAGCCAACAGCTTTATACCCCAGTATATACCACATTTAGCAGAAAGTAAAAGTATCACCAGCATCATCCACATCACTGACTTGGGGTTAACCACAGCATCAAGGCATGCCCCCAGATCCAGCAGTTTTCTTGCCCAGTACAACCAGCTGATGGATCCTTTCTTCTTTTTCAATCATCAGCCCCTGATATCATGCCATTGCTTCTCAACATAGCACTTCCAGATTCAGGCCACGCAGTTTGACAACAGCCAGCTTCCTTTCAGAGATATCTGATCAAAGGGTAGGAATTCTATGCCAAGAGACTGCACTAGTTCTTTGTTCAAGCAATCTAAATTCTCTTGGACTGGCAGTCATTACAAAAAGGAATCAATTAACTACCAAGGGTGACCAAAGACAACGTTTTCCACAAGATAGGAAACAAACTTTCAATTTTCTTTTAGATTCAGAGAAAAGAGTTCTTTATATCAAGGCAGACCTAGAAGCTGCTTGTGCAGTTATTTTTCTTTAATTTTACGTAAGAATTTTAGAAATAATTGTAGTATTCTGGCAATCAAGTCACAATAAAGTGCAACTTCGCCATGCCTCCAATTGATCTGCATTGTAATCAGACCAACTGCAGCACAGAGTATGTAATTTCAGAGAGTTACAGTTCTGTGCCAATATCCTGAAGACCTGCCTGTGGAATTCAAACCACTTCCACCACAGTTAACTATGCTATTCACCCTCCTCTTCACAGACAAATTAATCTTTCTTCCAACACAGGCTGCTGCTGCCTCAGACAGATGGGTTCTTTAAGTACTAAAACCAATTAGGAATTAATCCCTCTGCACGGGCAAAGCAGCTCCTCCTTCGCTGTGAGCAGATACAGAGCGCACACCCCCGGCAGAAAAGAGCCCTGGAGCAGCACCTCCTGGCTTCCAAGAGTAAAGAGTGACAAACCATTCTGTGAAACAGAGCTGGCCCCCTTCCTTTACTGTTTAAAGGCAATAGCCAGTCACCAGAACTTTGCTGTTGTAACTGGTTTAGACACCACTTCCACCTACATTCCCACAAGTTTACAGTCATCTCTAACACGACATGCCATGAGAATTACCTATGTCTTTTTCTTCTGGATTTTCCACAACAATGTGTTTTAGGGTGGTGGGGTATTTTTGGTGGAGGACAGGGCAGGCCTGCTGTAAAGATTTTGTCATCTGCAGACCAACATGGCAGAAAGGAATTACTCCTGTTCCCTGTCCCATGCAAAAGGCTAAAGCAATCTCTGGCACACAGATTCGGGGTCCACTCTGGGCCACTCTAAGAACTGTTGTTAACTGGGAAAATAACAATCTTACCTTCTTCCTTCTTTGGAATTCATGAAGGTTGTTCTGTACTCTGTCAGATACTACTTACCCTCCTCATGACTACACCAATTTCACCCTTGTTCAACCACTGTGCATATCTAGGTCAATCCTCATCCCAGCCTACTGCTGGCAGGGACTTCAGAAGACTGCTTGAGAAATGCACTACTTCCTTGGTTTAGTTATTTTTGCTGCAAAATTCATGCCCTTTCTGCACTGATAGGAGATTTCTTCAGCATCTTCTGATATAAGCCATTCTCTTCCTTCCAAATGACTGAAAAAAAAAGCAGCCCCTGATACAGAGTTCACATCAATGAGCTGACATCCCAGAGCCTCTGCTCTGGCAAGACAAACACAGGAACTCTTGTACAGAAAACATCCTGGTTTGTCAAAGAGACTCCCAATTTCACACAGACAATAATGCATCTCTTCTACGATTCCTCCCCATGCAAATAAAGTATCCACAGTTGGACTAATTGCCCCTTCTACATTCCCCAACACGATCCTGGCAGTTCCAGTACTTGGACATTTTTACTGAGTTCTCATAGGTTAAATCATGCCACAATAACATCCCACATCTTGTCTTCACTGAATGGCACTCTTTGCTTCAGCAAGCTTGGTCATGCCTATTATGGGATGTTCTGGTTAACAGCAAAACTGTTTCATTAGTTGAATGTCCATCTCTGAAAATTTTTTAATTTTCCCAGAGAAACTTTTCACAGAGGTTTCTTTATGTCTTCTCTCACTGAGGTTGCCATCCCTCTTATTTTAAGTTAGAACCTGAACCTCCAGAGAGAAGAGTGTTAACAGCACAAGTCCAGATTCACCTCAATAGAGAATCTAAAGGAGCTCAGGTCATTCTACCTATCGAATCAAACTGAGCTCTCAGAAACAAGTTCTGTATTTACACACTCTCAAAATGGAAACAACACGAACCTGGAGCAAACCGTCCATTTCTCATCTGTCCATAAAGGTCTGTTTCTGATCATCATAGCTGACCAAATCAGCAATGGAAGTCTACGCCCTCTCAACTACAATCTTTCTGATCCTACACAGGTGACATTAAAACCCCAGTGACTTCTACAGCACCGCTTCACAGAGCCACTTAGCAATGCCAATATTTTTAATGGAGCAGTGCAGATTTTGTTGCCTGAAAGGATTCCAAAAGCCATCCAAAATGTTACAGGCAGCAGTAACGTGCTTGGAGTTGTCCAAAACACAAACATCTGCTTGGACAATGCCTTGAGCAGAACGTTTCCTATTCACAGTCAAAGATCAGCTGTCCATCAGTATTTGCTAGTTGACCTCATCTCTCTGAAAAACTCTTGGTTAAAAAGGATGTTGCACACTTCCATATACACAGCCAAACATATTCAGGCATGTCTACTTCTTGAACCCAGCAACATCACCGGAACAAAAACTTCCGAGAAGCAAATAAAAAGCAACAATACATTTTTAATTTATTTATCAGTAACTGCACCGCCTTTCATGAAACATTCAAGAAATCCACACAAATTAATTTGGCTCTTGCAACAAAAACTGTAACAGAAAGTACAACAATGAAAACTTACCTGGGTCACTACTTCATTAAAAGGGAGTGCATTTACGTGACTAATCTTGCTTGCCCTCTCATTGGAGACAGCAGGATATAATTGCACCACTAAATTTTAACCCAAATATAGATGCAATACTTTCCTCTGGGACACTCACACCATGAAAGAATTCTACATTTAGTGCTTTAACATTAATTGGAAGAACATATACAACAAGCATGTAGATCTCCAGGTCTCCAATATGAACCTGATACAGATTTTACTATAAAAAAAGTTTCAGTCCAAGTTGGCAGCACTAGCTACTGAGATCTCAGAACTGAGTATCTTATTTCAGGATCACCTCAAATACACTTGCTAAGTCAAAGTGCTTCTGTAAAACTGCAACATCAGCTTTCCTATTTATAGCAGCATACCAAAGGGTGGCAAGTAACCACACAGCACTGCAGACTTTTTTTGCTTTTGTAAAGGTTGGCCCTTTCCTGCTACCCCCAGGTAGCACATTTGTGGCTACCCCCAGGTAGCCACATTTTACACCCTGTTGAAACATGAGTTCAGTTCAGGCAAGATCTCTGCAAATAAATACAATGAGTATTTTCCCTATGGACATACAATCATGTACTTGACATAAAAACACTCAAACTCAGTAAAATTTAGTATTTTAAGTGTTACCTTGCCAATCATTGTACTCAAGTCGCCATCACTCAGCAGAGGATTCTGGGTATCCCCAACTCGAGATGGATCTTTTGTTGCTTTGTCATTGCTGAAAGTTCTCCACTCTGAGCCTACATCTATGACCCGGTCACCTGAGATCACAGAAAGCAACAGTCTGCATTAATATAATGTGTCATGAAATATTTCAAAATATTAGGTTAGACATCTGAGCTCTCCATTGTAAGAAGGCAGCCTGTTGGCATTCCCAAACAGAACAGTAACCTGCAGGACAATATACCAAAATGTTTAGGATTACAAGTTAAAGCAGTGGGAAAAAAAAAATGCTACAAGAGCAGCACATAACTAGAGAAATGCATCCAGAACACCAAAAAGACACAGTTATCCAAAAAGAGATTTTCAGTATGCAAAAAGAATCAAGACCTTGATATCAAGCTGAAGTGAGGAGGTTCTCAGTACCTGGACAAATGAGTCAGTTGTTGTAACTTAACAAGTTCTCTCACATTTGCCATGTGTTCAAGGTGCACATGTGAATTATCTATCATGCATAATCCCCTTAGATTGTAGTAAATCACTTCTCTTGCATGAGTTCCACGTCCTTTGTACTCTCAACTTTGCACCTTGTAACCCACCATGACATTTTGCAGCTCAATTCTTGTTCTTTGAGTTCTGACCCTGCCCAATTCCCCTTCATTTATGATAACAGTATCAACATACCATCTATATATAAACTATTAAACTACCCTGTTATACCTGGAAGAGTTTCCATACAGATTCAGAGCAGGCAGAAAAAGCACTAAACCCACATTCTCTGAATGAAACAACTTGACTCGCAGTCCTCTGTTCATCTCACACTCACCTAAACCTTTCCTACAGCAACTCTGTAGTTTCAGAAATAACTAATCTACACTCTGTTGCAGGCAAAAGCCCAACAGTAATCACAACAAAAGAAACTCAGAGGGGAAAACAAACCCAAACACAAAAGAAAACGCAAAAACCCCAGTCCCCAACCCACTGTTGGCAGTGCAGTTCATTCCATTCACAGACCTGACAAAAGCTGCATCTCAAAGGTGTTGCCTCTAGACCGATACTACAGAATTTTTAAGAATACATGTACAGAAAAGCATAAAAAGAACACTAAGAAAAGTGTTACGCAGTAAAGCAGATTACAGCTCTGTGTAGCAAGCATATCAGAAGAAACTTCAAAATAATTATCACCCTTCTTTGCTAAACCTGAGGAAAAATTCACCACCTTTATCAGTGTTTCAGTGTGTCATGAAAGAAACATCTGCACAAAAATAAGCAGCACTGACTGCAATAGAAGTTTCCGGTATGGAAGTCTTAGTATGAAACCACAGGGGCTGATTTAACCTGGTGAAAACAAACAGAGAAAAAAGCACTCTGCAAACCAGGGTAATACAAGATACAAAGTTGGAGAAAATATAGGATGATATGGACAGTGGTGCATACCATAGGAGGGATCTATTCTGACAGAGTAACTCTATTTTTAACGTAACATTATGCAAGGAGAACGCTTGAAGTTGAATGCTGTGAATGAACCAAGAGAAATTGCCACAACCAAAAAGAGTAACTTTAGGTTAGAGGCCTTCTCATCAGTGTCATGCTCACAGCTGTGGCTTCACCTTTATTTGCTGCTAATGAAAACCAAGAGGGGAAGGAGAAAAACATCAAAAACTACAGGTTAAGAATACAGCAGAGTAAAAAGCAGCACACATCCATTCTTTCTGCTACAAAGGTCTCCCTCCTGCCCTTGCAAGCTTGAATTTGCAGACAGCGTGCTCCTCTGGCTCCTGGACTCTCTGTAAATATTTGATTCAGTAATGGTCCTTCTATGGCCTAGCAGTAACTTTACTTTCAGACAACCCCCCAATACTGTTTACAGCATCTAAAAAAAGCAAAATGTACTTAAAATTCTGGCATGGTATAAATAGAACACTGAGTACAGGGCAATGATGTAATATTTTTCCACACAAGTGGGAATGACCTAAATGACTCACTCAGGGATCTGCCTCTTGTGAGTTATGAACCATTCCTGCTCTAACAAAAAAGTGTTATATCACTGCCTGCTTTGGCAAACATATTACAAACAGAGGATTGAGACTACTATTTCAGAGTGAAAAAAGATTAAGTAGAACAAATCACTGAATATAAAGCATTTGTGTAATTAAGACACAGTATGCAAATATCTTTACTTTGCCAAGAAATGTGCTGTTGCAGAAAAGGAAGGTTTTCTGTGCACTGTCGGTGTCACTGAAAATAGAGAGAGGTCCTGAGAAGCACATTCCACCTTTCAAGAGGCTTCTATAGAAGTGTGACACATGCTATAAGTATTCACAAAAATGGAATAGGTCAAAAGGTTTCCATAGATGGAAAATGTATTTGGCTACAAGTAAAATTAACTGAATTATCCCACTGAACAACAAACAAAACCAAAACACTGAATGTGGTATTTATTATTTTTAACTCTTCAAAACACAAAAAAACCACTTTGTAACTGTGATACTAGTACAGATGCAATTAAGCCCCACCCTAAGTGATCAAAGCAAAACCTTAAAATACTAAATTCAGTCTTATAAAGCAGTATAAGAAATCAGCCTTGAAAACTGGTCCTGAGCTAAGATCTCCAGTCCTAAATTGAATTTGCTGGGTCACACAATATTGCCTGGCTTTCCTGAAGCAGCTGAACATGGGCCCAACAGTCAAAAGTGAGAGGAAGAAAGCCCCCAGTAAGTAAAATTGTCTCTGCTTTCTCACATCATGTTGGTTTTGGCAACTCTATCAAGCTGCAGTGAGGATGGGAGTGGCTGCATATTCCCTTTGCTACTTCCTTTTGATGCAGTTCTTTTGAACAAAAATAAGCTTTGCTAGATACAGTTACATTACACACGCCTTTATTTAATTTTCCTTAAATGGATGAGTTCATCTTCTCAGTTTCCTCCTCTGAGGGACAAAGAAAAACAACAGCTTACAGGACCAAATCTTTGTGAACTACATCTCCAGGATGGTATCCTAAAGCATCTTTCTGAACAGAATAATTTTTCACCACTACTCCGTTTCTTTCTGTAAACCATTCTGCCAGTATTCAGTTCCTCTTTAAAATACAGTCTAACAGACTAACACACAGGCTCCAGTGCAAACACACACTGCAAAACTTCCCTGACTCAGGTTGCCCACCCTCTGAAAAGCTCATTTAGTAAAATGCAGAACAGTTGCTCAGAACAGAAAACCTCAGACCAAGGTTACTTTTCTTCGCAACTGACAAACACAAAGAGCATTCACTGTAGAAATGCAAGAGCAAACTCAGGTCAGACTCAAAAATTAAAATATAATTTTGAACAGTTCTTAAAAATTAGCTTAAAATATCTATACATCAAAATTTATGTATGTTTCCTCCTTCCCTGAAAATAGAAAGTGATTTCTCAAGAGAAAATATTTTCATTCAACAAGGCCTGAATTTTCAGTTACATATTTATAGAGAAATAATACTAGCTATTTTAATGTTGCATTCCACTTGCAACAACTCATAAAAAATATTTCTTTTCTTATTTTTCTGCATTTTGTATTATCTGTTACACAAAGACAATATAGCTGCAAATGGAAGACATTTAACCAAAACAAAACGTGATGATATTCAAGCCTCAAGTAATGTCATCTTCCATATCCAGTCTTGAAACAGCTCTAAGAAGGCAGGTTAAGTTTTTTTCAGAGGAGCTCTCATGTTAGCTCCACATTGCATCAAGTTGTACACATTACTAGTTAATATTTTAATCTTAGCATAAATACGGTATTAAAAGTTTATTTGCTCTCTGAAGTCCCAAAATACCCATTGTTAGTAGAGAATGTTTCATTCTTACAGTTAGTTAAGGAACCTGCTGCCACCTAGTGAGCACATATATTATAATTCTAATTAAATGCCAAATTTAAGTGTGCGTGTGTGTATATATATATATAGGATTATACTTTATTTCAGTCAACTCCTTATGAAGTAGAGTGAAGAGCTGAGACAAACTACAAGGAAAAGCTACATAGCAGACTACAAGCCGGGGAGAATCATAAAGACAAGTAACTGCACAGAGCCACGCTGAACAGTCTGAGAATAACAGCCTCAGCTCTCAGCCTCTCCTAATCACTAAATCACTCCTGCAACCTTCGCTAGATTTGCTCCAGCAAGTCTCTATCTCTTTCTGGTACTGAGAAGCCCAGAGTCAGGCCCAGTACTCCAGGTGTCTACTCCTCCATATTCTATTTATTACCTTATATACTTCCCATACAGTAGCACTCACCTTCCCACACACACACTTTTCAGCTTTAGAACTTCTATTTAAGACAAGATGCATTAAATGTTACCAAAGAGTAAACTCATGGGACAAAAAAAAACACCAACCAATTTTACAGTCACAGTTTTTCTACAAAATTTCCAGTCTTTTGTAAGATAGCAGTATTCTTTGCAAAAGTTCTCATTTTCAATAAGTTGTCAACACCACAAATGCATCATCACCAACAGCAACATCTGTCTATTCCAAGTAACTAAAGCAGGCTTTCAAATGCTAAACAAAACATAAAATCCCCAAGCAAATGAAGAGAAAAGCCATAGACAATATCAACTAGTTGCCAGACATCAACAGCATCACACAAGTACCAAAAGTCAACTCTGGATTGAAACACACAGTGCAGCACCACAGGCAAGTGACCATTACGAGAACAAAGGTTTAACAGCTCCTGCATATCAAAATTATGACAAATCTAAAAGGATTTCCAGGCTTCCTAAGCCATCAGCTCATACAATAACTTTGGAGGAAGCAAATGAGAGTAGAAATGTTAAATGATCTGGTGCACAAGTCTGGTCAGCTGAAGTTACACCTCTGCAGGACTTTAGAAGATTACCAGCTCAAGTAATTGTGAAGGATGCTCCAAACTACAGAATCTCAATAAACAACGTCGTGCCCGATCTACACTACACATCACAAAAATTAGAGGCTACGGACTCTTTTTCCATCAGAGGAGTTCATATTGTTTCTAGCCCTTATTTGCCCTAAATCACTTTGTCAATCTCATAAGAAGGAAGTAAAAAAACATTCCCTACATAACATGATTCGAAATATCATGTTATTCCACTAGATAAATCTAGCACTTTACCTAATAAAAGCTCAAACACCTCTGGCCTCCAGCCAAGAACCCACTAACTAGAAAGTCTCCTACACCCTCAAAGAAATTTCATGCTACGAGAGGTGCTTATTACAAAGCCTTACAAAGGATGCCAACTTTTGTCACTGAAAGTCTGCTTACACTGTTACAAGTGTTATTGCTGAACAGCTAGAACCTGCTCTGGACACCAAACACGATAGCAGAAACCAGATAAAAGCTGCTAACACACATCAGTATCTAAAGTTTTTTGCCTATTTTTTCAAGCAATACTTTGAATTAAGAATTCATATTTTAGAGACTGGTAATACTTGCAGAAAGAAGTAAATGTGAACATGCACCCAAATACTAAAAGATGTTTCCCTATGGACATAACTGCCCTCTACTGGATCCACGTCAGAAGTACTTAAGCACCTTCCCCACTTACAGGATACTACCAGCAGCTGAAAAACAATGGTTTCTTTAGCCTTCAGAAAACAAGCATCTGTATAGAAGGCAAGCAACCTTATCCCTAATGACAGACATCCTGAGTAAAGAACCAGCCAGTTGAGAGGCAATTGTGAAACTCCTTCCTACTCGTCTATTATACTGCAGACAAAGAGAATACCTGTGGTATAGTTAAGTCTTACCTGATCTTCACCGATCACACCTGAATTTACAGTACCCCATTCAGATCTCAAACTTTTCTGAAGTATTAGCCAAACACATACTTGGACATAGTTTTATAACAGCCTTACTGCTGACCACAAGCTGTTGAATATTTTTCCCCAAAATTCTTCAACTGAACACTCAGGTATATATAGAACATGGATTAAATATCTGAATATTGGTCATAAACCAATTCCAAGCTTTAACAAGTCGATACATGTCCAAGGATCCTCACTAGCTGAAGACAGACTTTTTACTGAAGAAGGTTCCCCAAAAAAAGACTTGCTACAGGAGCAGTGCTCCTCTCTAAGCTATTCCTGCCTACTGAGGCAGACAGAGCTAACCAGTTACACAAAATCACATACTCCGTGCTGAAAACAAAGTCCTCACTGCTCCAACTCCTGCACACTAAGACAACATTTAATAAGGCTATACAGAAGTTTAAGGAAAGTCTTAGATCAGAAGGGCTGAGGTGCTACACATCAGTACATGCCACTGGGTTTGTTATCTCCCTCTGAAATTCAGATCACCACCTTGCTACATCAAGAAAATCCAGTGCTTTGTCTTCCACTTTGATTCTGCTTTCTTCAGCTCCTTCTGGCACATCAGCTGACTTCCAGCCTTTTTTACTGTCTAAAGGTAGTAAGCAAAATATTTACCTGACAAGAAAGAAGATTTACCAGAGTTCTGTTCTTGAACAACATGCTTTTCCCCCATCAAGTCTGTCTGAAGAATGAGATATAGTGAACACTTTAAATAAACAAAGAACTAACTGCTTCTCCAAGCCCTAGGAACTCTCTTTGTGAGCTCTCACACCAGCCCATGAACACTTATTGTACCACATAGCTTGATTGGAGAAAAGGATGTAGAATGAAACAATACTTGTGACAGCAGAGAAACTTGGACATAGAGTTGGAAAGTTTCAGATGCATGTCAATCCAGATTAATATCAAAATTCCATGGATAATTGTAATTTAGGTCTCCAAATGCCTTTCATGTAAAAAAAAGCAATTAGCAGAAGGAAAAGTTAACAAGTTGGAAATAATTACCATGAAAAGACAGAACACAAAATAACCCACAAAAGGTAACAGTGAAAAGGCAGATGAGAGTTTTTAGTAAACCGAAGCAGCATTTTGAAACAGTAATAAACCAGACATCAGCTTCAGTCATACTGACAGCACAAGATTTAATTATTTTAACAGTTTATTTAGAATACGTGGAAAATGCAATACACAAGATTTAACTTTAATCTTATTGAGACTAAGAACCTGTAAGTAGAATACAACTCTGATTAAAACTTTTTCTCAAAATCCCTTTAAAAAAGGAGAACTTGCAACATACAGCTCTGCCTAAAATATGAATTCAACTGACAGAGATCAGTTCCTCCTTTTCCTAGCCTCCTGCTCCCCCTAACTTTTCCAATGCTTTACATCCTTTCAGATGCAGACCTGATTAATGCAAGATCAGTCATAATAGTGTTAGTACTGATTTCATCTCATATTGCCAGAAATTGATTATAAAACTTGAAAATTATCTGTGCACCAGCCATTTTATCCTATGACACAGTTCTACATTTAACAAACACACTTTTTTCATAAATGCAAAACTTCAGTACTTTGCCATAGCAAGCACAAAAAACATCAACTGCAAATACACTTAGTTTAGGCAAAGTCTCTCAGCTCCACCTGCAGCTGCACACACATCAGAAAAAAAAAAAGTGAAGTCAGACCACTACGTACTTAATGTACTTTACAACAGTAAAACAAAGACACAAATTCAGATTTACCATTCTGTCCCATTACACCAGCAGTGCTCTGCAGACACTAAAAGCACAACCTTTTTAAATAAACCTGTAGCACTTCCTGGGCTACACAGTATATTGAGTTTTGTGGGGGGTTTAACTGTTCTAACTGATCCCCTTCAGCGATAAAGATCTAGTACTCAAGTTTGATTATTTTAGCATTTACTTTACCAAGCTATGTAGAATTTGCATAAAGCAAGCACATCTGTTTTAGTTACCTGGCTAAATTAGTATTACCTTTGCTGCAAATTCTTTAAACTTTTAGTTTTTTACAAAAATTTTTACTTTGACGAGCCAAAATAAAACCACCAGAGTGTAAGAGAGAGGAATATAAACCATTTGAAATATTTAGCACCACTGAATGAATCACCCAAATGTGCACTCTTCTTTCAAGAGGAGTTTTCTTTTCACAATGGCACGCCCAAAATAAATTACAGAAATCAACGGAGTTTAAACAATTAATAATGCAAGCATGGAAAGTTTCCCATGCAAAAGGAATAAAGGTTTCAGGATGCACATAAGATGCTCATCCTAGAAAAAAATGCATAAAAATGCATATGCAGCAGGTTCTACAACAACTCTCTCATTCAAACAAAGACAATACCTAAAAGGTCTTTTATTTTAAATATTCTATTATACTCGTCTTTTATTTTAAATATTCTATTATACTCAGAAATACGGTTTAGTCTGTGGAAGTTGATGCTACACAAACAAAGTAAGAGAGCTCAGCAAAATTCCAGTGGAAAAACTGGATATTCACTTTGGATAGTCTTAAAAGCTTTAGGAGCAGTAATTAACAAACAGGTGCTGGCAACGATGTAAAGATAAATCCTTCAGGGCAGAAGATAACCTCTAGCTAATGGGAAACTGAGGTTAGCTGGGGTTTGGCTTTGTGTTTGGGTTGTTGGTTTGTTTTTTTCTTTTAAGCAAGTTATTTCACAAAGAGCTCTTATATCACTTCTTATACTTTCTTGATTGAAACAACAGTCATGATTAAAGATAGAATACCAGAGCAGACAGCACAATACTCTAATTCATATTATAACATACGTTAAATTTTCCGTCTTTAAAGAGATTCTTTTCATAGTGCAAGTTACCAGAAGACAGACTATTCAGAACAGTAAGCTTTTTGCCAACAGAAAATCACAAAAACAAAAACCAAAAAACCAAATCCACCACGCACAATTGGACATCAAGAAAGAACCTTTAAATACTCATATTATTATACACCACTGTTGCAGGAAAGCAAAGCCACGCACACCATTTAAGTTTTATGGTAACTCAAAAACATGAATAGCTACTTACCTACTACTAGCCCACACTCAGAACAAATCATATCACCAGCTCTGTAATCCTCCACTAAAATGGAATCCGGATGATTTGGGCAAGTCACCCGTGGAAGTACATCCAAACTAAGAAAAAAAGAAGTATTAATTACTTTTAAACAAGCAGGCTGCATATCCAAAAGTCTAAGAGTTCCTTACTGACAAGAATACTTAAAAAATGCAGAATTCACAGCGATTTGACTATTAACCTGAATACCTGAGCTGCACCTTTCACTTAAATCCTGTAACACTGCATTTGATAATCAACACTTCAGATCTTAAATTCCACATTTTTTGCAATGCATCTTGCACTAAAAACACCTCAATATAAAACATCAAAAATCTAAATAAGAGACTTGATAAAATATGCACTACAGCCTTATCTGTACATTCCATCTTAATTTTATTTGTTAGATATTTCTGATGAGTCAAAAATACAAAGAAGCAATCCAAACATTTTAATCCACTGACTGTTCAGAAAAATATCTAAGACTTGAAACCAAAATCAACCTCATTATTAATATTAAAGACTCCAGAATGCACATGTACACACAAGATTTTCAGATGTAAATTACGCTCAAAATACTGCACTAAAGCTCTTTAAACTACTTTCCTTCTCCCTATTCCCAGCCAGTAGTTTCATATGACAAAACTGTTGACAAAGCATTCACAATCATCTGACATTTGGCATTACACAAAAGGCTACTGACACACTAAGCAAACTAAGGGGGGGAAAAAAAAAAAAAAAAAAACAAAACAGAAGCCTCAAAGAATACCAACAGTGTTTTGTTTCAGATTTTACCTTCACATAACATTGTAAAAATTAGTCTTCTTATCTCAATTTTAACTCGTATATCTAAAGAGATATACTGTCCTCCTTGCAACATACAGGCTCGATATACTAAGCCAAAGCAAAATGCATAGCACGTGTGTAAAGGCCCATCTCAGCAAAGGAAGTACTTCCTAGATCCTAGGACAGGTTTAGCAAGAGTTACAGAGTCATTCCATAGTCTGCTTCATGAGCCTTCCTTCATTCCTGACTGGAAAGAAAAGCTCGATAGGTCTCCAGGGAGAAGAATTCCGAGCCCGAAACCCGTTTGGCCACTGGCTGGTGCCGGTACGGATTTAGGGTGGGAACCCGCAAGCAGTTTCCAGGTCCGATAAGGTGAAGCCAGGCCAGGCGCTGCTGAGCGGGGTCCCGCCGGGAGGCCCTGGGGGCCCGGCCCCTCCGGAGCGGCGCTCGGGTGCGGCACTGCGGGGCCGGCCCCACAGGGAACCGGCCGGGCCGCCGTTCGCACCGACCTGCCATAACGAGGGGCCCCGCACTTCAGTCACGAATCGCCACGATCTCGCAAAGCGCTGGCGTCCCCTCGGAGCGCTGCCCGGCAATAGCGACATGAAGACGCAAAGGCGGCGAGCTCGGCCCCTCAGAGGCCGCTCCGCCGGGGGCCGCCCGGCCCGACCCGGCCGGGCCCAGCCCGCAAGGACAGGCGCGGCCGCCCGGCTGCCCTTCCCGGCCTCTCAGGAGCCGCGCACGGGGCGGACTCGATACAGGGGACACCGGAGAGGGCCCAGCTGCGCTGCGCCGAGCCGGCGGCACCGGGGCCGGGCGAGGCCGGCGATGGCCGCCGGTCCGTCCCCGAGCGGCACCGGCGCGGCCATTTTCTCTCCCTTCCGCGGCCGGGAGCGACGGCGGAGCTGCCCCCACTCCTCCCTCGGCCCCCGTCCCCGTACCGGCTGGTGGACGCCATCTCGCCGGTGCCGCAGCGGTGCCGGAGACGAGTCGGGGGCACGTCCCGGTTATTAAATACCGACAGCGGCGGGCGGGGCCCCGGGCGCTCCTACGGGTCCCGCGAGGGGGCGGACGGAAAGACGGGCGGCCCCGCCCCGCGCCGGCTCTGGGGCGGGCCTGGCGGGCTGCGGGCTGCCTGCCTGCCCGCCCGAGGGCTGCGACCCCTGCCACCCAGGGCGGCTTCGGGACCAAATAATAAATGTTGTAATAAATCACAGTATTTATTGGGACCGTCGTTTAAAAGGTCTGCCCTGGGTTGGAATCTTGCCCTGGGACCAGGCCCTCGAGGAGCAGCCCCGGGCTGCCCGCAGACCCCTTCACAAAGCCCGCCGTGCTGTCCCCGGCGTGTGACTTCGGCTCAGCTGTTCCTGTGCAAACTCCAGCAGTTCAGTGAAATGCCGCAGAAAACAAGTGTAACTTGAAACTACGCAGAGACAATTCTCAGAAAGGGGAAGTAGAGACAAGTTTAGTTCCCCATTACTTGCATCTCCTGCTACATCTGTTCTGCTGTGCCACTGCGCAGGTTCACTGACGAGAAGAAGCTGGCCCTTCTTGCTGCAGGAGCCGCAGGTGTCGGGCAGCCCGACTGTGACTCACGGAAGCCCTCGGCAAACAGGCCATGCACAGACTGGGCCTGGCCCGAGCAGACACACACACCTGCTGCTTGTGTGGGCTCCCCCTGTTACCCTGCACTCCGGATGTGATCAGATCCCCTTCTGTCTCTCTCCCTTGCACCCACCCTGGCAGCAAACATCAGGCCAAAGAGAAGGAGAGACCGCAAGAACTGTTGCAAAACCAAAGCCCTCCAGCGCTGGACCCTACTTCAGGCTTTAATTCCCTGAGAGGTAATCCTTACACAAAATTAGTCTGTACAATAAGCAGCAAAAACAGGTTTTCAAACCCAAGCTATAAAAGAGTGGAAAAAAATTTATTCTTTTGGTGTGACCTATTCTCACTAAAAGAGAGAGATGGATAGGACAGGACAGTCTACAGGTCTTGGAAAGTGCCATTATTTCAATGCTTTAAAGTGATCAGTATTGAAGTCTCTTAAGTTATAAATTTGCTATCTATCTATCTATCAATCAGATACAAAGGACTTTTCACACTTAAGACCATGTCTCCACTATATAACAAGAATATTTCAATTTGTTAGCACGAAGAAGGAAATTCACAGGGTTGAAAAGTTCTGTTAATACTTGGTAATATTGAGTCAAATTCACACAACTCCTAAAAACTTCTCTGCTGAGTAAAACACTGTGTGCTTGTTGAAAATGAGCTAGTTTGAACTTGCCGACACATTACTTTGATTAAAAAAATAGAAACCTTTTGGAATAAAAGGAAGCTGAACTACTAGGAGGTACAAATACTAAAATAAAAATTTAAAGATTTTTTTTCCACTTGCTGTGACCTTTTTCACAAATGCTCAGTAAACCCAAAAGATGAAAGAATAATAAAAGAGAAACACTGTAACTGTCAATGTGAATACATTATGTGATATTGTTTCCCTATAACCTCCGAAATACGTATGGAGCAGTGACTGCAACAGATGTGCCCCATCACCACTATCAGTCCCATCAAGCCTTCCAGGTTTGTCCTGACTTCTCCTATATTCCATTCTACAAAAAAAGAACCTCTGCTGGCCATCAATCCTCCTGACTCTATGCTTATTAACTAGGATTAACCTAATTTTCACCACATATCATCAATTCTTTATTCTCTATCTGCAGCAACTTTCCAAGCACTTCATCCAAAAGCAGAAGACAAAAAGTGGTTGATGTGGCAGATGGAAATACTACTATTAACAATCTCTGTCAACAACAGACCATTTCAGTAGCTTACACAAAGTTTACCTTGCTGTCCCCAGCTGTATCTGTTCTTTCCCATCACTGTAGTTCCAATAATAATCCTATTTTAAAACTTATTTAATTGGTCATTCTGCAGTTTCTTAAAATTTCATGCCAAGTATCTCATGCTGGCTACTGTCAGTAATAAAAATGTGTAATTAATCTGCAATTCTTACATTGCTAATATTACCACAATCATTTCAACAATAATGCAATAGGATATTCAAATGCCTTTGCAAACACAATGAACAGTCCATTAATGAAAACAAACCACTGGTTCTTACTTGTATGTCTAAAGGTCCTTTGTAATGGTTTGTTGATTTATCACGCAGTTCAATTGTAATCTCTTAGTTCCTGCTACAGTACAGCTCCCTACTGCAACTTACATAAACAGATTTTAAACTCCTTGTAAAATACAGTGTGGATCTCACAGAAATTTAGTGCCTAAAAAATTAGTTTCTCCTCAAATTTAATGTAGGAATTTCCAAATTAAATTCATGCTGAAATTACAGTTGAGTCATTTTAATTGCTGAATCAATTTTTCTACACAAAGACTACATACCACCTTAAAAACACCAGCCAACCATCTTCTGGTGAGATTTGGAGAATGGCAATGCAAGACAGCTACAACTATGGAAGTCCCAGCTACTGGACTCCCAAAAGCCCAGGACCAAGAAGTATTAACGACAAAACCTAGCAGCTGCTCTCCAAGTCCAGTTTCTATATCTTTTTTTTTAGGTTCCAGCCATGGTCACAGTGTGATGGAATTGGGTTAAGATTCCAGCTGTGCAATCACGGAATGAGTAAAATATTTGCAAAACCAGTTACTGAACTTAATCACGCTTTGCACCATAAGGCCTGTCAGGGTTTAAACCCAGCTGGCAACTAAGCACCACGCAGGCACTCGCTCACCCACCCCAACCAGTAGAATGGGGAGGAGAATCAAAAGTAAAACCTGTAGGCTGAGATAATAACTGAAACAAAGTAAAAAAGAACAATAATAGTAAATAATATTCACGATAAAAGAAAGGATAAAAAAAAGAAGAACAAGTGATGCACAATACAGTTGCTCACCATACACTGACTGATGCCAGACCCCGTCCCCAAATCCTGATTGGCCTCCCCTTCCAGTAACTCTCTAGTTTATATACTGGGCATGACATTCTGTGGTGTGGAATATTCCTTTGGCCAGTTATGTCCCAGCTGTGCTCCCTCCCGGGTGTTTTTTTTCTTTTGTACCTCCTCGCTGGCAAAGCAGGAGACACAAAAAAGTGCTTGATATAGGATAAACACAATTTAGCAACAACCAAATCATCAGTTGTTATCAACAGTATTCTCATACTGAATCCAAAACATGGCACTTTACCAGGTCCTGAGAAGAAAATTAATTCTATCCCAGCTGAAACCAGGACAGCTGTAAGAAGAACATAGAAAGAACACAGAGAACAAAGCACTCAGTTTTAAGAGGTTACCTACCTCAATTGCTTCTGCTAGTGGGAAACCCACCTACAGATTAAAAGATTGCAGAAAGAACTGAAAAAGGAGGCAACTAGAAAGGAATTCTCCATTTTGATCTCTTTTGAGACACTTCTCTATCTACTGTGCTTGAAAAAAGCCAGTTGAGCTCCACAGCACAGCATTAAGCCCACACCCATGGTCCCCCTAGATCTAAAGAGTTTGAAGTAAGTTTGGTGTGAAATTACCTATGTTGTGAAATGGTAGGAAAATGAATGACAGGATTGATTATGTCACTGAACATCTGATTGTGAAGGAGCCTCTAAAGCCAAGTCTTCTGTATTTTGCTTTGTAGATTCATCCATGTAATAAATACATAGGTAGACATAAGTAAATAGAATTCCTACTCTAGATGCCACTCTTACAATTTTATTGAGGGCTGAATACTTTCAGAACACCACACATGACTATTGTGGGAAATAAAATAGTAATTATGCAACTTAGCACTTTTCATTTTATTTAAACTGATGCAATTTGTGCACAGACAAGGTAGTTAGGTAGGCAGGTATGTGGAAAGTCACTGCAATTATCTAATATGAGGCATGTCTTAATCTTCCTCTTCTGCAGGTTATTTGGTTTCACAAACCATGATGTTTCTAAGTCTCTCTCTTTAGTTCTTATGCTATCTCATAAAAAACACCTCCTACTTTTTCTTGTAAGCTTTAAAATATCTATATTATCTATTTATTTTACACTGAGTTCTACATTAAAAGAAGTGAATCCTTTTTTTTTTCTTTTTTTTTTTGAAAAAAGTAAATTACTTTGAAAAGACTGAAAATAACCTCTGAGTTGCATTACACACATTTTAGGTAAATCATTGTTTTAATTCCTCAGCAGGTGGCAGCAAAAAGTTATTTCCAACGTCATATTAATTCTGTACTGTGTTAAGTAATTTGTTCTTAAATTTCCAATAAAATTCCCCTACTATTAGATAATTGTACCATATGAAAGAGTTAATAGGAAAAATCAGCCTGTCTGCTTATTCCAGTTCTTCAGAATCACTTCAGCTGCATCTAGTGTGCTGTCTTTCTGCAAAACAAGGAACAGTTGCACTATTACTGCAAGTATGGAGTTCTTGAAGAGAGAGGCAGTCATGATTATATCATCCCAAATCAGTATTTGGCAGTTTCACTCCTATCCTGTAAATATCATGTCAGCCAGTTTTTCTCTAACAGTTATTAGCTACAAATCTGGACTGAACAAGGAATTCAATGCTGATTCCTTGAAAATATTTATTATCTATATTTAAAAGATAACACATTTTCTCAGCATTCATACTACCACATTTAATGAAAGCAACACTGATATAAATGCCTGGCATTAATGTAGTGATGTAACTTGGCAGCTCTGTTTTGGAGACATGCTAGCTTGTCTCTGTACCTTCCTTGTTCCTATATCTTCCTAATCCCTATGTGTATAGTTGGGATTTTTTAATCTGCATGCAACCATATTATGCTGTGAACCACTTAAACATAATCCCCCAAATATGGGTAATTCATCCATTGGCCAGCTGTGTAGTTTGGCTACAACCTGGTGAGTCATACAGGTTGTCCAACATGATTAATCCAAAATGATTAGTGCTGCTCATGGCAGACAAGCCACATTTACAAGCAGCAAGTTTCATCCTGGTTGTTAGTGGCTGAGTTTATACCAAAGACTTTACACCTCATCAAAAGAACTCAGCAACACAAGGGGAAACTCCCCTTCATTACTGGTTCAGGCCAGAGCTCTGATCTTTACACGGAACAGTTGGATTGGCACATGTTCCATTATGCTGACTGCTACAGAACTGGGAAACATCTTAGGGCTTTGGATTTATCAAAGCTTACCTACCTGTCCCCAAAGTCTTTCAATCTTTTCAAGAACAGACTCAACAGGGCAAAGAAAATGTGTAAAGGAGGTGTTCACAAAATGGCAAAAATCAGCCATACAATAAATAATAAGAAGTAATAAATAATAACAATTAAATAAATAAAATAAATATTAATAAATAATAAAACCATATAAGAATCAGCCAAAAATAATTAATAAAAAAACATGTTTTCTTTTGTAATTTGGAGCTTGTGTATTTTCAAGCAAGTGAACTAAACTTGAAGGTGACCTCTTTACTGTTCTTCTGTTGGACACTGCATGGGCAGGAGGCACACCACTCTGCTGTACAATTATTCTCTGCTCTGGATTATAGAAATCATGTTGATAGCTTACCTGTCTCATAAATTTTCACTGTCACCACTGGTCAAGAATGTTTTTTAAAATCAATACAGTAAGATAAAAAAATGATTATCTATCCAGTTGCTTTCTGCCAGTTGCCCTTCTTAGCCATGCCACCCACATTCATGGTGTAAAGTCCCTCAGCAAAAAGACAATAGTTGAAGGTACTTTGTGCTGAATTTTATACCAAGCTAACTTTCTGTTCCTAAAAACATTCAACTCAAGAGATCCTGGGAAAAATGTAACAGCCAGTCTTTTGCAGATTTCTGCGCTGCATTGATTTTCAGGACATAAATTTACCTTAATGAAGCAAAAGCGTATATATTTTTCAAACTGTTTCTTCGTTTCAGGACCACAGAATGCTGAAAGAGGAATTGCTGACAGCTTCTGAAACACAAAACAGAAATAGCATTTGCTTATTTATATGTGCGTAAAAAATTTGTTTTAAACATGATGATTTTACTATTGCATTTCTAGAACTCTCCCTCCCAACATGTGATGGAAAGACAAGGTTTGGTGTCCTATGCACAAGGTAGGCTTTTCTAAATTCAAATTACTTTTCTAAGGAAAACATTTCAAAGGTACTTTTATTCAACAAACATTTAAGCATGCCAAAAGAAAAGTGCTGGGGTGTAACACAGACCTACAGGCTACCTTTTCAGAATATTTAGCAATATTTTAGTCACATAACTATCAGCAACGCCAAATAATATTTCAAATGGAACATCTCTACTACATTAATTAATGACTAAGTTGCACTGCTCTTGCTTTCAATAGAAAAGCAATTCTAAAACCAGAATATGACTCAGACATCTTACCTTAGATGCTATCATCCATCTGACAAATTTATAATCATAAGGTTGTTTCTCGTCTACATCAGAGAGATCCACACCTAAAAAAAATTAATTTGAAACAAATATGTTGTAAGATTTCCTAGACGCCACTTTGAAAGCATTCATTAACAGCATTTTATTATAGTTAATACTTAAGAATAAAGATATATGCTTTCATTTTCGTATATAATTTTCAAATTATAACAATTAAAATGGACCAACAGATTGAACCTTTCCATTCTGACCTGAGCCCTTTCTTTCCATCCAAAGCAAATTCAGACATGTAGCTTGGAAGCAAGTCTTGCAGGACTCCAAGAAGTCTTGAAGCCTGGGTTATTGAGGGGTCAGGGCTGTGAAGGGTACTGAAGGGTGCATTTATTGCATGGACTGCAATAATCCCTACAACTGCAGTTTTCTCATCTGTGAAACTTGAGTACCTAAAACTTTCTGGCACATGGTAAAGCTGCGAGGTCCAGCTGTGTTTAAACATCCCTCTCTGAATAAAAAGTGCCATTAAGACCAGTTAGGGAAAAATGTAGAATTAGAAAATGTTCCCCTGTGGGAATTCTTCCTCAAAGTTACCACAACCTGAATTTCCAAAAGGTTTTATAAATTTTGGTAGCCTTTTACACTTTAGAAATCAGAATGTCTCAAAGAGCCTTCAGGGTATGACTTCAGATTAAGAAAAACAAAGAAACAAACAAAAAAAGACCAGAAAGAGGAAAGTACAAATGGTATGAACTGAGGATACTAAGCCAGGTGCTTGGCTGTCAAACATATTCATAATCGCATTCCTTTTGAAAATAGAAATGTTCATCCACCTCCTTTATCCTCTCTAAAAACTTGGCAAAGTTTTGCAAAACACCAACAATAGTTAGGATCATAAAGGCTTTGCTGAAGCTCATAAAATCTACCTCACACGCTAAGGTCAAACAGAAAATTTCAGTCCCAGCGAGTACTTCTGACAACATTATGCAAACATGAAATGAGAATACAGTTTAAAATAAAAGTTGCATTTTCAGAGTAACTATAGTTACTTTCCACACCCTTTTTAATAAACTTTTTACTAACTTAATGTGGAAACATCAACAATCATGAAGTATCCTCCATCTGGAATGACAGGCTTTAGTCCAGCTTCTTTAAGTAGCCGAGCCATCCGATCCCGTTTGCTTTCCAGCTCTCGAGACAGGGAGTAAAAATAGCAGTCTGGGTCATCCATGCGCTTATAGTCTATCCAAAATGCCTGTGCCAAAGCCTCCTGGAAACATAATCAATGTTCAAAGTACTCATGAACACTCAGTAAACTCACACTCACTTCCTACTGAAATCACATGGATTTTTATTCAATCCTGGCCCTCATCAAGCAAATCAGCACACAAATTACACAAGCTACATCCAAGTCTGTAATTTGCTTGTTACTTTGTGCTGTGGCAACACCCAAAGCATCCAATCTTTTGCTAGGCACTAATCATGTATGGAAGTCACAGTCTTTGACACAAGGGTTTACCATCTGAATTGAAGCTACATTTAAATTACTGATAATAATGCACCATGAAATAGCAGAAACTAGTAGACAGAGATAATGCTCAGTAAAATAAGACCTTGTAACAATTTTTATTTGTATTTGTTAGGAAACCACTAAGATTGTCAGTTTTATGCAAGGAGTAGTTTGCAGGTGAAAAAA
Organism: Empidonax traillii; assembly: GCF_003031625.1. NCBI lineage: Eukaryota > Metazoa > Chordata > Aves > Passeriformes > Tyrannidae > Empidonax > Empidonax traillii. Next base: position 1,323,835 of record NW_020955307.1, read on the forward strand.
GAAAGAAACTGCAAGACTGCTTCTTTTTCAAATCTCTGGTGAGCCGATCAAATTTATTTCCTCTTCTTACATTCCTGAATATATATTTTGACAATTAAAGACTCATCGTTGTGATTACTGCTTTACTATAGTGAGGCCAACAGCTTTCCTACACCAGAAAGCAACCTGCTCTGCCCCATCAATACATACCTGTAATGGAGTTGGGCAAGTGTACAGTGTATTTTGGTGAACAACTTGCAAATGCTTAATCAGGTTTTCGGGGCCAATGGACCAACCAAGCTAAGGGAAGAAAGCAAGCATAATCAAATTAACAAATAATGAAAATTAGCCAGTGTCTCAAGTTTTTCATTTTAAGCAAAATATTTTACAGAAATATGAGCCATTTGAAAACACACCATATTACCACAAAACTGGGAAACTGAAATATCATAATATCCAAGAATCCAAGAATCTTGACTGCTTCTGAACAAATATCGTAGTGGGGTTTTAAGGGGTTTTCTCCTCATAAGAGCTTATCAATTGAGAGACAAGAAAATAATTAGAATATGGGTGTAATTGCTCCAACTGAATGATACTCTCCCGTTTTTGAGACATGGAGATTTACCAGAAGCTTCCAAAACAAAAGTCATAGAAACAGAGGTTTTTTAGTGTAATAAATGCATTCTGTTATTTATACAACCGAAGTCTTTTATACTGAGCCTTCTTACCTTCCAGCCAGTTACACTGTATGTTTTTCCAGCACTTCCTATAGTTACTGTTCTTTCCCACATCCCTGGCAACGTAGCTGTATATAAAACAAAATTAATTGGGTACAGGTGAACTCACACATCCCATGTAGTCTGAAGGACTGTACTGCCCCTAGCTCAGAGCTCTATGTTCATTCATCATTGCAGCATCTTAAACAAGCAATGAGAATATTCTAAAATTGCAGCAATTGTACCAAATGAGAAAGGATATATGGGCCAATGCTTTCTAGCATGAAAAGGAGGTAAGGATTAATGGGAGGAGATAAAAGAGGCAGAAAATAAGAGGCACGGTTTTAAAACTACATGTTAGTTCTCCTCAGCAAAAATGCATAATTATCCATAAGAAAGATATGACCTAAGAAGTGGCTACCCATTCACCTGAGGAGAGCATTATTTCTGATGCCTGACAATAGCACAACATTACATACACAACATTAACTTGGGCACTGCGACCCACTTTAATAGATTTGTCCAGTTCAGTGTCACTGGCTGTCTTAGACATCAGAAAAAGAAAATAACTACTAAGACTTCTAACCCAGAACCAAACAGCAGAACATCAGAAAACCAGCAGAGTGAGTAAATAAACTATGCTGTGTTATGTAATTTGAACAGGCTTTGAACTGACTGACAGCAGCAGTTAGCTAAAAATGTCTGCAAGGGTTAAGGGAGTCATGGAGGCCTGTCTCTGTCTCTGCAGTTGTACCTGATAGGAGACCAAAATCCTTTGTTTCCTTTCCAAGGAGATGACAGAGTGAAGGCCTCTTCCTATAATTTGCCATTTTTGTTCTGTATAATGCCTCCGGGAAGCTCTATTTGGACTCTTTAATTTAATTAATTTGCAACAGAAACAGATAAATCAAGACACACTTAAATCTGAGACACGAAGTTGGACTTTGTGTTAGACAAGGTTGCAATTGCAGTGGTCACCAACATCCATCTTCACCTCATTTGTATACTAGAACCACTACCAGTGAATCTGCCAATTGTTAAATCCCCTATCCCGGAGGACCAAGGAATGAAATTTTCCAAATTAAATCACTGTATTTCACACAGAAGTTTTTGCAGCAGTTATTTGCATTAGACATGGTATAAGTCTTTGCAGTTATAGGAAAACACGTATTGAAATATTTTGAGCAACCTTGCCAAAAAGAAAAACCAAACAGCATGAAAAAACCTGATATCCCTATTAGCCCACCCATATTGATTTAACTGCTCTGTGACCCTGAGAACAAAAAGGCAATTTGAACAGATGCATCTTCTAGCTAGCTCGACCAAGAGCACAGATCACTTCCTAAAGGCACCCAAACTAGCTCTCACAGGCCACAAAAATAATTGGCTTTCAAAACCAATGGCCTCTAGTGATACTGTTTTACCACACAGTCATAGATATTCAGCCTTGGAGACAGAATGTAACAGCATTTCAAACAACAGCAGCAACACAAGGGCACAGGAAAAGGAGCTTTTACAAGTTTTAAATAGAGAGGGGAATTTCTCTATGCCATGTGGTAACTATACAGGACATCATATCCACTACAACCAAGTCTGACTACAATTTAAAAACTAATAAAGTACAAAACTAACACATATAATAAGCCTGTTACCTGGGATGGCACTCAGCTTGTTCAGAGGCTGGTTCAGAATCCTCAGTTATGAGATGCAATCTCTAAATCTGCCAGTGCAACCCTAATCATTATTCAGAGTCAGATGATGAGAAACATGATGAAGTGCTCTGTGCTACAGAAAACTGCTTCAGTGACAGCACAAAGACTGTATTAATTTTATGATCTGTGGCTAGCAACCCCTGTTAAATTGTATTAAGGAACCACCATTAGAACATGTAAATTGATGCAATATCCATTTTGTATCTCCCACAAAAAAAGTGTCACTGCACTGAATGGAATATGTAGAGGTTAATATGGAAATACGGGAGTTTATGAACAGTGAAATAACACACTCATTTTTATTGTATTATTTTGTGTAGACTTAAAAGAAATAAGAAAGCTAATCAAGTTAAAAAAGAGCAGATCTTATTTGTTTTACTGAAATAATGTTATTGTTTACAGTTACCCTGAAAGTTTTATACTACTTTTAACACTAAAGTTGAAGATGATATCATGGGATCTGTTAGAGAATATGCATCAAAACTTAGCTGACCAACTTCCCAGGCTTTGACTTGCATTTTCATTACACAGTACTTTTATATTTTATGCTGATCTACAGAATGCCTTTTGTTCAACTGGAACATGTCTTGGTTTGAAGCATTAGATGACAATATTGATGCCAATGACAATGGAGTTACTGCCTCTTAAGAATTTGTCACCTGTCCACTAAGACAAAGTGTGACTGACAACATGAGTGTTTGGACCTGCTGCTTTTGCAAAGCAAAATGGATTACCTTACACCACCCACAGAGATTTTGGTTCTGAGGATGGCTATTTGCTTTAAATACCTGCTAAGCCCACGAAGAAAGCTTAATTTAAGTGATTTTACTTTGCAATTGGGACCCAAGATCAGTTACTGTGTTAACTTGATAGGGTGCAGTGACTCAGATTACTATCACGTGAATGTACCCAAAATGTTCCACTTTTTCCATGTCTTTCCATGTTTTTGAGAAGGTATCACTGCTAAGGCAGCCACAACAGCCATGGAATTAGGTCACTCTCAAAACAGACTCATAGCCTATGCATGGCCAATACAATCAATGTACTGTCAGCAACTGTAAGGCTGAGTTAATAAGTATTGCAAGGTCATTTATATACAATTTCCTCTTTATTATTTGTAAGATTCAGGTTTAACAAGGATTTAGCCCCCGTTAATTGAAGGGGTTTTTATTGCCTCTCTACAAATATGGAATTGAAACATAGAAGCAAAGTTATTCAGCATTCAATCAGTGGCAAAGCCAGGAAGAAAGCTAAGCTTTTTCTTGTCTAATTTATATTTATATGTCTTGATTTCATTGTTTATTCTCAACTAGATGCCCCTACTGCACATGACTGAAATGTGCCTTCATTACAACAGTAACTCTCTTAACAGACAGTTCATGCAAGATGCTACCGTCAAAAACAAAACATCTGTACAGATAAGAAGCTTTGGACTTCAGCCAGCTCAAATGCATCAGGAGAGCCAAACTAAGACCACCACACTAGAAACTCTTACATAAATGCTTAGCTGTAGCATTATGGACCTGAGGAAGGAGTTCAGTACCCTGCACTAGGTTAAATTTTCTGAGACAGTGAGAGCAATTCCATCAGCTTCAGTAAAACCAAGATCAAGAAGTAAAACAAGAGGGACAGGGACATTAAACCAGAAAAACAAACATGGTGTATTCTTGCAATAGCACTTCATCTCTCTAGCAACACTGCCTGAAAACTTTAACATGCTTTCACAGTGCACCTGCAGTGACTTAGTTCATTGAATCCAGTCCATTATTTAACACTGTCTCTATACTTCGGAGGGACACTGCTCATGCACTGTCTCTGTGCTGACCTTTATACGTCTTTTTAACTTTTATAATTAGTGGAGTAAAAATTATTGTGTACCTCATTATCCATTTCCCTCACTGATTTTCTCTACCATACTTTGAGAAGGAAGTTCTAATCCCTGTTCCTTCCTTTAGTTCTTTAGCAAAGCACAGTCCAATACACATGCAGTAACAGAAGCTATACTTGTCACGGCCCACAATGAACAAGGATGGGATATTCATGTGATCATAACTGACTTAAGAGCATCAGTCCCACTGGTTTCTATGCATATGTGCTCCAAAGTCACTTTAGAGCTTTGGAAATTCTATTTGGGAATTATTCTTTAAAATACTTTTTCAGAAAAGGGAGGGGCTCTCCTCCTTAAACTCTAAATGTTCCAAAATAGTCAAAGCTTGAAGTTTGAGCTCCTTCCAGCAAGCATTATCTCTGAGAGGCAAGTTTACAGCATCATTCCACAACCAATTCTAAGATACTACAAAAAATCAGTACCTATTTTAATGTGCTTATTCCCTTTATACACCAGCCATTCATAAACCTCATCGCTGATGCACAGGGTATCATGTTTAATGCAGAGATCAGCTATTACTTGGAGCTCCTCTTGGGTAAACACCTGGGATACAAAAAAGTAGGGGACAATGCATTAATTATAGTATTTAAAGCATTCTTTGAAATTACAGCAGTGTTAAAGCAGGACTCTTACCTTGCCTATAGGGTTGTGTGGGGTATTCAGAATAATTGCTTTTGTTTTGGAATTAAATTTATTTGCAAGTTCAGCAGGATCCAAGACCCAGTCAGCACTAGATGCAGAGTTTCCATTATTTTTCTAAAAAAACAAAGCAAACAATAAATTTATACATTACTTGAATACAACAGCCTAAAGAGGGATGCCTAACTTATCACCCTCAGGCACTTTCATAACCATACTTGACAACCTATCCACTCTGTTCTGTGCTCCTGGGTGAAGGCAGCGGTTCCAGGAACAGGCAGGGAGGCCTAAGAGCAAGGTAAATCATTGTGACAGCGGCTGTCCTCTCCTGGCCAATGTCTGTCTTAACGCCTCTGCAGGAATTGGTTTCCAGGATGTTGTTGTACTCATGCTGATCATTACAGTGTGTAATGCAGAAAGCCCAGTCACATGGCAGGAGCGTTTACAGCCTTGCCAAATTCTAGAGCACGTGTGTGCATGCTTGACTGGGAGCGTCACCACTGAAGGGACTCAAGGTCTTTTCCTCCTCTTTGAACATATGAAGAGTTAAAAAGAGTTAAAAATCTGCACCACTGAGGCTCTGGATTTATACACTACACAATACAAATGTCCCTATGGTGTTACACATGGATAACAGAAGTTTGGGTCAGTTGTTATAGAGAACATGGAGCATGGCCGCACTAACTTTCTGACACCTACATGACTGGGAGAGAGTCAGACCAAAAACAGGGAGTAAAACAGAAAATACCTGGAGGAACCCTGTCATTCGAGACATCTCTAGAAGAAGGGCATCCAGAGGAACAGTCTCACCTACTCCCACTGCAGCTGTGGAGGTTCTGTCCCTCTGTGTTCTGATTTCAAGGAGTTCATTTAATAGTCCTGCCTAAACAGCCCCTCAGGCCCTTTCCACACAAAGTTGCCAGCTGCACAAGGCAATGGTAACAGGATTAACACTTTGCATCCAGAACAACCCTTGCAAGCTGCCACCATAATGCCAGCAGTACCAATTTGACAATTAACCTGTAGCAAAATTAGTCCTTTTTAACAATAAACCAAACAGTAATTCTTGTATGTATAGCAAATATGTCTACTGCACGATCAGTCCTTATTTAGCAAGCAGATTTTGGAAAAGAAACTGTATTCTATCATTGTAGGAGTTGCTGAAGGGATCAGAAACCAAATCTTTTGAAAACTAACAGATACAGAAATGGCACTGGTATGAGATCCCCCTTCCACTCTTTGCACTGAAAACGGAAAAAAGCAATTTTAATCAGCTTTCAGAATGCACAAACTAAAGCAAATGAGAAACATTATTGCACCTTCTCCAACACTAATAAAATATTCTATCTGCTTTGGATTATCATTGTCTCAGACTTACACTATAGCAATCCATTACATTTTTATGTAATTGGATGTTACGAAAAACTAAACAGAAAAGCATCACATAGAAGGCGTTCATCAAACTATATTGAGTACAGATGAAAAACTTCATATGATAAACAATTTTTAAAAAGCTACTCACACATCTCAGTGGGATAAAAACAGGCTTTGCACCCGCCATCCTTACCATTGGCTCATAACAGTCATAAAATGGCTCTATTATTATTACCTGAAATGACAACAGTCAGTATCAGAAACAGAGAATTTACCAAGGCAAAGATGCAAAAACGGGAGATGGCAACAGCAAACTGTTGAACCACAGAACAGCTGCCCTAATTCTGTCCACAAAATGCCAAGATTTCCAGGTATCTAGAAATCTCAGAAGAACAGCTCCGATTTTATCAAAAGAAAATTTTGAGATGGAAAAAGAGGACAAATTCAAGAAAAACTGCTTAGAGATTAGAGAATAGGAAAACAAATCAAACAAAAAACTCACCAAAAGCAAAGGCTAACAGAACTATCACAAACAAGAGAAACTACTATCAGAGCAAAAGAAGAGGAAGATACAGATGAGAATACAATATACAAGCAAAACAAACACTGAAAGCAAAATGCGTGACAACACAAAAAGGTTTTGTCTACTATACATAGAAATATTCCCGTAAAATGTCTTCTAGTACTGTGTCAAAAAGGCAGACATCAGTCATGATGAAGGGATGACTCATCACAGCTAGTACAGTAAACTAACAATCCTTTCTTTGAAGGACTTTCTGCTTTTCTGCTACCTATGCTGCTACCATGCAATGGTCCAAACCAGAATGTGGTACAAAAAGTTTATTCAAACATCAACAGTTCTTTGCACCACCCTTAGTCCTCTGTTGCAGACAACAGCTCATATGCTTTCTCAACTAAGAAATCAGTGTGTACTGTGTCACCTAACAGGAACGGTGATAAAGAAACTGCTACAGGTACCATAAGTATGAAAGAAAGGTGTTTGTAAGTTGGTGAATGATAGGTAGACATCAAAAGATAGGCTCCTAATCACAGCTTCTGAAACCATAAGTCAGATGCACAATTGCAACAAATCAAACTAATGGAGATAGAAAGAAGCCCCAACATTAACTTACATTTAAAAGTGGACAAATAAGAAAACAGGAAAATTCTCATTTCTGAAAGTGTACGTGAATATTTCCAATGAAAACTTACCTCATCTCCCTCTTCAATTAATGCCTGTATTGTACTAAAGAGAGAGCCATAAGCTCCCACGGTCACCAGGATATCTGTGAGAGGATCAATCTTTCTTCCACAAACTCTCTCATATACCTGGGACAAGGCTTTCACCAGCGATGGATGTCCCTGTTCAAAGCAAACAAATGTAACTGATTGGTGTGTTCCAACAATGTACAAAGCCTGTGTTTGGGGGTTTCCCACATATATCAAAATAGTACATTTTGAAATAGAAAAATATGACATGAGCCCTCAGTGTTAATGGCTGTTAACAGCTAGCATGTTTTAAACTTTTTGCACATTAGGAAAGAGTAGTTTCAATTTATTTGTATCTACTAGGAAATTCTTTTTCTACCTGGTGCTTTTTAATTTCTATCTTATTATCACAACTCAGAGTAGCTCCAGTTAGCCTATACCAGAGCTAGGAGAAGAGACAGGAGGAGAGAAGGGAATACTCTGCCATCAATTCACCCTCACCTCCTTTTGAGTCTCTTTCAGCTCCCTCTGTTTTCTTCCTTATCTTTCAACTAAGAAGTATTTGGTGCAAGGGAAATATTTTTATTCTGTTTATATACTGCTAATAAGCAGCACTTGTAATAAGAATGATGATTCATATAGTCACATCCCAAATCTCAGAGCACTATTCACCATTTGTGTCCCCTCCAGGGACACGGCAGTTCACACACTCTTCTCAAAATGTGCAAAGAACAAGAAAATAGACATGCAACAAAGATCATATACAACATGGAAATAAGAAGGCACAACTTAGTTTACTCAGGAAAACTGCAGAATTCCTGCTGTAAAAATATTTTTTCTTTTGGGATACTTGATAGAAATAGAAAACAGTTCCTTGAGAAAATGCAACTATGTAACAAAAATCCTCTAAAATACTGAACATTATACCTCTATAGACAAGGCATTAAATCTTCTGTAAACATTAACCCTTCTGTAAACAAAAACATTACCATAAATTAGGCTTACAAGTCATTGCTGATTCAAGTGACAGCCATTTCTTGCCCTGTCATGGCAAGACAGGAATGCTACAGCACCCGAGTCACATTAGGCCCCAACCCTACAGTCAGTGAGAGCTCAGTTATCAGATGGATGGAGATCATTCATTCTCATCCCTCTCACCTCTGCCACAAACACTTGTCCTCAAAAACCTCAGAAGTGCATAAGTTTGCAGAGGAAGTACAAAGGCTGAAGATAAGAATATTGGTAAAAATTCCTCTTTAATTACTATTTACAGGATAATATATTTTCCAACATTCATAATTATCCTGGGAATTATCAAACCATTTGGATATAAATAACGAAGTGATAAAAGTAAATAATGAATAATCACATGCATTAGGAAATTATATTTATGTTTGATTTGCAAATAGTTTTAGAGAATCAGCTTGTGAATCTTTGTCAGAAGGCAGACTTGGCCTGGTTTCAGCTGGGATAGAGTTAATTCTCTTCTTATTAGCTGGTAAAGTGTGCTACAGTACATCAGCTGGACAAGATTGCAGGCCCTGCTCTCTATAACCTTTTCCCCTGTGCCACGGCTCCTCCAAAACCTCGTCTGCCTGGTGAGCAAAGACTTTTCAGGTACCTTACTGTGAGTGATGAACATACTTCATGGTAACATAATGCTTAGCCCAGAAGTTCACTTAATTCCAGACATCTGTGTTGTGTATCTGACACAAAATAATGGCTTTTTACCTTAAAGCCTATTTAGAGATATTTTTTTTATTATGTGTGTGTATGCATATAAATATATATGTGTATGTTGTTCTTGCAGAAACTTTATACATAGCTAATGGTGATTACACAAAATGACCCAAAGAGGGGTGGAATGAGATTACAGTCACTGGAGAATTTTTTCCCTTCTGTTCTTGCCAGGGCTGCAGTGCCCTAATAAGACTTAGTGGCTCTGACCAGCCTCACTTGGGGGCTCTACCCAGAGGAGTGCCCCAGGTCCAGGGGCTCTATTTAACTGCTGTGCAGTAGTTGCTGTGTTGCCATTCAGATGCAGCTACACTGTGCTTGGCCATAGACCCTGCTGAACTTGGCCTCGACTGATTCTGTGGCTTGAGCTGCTGTGTCACCCTGGACCTGCCCAATGATCACTGGGTTATGTCTATCCATGGTTAACATTGCTGGGCCTGATCTGTGGATTGAATTCCTGGCTTGCTCTCAGGTCCACCTCACCACCACAAGCTTGCCTGGTGACCTGGGCTGACCTCAGCCACCATCCCTGGGCCTGCCTTTCTCAGGTACTGCGGGACTGGGCCCTGGCTGGTGAGACCTCTGCCCTGCTCTCTGTGATAGCTTGTCCTTCAGGGAACTGCTGGCCACTGCTGCTCCCCCTCAGCTTCTTAGAGAATAGTCAAAAAATTATCTTGGAATACGTACTCAGTGATGCCATGACTACCAACACAATTTCTAGCCTATCAGTCTATACTGATAGGCTAGAAATTGTGTGAATGCTTTTATATCACTGTTCCATAACAGGGTCATCTAGAGAAATATTAGACAGATGCCTTAGGATCTTGTAGCAATCCTGATACATGATTCTCAATTGGGCAATATGGTCTACCTTTACCACAAAATTAAAGATAGGCAAACCAAACAAGGAAGTGGTCATAGTAAACAGTAATAGTCACTGGAATATCCTGCCCTGGACAATGATAAATGCCATACACTCACACCCAGCAAAAGACAAACTCTACAAGCCAACCTCCAGAATGGGTCGTGACTATCTTCCAGAGGGCAAAAACTTATTCTTTTCATCCCTTCGTAGTCTCTAATGAAATCTACTAAATGCTATGGGTGAACCTTTTCTTCATCGTAGAGGCTCTGTCTCAAGTGGTAGTTTCTCATTCAATCATTATACAGTCTGATTTATGTTCACACAGAGGTAAATGTATAATCTACACTCTTTAAACTGTGAATTCACTCTTCAGAGACTATCTGTCCCAGACGTGCTCTACCATTTTGTTCCAGCTGAGGGATTTGCCTTGAAGGAGCCTACCCAGAGGAAGTTCATTAGTAACAGATAAGGCTACAGGATCAACTTAATTTGGGACATAACAGTGTGATCTACAGACAAAAATCAACTTAAAGTAATTTTTTTTCCTCTGTGGCACATTCTCCACTGAACTTGGGTTCTTAAGTTCCACAATACTTACAAAGCCTCGTGTGTACTGGTTCAATCTGTCAACTGCTGCTGCCTTTGCCAGCTCTTCTTTAACATAGCTGGGAGGAGATATATCAGGAAGGCCTTGACCAAGATTAACAATAGAGGGATCTGCTGCCACTTTTGTAAATTCAACCCTAAAGCGAAAAACATCTTAAAGTTAACACAACAAATAAAATTATCTTTTCATTTGTTAAGATTAAAGGGCAAAAAAAAGCATTTCACTTGGACAAATTCACAGCAGTGGCAATGGGTTTAAAGTAGAGTGTTCACATGGAGAACTGAGGGCTGGGACAATGGTAAGTAACCACAGGGGTCACAGGGCACCCAAGAAAATGTTTGCCTTTCTCCATCCACAGAATAACTTTTCTGCCAGCAGAACTGTGCTCAGATGTGCAAATGCATTCAGTGATTTCAAGGCTAAACTCTGTCAAGTGAAGGTGTCATTTAAACTACCCAGTCACCTCTGAGTGCTATAATTTATTTTTTTTTTTTTTTAATTTTAGGCAACAGACTGGTTTAGACTGCTCTTTAACTGTTCCTAGTAGCCTGATAGATATGAATGTTAGGATTCTTGAACAATTTTTCCTTCCTCCCTTCACATGTCAGCTTTACATTTTACTCTTTCCTCCCTACCAAAATGTTAACAAGATCTAAAAGAAAACAAAACTAAACTAAAAGCCCTCCACATAGCATTACAGTTCTGTCAAAAATGAAAACACATTGCTAAAAATTAGCTTGAGGCTGAATGATCATGACACTTTGTGTGTATGTGCACATATACATATATACATACTACTAATGTAAGCCCATAATAGTTTTTTCATCACCTAAGAAATTCCATATTTATTAGTGATGGCAATATTGCTTTAAGACCAATTTCATACCTAGAAACACAAGTATTAAAAATAATGAACTAAAATATAAAGACAAGTATAAAGGCTTTAGAAAGAAATCTGACATACTTGGTAAACATAAATCAAGTATAATGGAAATACATTACTCAAAAGAATTAACAATTAAATTTGAAAGTCAGCTAAACTACCATGCCCAAGAGTTATACTTGTCTCGTGTGGTTCACTAGGTGAAGAGAAGTCTAAGCCTAATATTTAAAGCTCAAAAGTAACAATTAATCACACCTTAAACTGAATTTCATTCACTGCTTCTAAATAGGTACCACATTTATTCCAGCAGAGATAGCAACTGCCATGTACCTTATTATCAATTTGGAAAGGAAATACATCAGCCAAAGACAGTTTCTGAAATTTGCAGATATTTTCCTTTTACTTACCACACATTGCTATCAAGGCCTTCAATTCGCCTTGTGTTTTTGTGTCTGAAGGCCATTGTCTGCAAGATCAAAATGTACAGACAGAAGGGTTTTGTTAAGAAAGACAAAGTAAGATATTGTTGGATTCTGCATGACAAACCCTCCTTCATGCCCTCTCAGATATACCACTGCCAGCTGAATTCAGCAGTTACACAAAATCATAGACATGTTCTTTCACTAAAGCTTCCATAATAACTTGAATTCAGACTAACAAAAAAACACACAAAAATGTCTTAAGTTCTCATTCATCGTTATCTAAAGCCACTAAACTTTTGGCAAGGATGGAAGAGGGGCATAATTTAGCTCATGAGCTTTAATAGATGTCCTAAAAAGAAAAAATACCGTATATACTTTATTTTTCTTTTCCATGATGTGCTAAAAACTTAAAGACTGCTATTTCTAGCCCAATTCCTGCTCAGTCCAGTTTGGAAAGTAAGCATTTGCAATGTGATTTTTTTTTGATAAATTGATGGTTAAGAGGAAAGGAGCCAAGACATTTCCTATTTTCATTCAGATTTTTGAAACTTTAAAGTATCTACATACAGCACTAAAAACCCACAACAGAACATGTTTTTGCTGTATATTCAGACCTTAAATTAAGGTATTTGAAAAACTCCTGTAGAATAGACTTTCAATGACTACTCTGTGTAGAGGCAGAGAAAAACCTACTGATAGTTGTGATATTTTTAAGGTAAAAAGAGAAAAGAAATTTAAGAAAAAGAAAACCAGATTTATTTCTACGGGCAAACAAAAAAGTGCAAGCTCATATCTATTTTTGTAAACCTGCTTGATACGGGGAAAAAATTGCATAGGAATTACATAGTCCCTCAGTACCCCAGACACTCCTGTTTCTTTGAGTCAAACTATAGAGTTTTAGTGACTTTAACCAATACCAGCTATTGTTACTGTCTGAAAGATTCAAAAACCATATTCTAGCCACTGTACTCTGAGAAGAAAATGTCAGCATTACCATTATATTCCAAGTTTCAACTTTGAATCAATGGAAATGACTCACAGTGGAAACATTATGCAGCAGGTACACTTTTGTACTCAAGCTGTTTATAGTAATGAATGTACCATATACATTGTCATTTGAAGAATGGGAAGCTATAAAACTACACAGATACTTTTCTGTTCATGTCTTCTCTACAGATCTGATTCTGACCTCATCAATACGACATGAACATCAGAGGAATCCAACACAGGACACCTTTTATTTGTCCTCATGAAGAGAATTGTAAAGAGAACTAGACAGGTGAAGTCATACTTCTTAACACAGAACGAAAGGGAGTTAAGAGACAATTCTGACTAGGTAATCTGTACTGTATGTATTTAAAAACACACATATGGTTTAGAAGATTGACCCAATTTTACATGAATGTTTTGTTAAATATGACTAATGTTTGGCTGTACTTCAAAAATACAAATAACACTGGTACTACTTAGACTCAGTCACATACACATCTTTTTTTACATGCTTGTTTTTTACATAACACAAAATTAGTGCATCTCTAAAGTACTGCATGAAATAGTTTTCTCTATGAAGCTGAAGGAATACTTACTGCAGAGGCTGAATGTTTGATGGATCTGGAAAGCAAATCTGTTCGTAGCTGGCATGTTCTAATGCCACGGCAACAGAAGCTTCGTGAAGCAAAAAACATCTCTGCATAATAAATAAGTGACCTGAAAAACCTTACAGATTCTAGGAATGAGCTTCTACACACCACTAGGCAATTTTAAAAGATAAAAGCCCCTCCGCTTCCCTCCAGCGATTTTGTTTCAATTAAGTAAACTCCAGTAAATTATTACCTTGCCACAGTTGTAACCACAGAGAATGAAACTTTCTAACTGACAGGGCTGCAAAATGTTTCTGAATGTCATCTCAAAGAAAGGTTTCCTTTATTTGACAGCACTCATCTTCTTTTCTTTGAATAATAGTTAAGACTAAATGCAGTTCAAGCTTCAAAGTCTCTGTTAGAATTGTTGTGAAAATCTGTTTGTGTAATAAAAATTGCTATTACAGTTGCCAATATAGACAGAATAGAAAAAGGGCCTAATTTCTGAGAAGTTACACATCTTTAAAACTGGTCTCCATTTCCAGGTGTTTCAAATCAGGTATGCTGAAACCATGATCATTAAGATCAGCAGTGACACTAGAGATGCAGGCCTACACACTTTATGTAGCTATACCGAGTTCTGCCACAGTAACTTGGCAAACATCAAATATTTTCCATGGCAGAAAAGAGAGAGCTTGAAAAGCAGTTCTGTGTGGAGTGACAGATCATTCACTGACCAGAGAAAATATGACCTGTTAATCAGTAATTATAAAGAAAAAAGAAGAAAGAGCTGGTAATTCAAGCAACTACTTCCAGAATGTATTTTTAAATATATATATATTGGCTGACATTGTCAAAATGACTGGAATATGTTAGAGAGAAGCATGTAACCCACAGAGCTATGTTAGAAACACAGTACCCACAGCAGTATAATTATTAACTTTGTTTTCCATAGTTTACTCATCATACGATAACTCCCCCTCTGCCCAGACTTTCCTACCTGAAAAGAGGAAGAGAACTAAAAAAAGTGTTATTTACACTTACAAATAGAAAAGGCCAACCAACACTCTCTTTTAAGGATGCCTCATGGAATGATTTAAGTTTTAAAAGTATGCTGATTTTGTCTTTTTCTTGTTCCAGTGCTTCTAACTCAGTCTCAATTCTGAAATTAGGGTCTTTCTCACACAGTACTGAGTTGTAGCTAACCCAATCAGGCCTTCAAAATACCTATGTAATCCCATTGCGTTTAGCAATCTGCAAGTAATCAACTGAAGTTCCTTTACAAGAAGAAACTCTGCTGCAGGCCTGAAGACTAGCAAAATCAAACAGCAACTAAATCTTTGACACTAGTCTGCAAATATTCTGAAAGACAAAGAAGAAATATATCTGCTTTAAAAAGACCTGTAAACCCATTTTAAGTTACTTCTAATAACACCACTTAGCATATTCACCATAATCTTTGTGAAATCAAATCTTTGTGAATCTTGTGAAATCAAAAATATTGTGAAGGTCTCTATTCCTCTCATTGTGTAACCTTACCAAAACTACTTGTGTAACATACTGATACTAACTTAAAACATGACCGTGATAATCGTGCTATTCCCCAGGGTGAGACCACAGGCAGCATTACTCTTTCAGCTGCAAATGCTTGCAGTAGTTAGTTAGCACTGAGGGACAAACATGCATATCTTTGCCTGTTTCATTTCATATTGAAAAATAGAAAAATTAAATAAAAAACTTGCAAGCCTCACATGCAAAACTAACTTGCAAGTTTTGTTAGAAAAATTATTAACAGCTGTAAATATTTCCAGCATTAGTGCCAGGCTGCACTGAAAGGCAGTGTGGTATTTGTGAACCATTATTCAACACGAGGCAATCATGCAAAACCACAAGATTGCATGAGCTGCAGCAGACCTGTATCACTCTGGCGTGCCCAATCGCTGCAAGTACTTAAAATACCTGAAGGGAAAAAATATATCCACCTTTAACACCACAGAAATGTAAGAACTGTGAAAATTTTATGAGAAACATAGTGGAAACAATACTTTGCTGAGCAGTCTCAGTAAGAAAAGGCACTAGCATGTAACATTTCTCCCACTGCTTTTTAATCTTTGTGACACTTTTCCAGGGAATGCTGAACAGCATTTGTTCAGATTCAAGAGCACTCAGAGACAACTACTGGCATTAAATGAAAAAGCCTCATCTAAAATACTTTTATGACTTTTTATTTCTAAAAATACCTCTTCCTTCATCTGCAACTGAATACTTCCACTTAAGCTACTTTAGGAAGTGGAGGGAAAGGCCTCCTTAATATAACCAGATACTCTCCCATATTGATCTCANAGAAAGAAAGAAAGGCCTATTCTTTTTGCCCCTAAACACACACATTCCCACTATAATTGTATATGACATATTAAAACCTATCACAGGCTCAAAAGAATTATTTACCGGTACTTTCAGGATGAGCGTACTCTTAAATATTACTGCTATATGTGTTTTGGCAACAACCAATATGTGTAATACACATAAATGAGATGGTTTATAATGTCCTAAGATAAGTTTTTCTCATCAAGATGCAATGTTTGTTGCAGCTCAGGAAAGTTACACAGTGTCAGGCAGCTACAGAAGTTATGCAAACCCTGTTTCAACTCTCTTCAAAATTGATAAGGTTCTTCCAACACAGAAAATGCACTGATCTTTGTGGCAGAATGAAAAGGTATTTTCCTTTCTTAATCCTATTAATGTTTCTTTTTTCAATCTTGGAGTCAGACACCAGTATTCTGGCCAAGACCTGTATCTGTTAAACTCAGAAATTAACAGTAAGGAATACTTTTCTTCCCATTCCTATTTTCAGTGCTCTGAAGTATTCATGCTCTAAGTCAGCATACCTGGAATTTAGGCTTACATACCCATAGAGAAAACAGGAAAATTAACACGTTAGGGTAGAAAGGATAACAAATTACTGCTCTTGCAGCTTTCTATATTTTTAGGGGAGTGAGAAACAAGGAAGGCTATCAGAAGTGTCAGTGCAGTAAATGTTTTTTAGTAGGACTGGGAAGAAGACATATTCTGGTTGCTAATCTGGTTTAAACTCAGGTTTGGTGATTTGAACTAGACTGGAAGTTACAGTTAGACTTTGTCATGGGAAGTATATGAATGCATCTGTGTACTAACAATCATTTAGCTCATGCTGTGCTTTATAACTGCTCCAGCACAGATATAACCTCTGAGTTGTAGGCTCTTGTGCTCCCTTCACAGCTGCCCAACCTCCAGGTCATAACAGTACCTGACCTCAGATGCTACTGAACCACCAGAACATTTTATGAAAAGTTTTAATTTTGTAATTATTCAATTTTTCTCATCTGAAACTAAAGGGCAAATTCTGCTGGTTTTGAGCTTCAATTATACCATGTCTATAAAAACCACATCATAGAGCTTGAATGACTTCTGGTCAAACCCCTTAAACTCATGCGTTTTTTCAGGTAACAAATAGTCTAATTTTACTGTGCAGTCTCAGTGACAAACACTACTAGAAACACTGAAAGCCTGTCAGCCACCACAATAATGTCATAATGTAAATATAATCCCCATTATATTTGTGTTGTGCTAAATATTTGTGGGATATGCAAACCTGGAAAATGTTACATCTCAGCCGAAGGCTATCAAGACTTTGAAGGACTGTCTTTTTTTACTATCTAGAGGATGAAAGCTTTAGAGACAGAAAAGGTGCCCCCCTGCCAGGGAAGGCCTCTCCAGAACTTTTTTCCCTTACTATCTACAGGTAATAAAAAGTTATCAAGCCAACAGAACTGTTGCCAAAATCACTGTTCTCAGGAACTTCAAATTACTGAACTTAAAACCTGCCCTGTGTGAAGGATTCGTTGTAGTAGCCAACATTTTGTCCTTTCTTCTCACATAATCTACAAGGAAAGGAGAAAACTGCTTGCAGAGAAATAAATGTTACCGTACAGATTGAGAGGGATGAGATTGTGGAGGGTTTTTTCTTGCTTTTCCCCCCGCCTCGCAGAGCAGCGTTACCATTTAGCCATTCTACACTGCACTTAGGCTCCCACCCACGCGTGCTCCCAACCTGCAGCACAGAGTGGAGAGGCCAGAACCTGCCGGGCACCAGGACCCCCGGCCCCCACCGGCAGGCCCCGCGGTAACTGGGTGTTCCCCGGGCCCGGCACCGGGCGCTCTGCGGAGCAGCGACCGCGGCCCGGCTGGGAGCGGGCCATGCCCGTCCGCCCGGGGCGCCTCCCCCGCGGGCCCGAGGCAGGGACAGGCCCCGAGGCAGGGACAGGCCCCGAGGCAGGGACAGGCCCCGAGGCAGCGCTTCCGTCCCGGCCGGCGCCGCCACAGCTCACTCACCGCCCCGACACCGCCGCGCCGCCCGCCGACAGCGCTCCCGGCGGGGCGGAGCCGGAGCCGGAGCCGGAGCCGAGGCCGCCCCGTCCCCTCGTCCGAGGGGCGGAGAGCGCCCGTCCCGCCAGGTGCGCCCTGGGGGCCCCGCGGGCCATCAGGCGGCCAAATGAGGTGACTGTCCCGCTCTGGTCTGCACTGGGGCGGCCTCACCTCGGATACTGTGTGTGGTTTGGGGCACCACAATATAAGAAAGACATTAAGCCATTAGAGAGTGTCCAAAGGAGGGCCGTGGGGTGAAGGTTCTGGAGGGGAAGCCTTATGGAGAGCAGCTGAGGACATTTGTTCTGTTCAGCCTGGAGAAGAGGAGACTGAGGGGAGACCTCACCGCGGTCTACAACTTCCTCACGAGGGGAAGTGGAGGGGCAAGTACTGATTCCTCACTCTGGTGATCAGGAAATGGCAGGAATATGAGTCAGGGGAGGTTTAGGTTGGATATTAGGATATCACGTTTTTCACCCAAAGGGTGGTTGAGAAGTGGAACAGGTTCCCCAGGGAACTGGTCACAGCACCTAGTCTGACAGTTCAACAAGAATATGGACAATGATGTGATTTTCGGGGTGTCCTGCAGAGGGCCAGGAGTTGGACTCAATGATCCTGATGTGTCCCTTCCAACTCAGTGTATTCTATGATTCTATGAAACTGGGTTAACTGGTTGCCTTCTTTGGGCTGTCTTTCTGGAGGGAATAAAGTGTCAAAATTATTAATAATCATCTCATACCCAAGCTGACCCCTTATCAGGAAAAGAGTGCAGTTCTCCAGATTTTTTCAGGTATTCCACAAACACACAGGATTTACATTTTTAAGGTTTCCCTTCACAACCAAGAGAGACTTACTCTCTTTGTAAATCAGAAAGTTCTCTTTAATCAGCACCTCAACATCACTAAATTATTCAGTTAGAAATACATATATATATATTTAAAATATTTTTGCAGCCTACATTTCCTTTATTTATAAATCTTTACAAAACTGCTTTGCCTTAATATCAACATCACTGTACAGAAGTTTAGGAGAAAGATTGTACAACTCCAACTGATTTTGTATGCTAAGTCACACTGTGACTCTGCAGAGCTGAAAGAACCTACCAATCAGATTTTACAAGGGCCTAGCATGACATTATGTGTCAAATGCATTTCTTATTCAAAAATGTTCGGTAATACAGATAAAGATTTTTGAAAGAACTGTACAAGACAATGAGAAAATGCTTTCTATACCAAGTCTTCACTTTTTTTTCATGTGGATACTAAAAAGAGGTCTGATGTGCCAGTAATAATCACAAAGAGGATTAGCAGGCAGAATGCAGATATCAAATGTGATAGATACACTACTTCCATATTGTGTTGTGCATATAATCATTGTGTATATTCATAGAAAATAAAAGAGTGAGAGCTGATTGAAGAGAACCAGTTTCACAGACCAGACTAGAACACCTCTCTTGGATGTATAAATACTCTGACAAAGCCAAAACACAACAGCAAAATTAAGAAACGAGTCCCAGAAATTATTTTAGATCCTAAATAAGACACACAAAGAACCTAACGCTTTACTCTTTTTTTCTGTCATGCTTTTTGAGAATTCTCATTATCTCAAAGATAATGCTCGTGCTGACAGAGACCTCTGCAAGCATGCACCGGAGGGCAGCAGATCCCAACCTGTGCTGTATCATGAGGTGCTTCAAAAAGGGGAAAAAAAAAGAAACTTTACCCTAAAGTTGGCTGTTTGTTCCGTTGATGGCCATATTTTTCACAGACTATTGTTTCAAAGGCAGATATCATGGGGAAATCCACGCAGTGCTAAATGTTCCGGTCTTCTGCACCACCCCTACTTTAGGCCCATGATACAGATAGCTGAAGGGATGTTGTTAAGATAGTGCTGATTCATCCTCAGGTGACAAAACAAGCACTCTTACCCCGTTAAGTGATGCTCAGTGTTTACCACATCAGCAGAGATAGTAAAGAATAGAGGGGGTTTTAAATCTTGTCTACCCCAACTGGCACTGATATTTCATCTCTTGCAAGACACCTGATATGTGTGACTCCTGCTGGTAAAACAGGATCTTTTGAGCATGTGAGTTCAAAGGATCCACTGCAGTTTAAGTAACACAGCAAAGGCAGTGGTGTCTCTTCTATTAGTTACAATTCTGTAGCATCTGGTGCAAAAGTTTTGGTCTAAATTTAAACTGAAATAATATGAAAAACATACAAGAGGTCCAAATTTTGCAACAATCAAAGTCTGCTGTGATAATGGACCACTATGAAAATTCTAGTTGCTACCTATGCTCAGTGGCAATTTTTCAAGTTCTTCCCTCCAAAATGACAATTTAGGGTTTTCTAACATAATAGCATTTTGTGTTTTGAGCAGGAAAGCCTCAGTTTGTATGTCAGTCAGAAGGAGGCCTATCTCAACAGCGTTAGAGAAATGAGGTGAGCAGTGTGAAGGGCCAAAACTTTGTTTCAAAAATAGCTAGTTTAAAACAATTTTACAAGTTCTGGCACTACAGGGAAAACAGGAACACTGAGCCTAATGGTTAAATACATTGTCTTGTAAATGCAGCATTCAACAGTTTTCATAAAATTTAACTGGTCCTGAATCTCAGGATTCAGCTAAAGCAATGAATTTAGATGTGGTGAGGTATTTGCCTTTTCCGGTTTATCTTTCATACTTAGAGGTAATATTTATTTCTATATTTAAAAAGTACTTTTGCTAGCACCTGGATGAAACTTTTCTGGACTATTTTAAGCATCCCAAGTATCTCATGCTGACTTTCAGTTTATAAGCATCTCTCTCATTTTGTAAGTGTGCAGTAATGCATTTTTAGGCTAATTTCTTTTCATATAATCCAGTGCTGTATTTTTTGTGAAGTAGGAATGGTGGTCAGGAGTTTCTACACTTCAAAACAGTTTAGTGAGGCAGTTCAATTGAAGAGGAGAAAATTACTTGGCAGAACTTAGATGCCCAAGCACACTCATAACAGTCTGTGGAAAATCAGCTGACTTCAGCTCTGTTTTGTCCATCAGAGTTTTCTACCCTAAGCTGCAGTAGATAAGACTCTAATAAGCCTGTATCTTGGTCAAATAAAAGCAGAGATGAAAAACTTAAATCAGCTTACCCTTGGGATATAGCCAATGCTTTCCAAAGTGGTATTATACAAGTCATAGAAATAAAACCTTACACATGGCAGTTCTTTTGACACATATGTGTTGTAATTTCCTTTTTATAGAGATTTAGGGCCCCAAAGATTTTTTTTGTCAACAGGAGAAGACATTTAATTACTGATGGGACATATAAGTCTTTGTCACAGACTTGTTTACCCACAAGAAATAGACAAAAGCCTTTTTTTCTGATCACAAAAGCAACTGGACAGCAGATGAGAGAATCTCTTTGCTCACAATTCCTCTTCTTAGTATCTTCCTCTGTTCCTTTTCTCCCTCAGAACTGCACAGCTATGCTTTTCCAGTCCTGCTTTTCAAGCAAAAGCACAGAAAGACATGCTGATGTCTGCAGCAGTTCAGTGTCCAGTCCTGTACTCATGCATGTAGTAGGTTAGAGAGGACATCCACACACCTCTTAGTCATGGAAAACTTGGAGTCTCTCAGTGGCAGGGACCATCCTTACCCCCAGCCCATATTGCCATGCTGCTACTCCACAGTTTGCTGTACTGTGGCTCCAAGCCCTGTTTAAGAAAAAGAGTAATAATTTTGTCTTTTGCAATTCTTTATTAAAGATATGTTCTAAGAAATTAGTGAGCCATCTTCAATAGAATCTATTATAACACAGATGAAGAAATACAGCACAAGTATCTTGCAAGCCTAACTTTGTTCCTAAAGGCTGAGTCCAGCCAGCATCTGGATCGGGGAAGAGGATGTGGCTATCTGACTGCTCCCACACTGCATGACTAACGCTGGATTGCATAAGGAGAGTCTGAGAAGCTGGAAATACTTCAGTGAGAATTTCCTATATTACTCACAGTATGGAGTATTAAACAAATGCATAAGACTTTTCAGTCATTTGGGGTGAGCTGTATGACTCATGTCTAACTACATTTTTTTATAATTAAACATTCCAAATATGTGCCAAGGAACTCCCCATAACAGGCTGTGCTGTTACCATTTATTTTGATTCTCATTCAAAAATAATGAGTTTTTCTTTTTTTGCCTGCTAGGCTGCACTGTAACAATTTGCTTATCAGATAGTAGCTACTGTACATGCTTGGCACTATTTTTAAAAAGGCATCATAGCAAATTAATGTGATACTGGAGTTCAGATTATACTAGTTTTATTGCCTCTAAAGATCTAATCTTAGCGGGTGCTGAGAGCACTCCAATTTTAAATGACCTCATATATTTTTGTATATCTAAAGAAAATGTCTAACTGCAGAGTGAGGCAGGTGTTGGATAACTCTAGCATTTCTTGGCAATACCCATAAACAAATTAATATTCATTTATTTGGATATTATTCAAACTGTCAGTGCTGATTTTAAGTTGCATCTATGTATCCTTGACTTTGTAAAATTATACATTTTTATGTTGTGAAGGTTTGTGGACAAAATTAGCTTTTTTCTCCCGGTGGAGTCACGCCATTGACAATGAAAGAGAGTATGACAATGGAAGTATTTTCTGATAGATTCCAGAGGTGCGTTCCTTGTATTTGAATTTGAGTAGAGATACTTTGGTATAACAGAGCTTTGTCTTATTTTTCCATGTTCTCTAGAAAACAGAAGGCAAAGATGTAGCAAAACAAGAAGGCTTGAGATGTAGCAGAGATATTATTATGGGTTCTTCAAGTTACCAGAAAGTGATTCTGTGACATCTTTTCTGGCAGGGGCTACAAATAATACAGAACTGATGTTTACACTTTCTGGAGGGATATTTAGAATAATTTTTTTTCAGGTAAATCACTGGCCAACCTCAAAATACATATTAGGAAAGAAGACTGAAGAGAATGAGAGAAGAAGGTCCAGAATGAATGTCTGCTAAAAGACAAATAACTTGCCCTTGATCTTTTGATCTAGCATCTCCCACAAGGATCTGGGTCTGCAAGGTGCAGAGCAGATACTGCTTTTTTGTAAGAGCATGTTAAATGGGAAAGAACTGATACTGACTGATCCCAAATTGGGTGTTTCAAAGCGATGCAGAAAGAATACCCGTAACCGAAAGGGTTTAAACTGATCCTGTTAGTTTGGGCAGCACCAAACTGGGGAAAACATCACACATAAACCAGACTGCAGTTCTGAGGGAGCAGAAACTTCTGGTAAAACTTTAGCTGGGGACTATAATCAGCAATAAGGGGAAATTGGAAGGGAGTGACTCTCTTGGGCTGTCAGCTCAAACCAGGGCTGCACGTCTGCAGCCTTGCAAGTAAAGCAACAGTGATTACATAAAACCACACAGCATGTAGTTCCCTACTGGAAGACTTCTGAGTTCCAGCAAGCATAAAGTTGTCTCCAGACAAGTGCTAAGTTGACTAGAAATCCAGGACTTTGCAAGAGTGCTGGTGTAAAATTCTTTCACTTCTGTGCAAGTTGAGTGAAACGTAAAAAATAGGATAGCATAAGTGAAGGAAAGGCCTAGGACAGTTGAGAGAAACCAGCATCTGCACAAGAATGTGCTGAACTGTATTGCATGAGTTTTCTGCAGAAAATTATGTGATATAGAATTTCAAGTGCTGGATTCTTAATTGCTTTTTTATGACTTTTATTTGCAATACTAGAACTGTACAGTGGAGTCAAAGCATTTGTGAACAATAGGAGTGAATGGTATTGGAATCCCAAAGCACTAATTTATTTTTTTTATTATTTGTCAGTAGCATTCTAGCAGACACACATCAATTATTAGTAATGCAGTATTAAGTGTCAAATGTGAGCTGATAATGCCTGTAGGGCTTCTAGAGCCAACAAGTATTTATTTTGTGTTGAAAGCTCTTGGAAGACAAATACTCATTTTCAGTTGCTCTGTCTACTTGGATTCCACCTTATAAGATCTCTTGAAAACTCTCAAGCATCCTTTACAATTAGTCAACAAGATATAAGGATCACCAGGAGGCAGAATGCAATACCATCAAAATTAAACAGAGAGTAGTCCTTATTCTTCAGCATTTAAAAACCAGGCAATGACTGGAAACAACCATCTTAAAAAAGCATTGCCTATGCCACATTATGCTGCTGGTTTTTGTTTCCCTCTTGTTGTTACTCAGGATATCTTCTTGATCCTGACATTCTGGTTTCTTTATTCAAACCTTTTATTTCCTCTCCAAAATTTTTGAAAACTTTTTTTTTCATGTGAAATATTTCTCATCTGCTATTTTCTAACTAGACCTTCTGTATGCTTACCAGAGACTTTGTTTTGAACATAGATCAAGAGCCACCTACTGCATAATCACCTGTTTCTGCCTTCTACTGAAGGTTTATTCCGGTTTATCTCAGCATGGCTTTCAGCACTCTTACCTGTTCTGCCTTTCAACATGGAGTACCTCCTCGATCCAAACTTTTGACAGTTTTTCTGTGGAACAGAAAAACTCTGTCCCTCTGTCTGCCTTTTCAAAGTAAGTTTCGCTGATGGTAAAAGTATCAGTTTAGGATTATATCTGTATTTTCTACTCCCCTTCTTCTAACTTCAGCTTATTTGTCATCTTCCTTTGTTTTGAAGTCCACCAAAAGCCTTTATTCAGCAGAGTATGTGAACAGAATCTTTGTTCAGCAAAATGCTTTATTATGTTTTTCAGTCATGTCTGTACAAGAGAATTAGGAGCACGTGTAGTACTGCACTGGGACCAGTTACCATCCTTGTGAAGGGCAAGAATTAAGCACCACCATTACTACTGGCAGTTTGGAATAGATGGCCAGGTAGGAAGTGTAGCATTCAATTAAAATCCACTGTTGCACTATTCTTGGCTTCCATAAGTCAAAAAAACTGCAGCCAATTTTTCTTCAAAAATATTAATCTTTTTTTCTGTGATGTCCTATATTCACACTCTACAAAGAAATGCCTGCTGATCTCTTTCTAAATACTTTTCTAATTTCATCTGGTATAAAGCTGTCAGGATTTTGGAGTGAATATGAAATATCAGACTGTAAGAATCTCAGTTTTAGCATTATCTGTGACTTTGAGATACTCCTATCTTGATCAGGAACGAAATTGATATTTCTGTCCAGTTGATACTGGATTCAACTTTTATACTACCATATTCATTTGATAAATTAGTTAGACCTTTGCTAGTTTCGTACTGTCCAACGCACTGTGGGAGGAGCAGGGGTCTTCTCGGAGTTTGGGGCAGAGGATGTGTGCAGCTCCCTGCAGGGCAGGCAGAGCTGTGACTGCCCACAGAGCCGGCAGAGGGAAGTGTTGTTCTAAAATACCCATCCCTGCAGGAAGTGCCTTTGTTGGTATCTGCAAGCCACATTATTGCACCGGGAAATCAGTGATCTGGAGCGTATGTAACATGTGATTTTTAAACTCCCAGTAGAAGACAAAGAAGCTTTAGCAAATGCCAAAAAGAGCGAGTGAGATAATGATCTGGATGTGCCAGGGATTGAAATTAAATTATACGGAGAACTATGAAGCTTATATGTTTTTTATTCTCTTTAGGAGAATAAATGGTAGTATGGAATTTTAGAGGTTAAAGAGATGTGATTTGCTGGTTCATGCTTCAGCTAACTATGAAGCTGTAGCCTTTCAAATCAAAAGATGGAATCTTGAGAAACAGACAGTCAGAAAAGCACTTGGTGATCACAAGGCAACTGGCTCAGCTTCAGACACTGCTGCCAGTGTGATTGCCAATCAAGATGCTGTTGCTCCTGCAACTCCAAGTACTGCTGGAGGGTTAAAAGACAAGTACAATATCATCTCTCTGATATTAAAAAGAATTTTCAATAGAAAATATTTTAAAGTGAAATTTTTACTATATTACCCTCTTAAATATACAGCTCTCTGTTATACAGCTTTTTGTTTCTTATTACATAAGATTTCCTCAAACTGTACAAGTGAAGGGGTTGAAGCACATGCCCTGGACACCCATTAGTCACACTGAACACAACATTTGAAGCTGGGGGGGTGGGGGGGTGGTTTATATATATATATATATATATATATATATATATATATATATATATATATATATACAAATATATATGTAAACATGAATATATTTATATTCAATATATATAATTCAATACTTTAAAAAATAATGCTGGATTTGTAACATCTAAATATTAACTTAAAAAATATCAGAGGTTTGAAAGGAAATTCTCTCTGGATTGTCAAACTGTTGTGTTTTTTTCATATCTTATAAATGGCTGTCAGAAACAAATAGAAAGGGTGTTAGAGCTTGAAGAACATTTTCCAGATAATGTTGCTTGAGAAAAACTGGAAGAAATTCATCCTAAAATAATTGGCACTAAGCTAACCCTAAAGAAGAACACGATCTGTTAGGTGTACAGTCAGGGGCTGCACTGCTAAAACAGCATTGTTTTTGAGTAGGTGGTTAACAAAATATTTCCTTTGCTGAGACACCATTGCTCAGGGATTGGTGGGGCGTGACTGATGAGTTGAGTCCTCTCCTTGTGCTTCCCCAGGAGCTACTCAGTGTCAGAGTAGAGAAAAGGCAAACGTACATAATTGTGTTGCAGTCTTTTGTTCAAGTAATTATGAACCTTATGATCATTAACTTCAGTGTTCTGGCTTAATTCAATACTTTCATTTTTAGCACAAACAGTTCTTGGTTTTACAATTTAGTTAAACATTAATTTGTCTTCCTAGCATATTACTGACAAAATGAAAATGTGGCAGGTTCTGGAGACAGACTTTTCATTTTTTAGTTAGTAGAAAGCAAGATTATAGAATGAGATGTACTTTTATTTATTTTGATCACAGATAGGGGAAATAGTCTCAGCAAAATGCATTAAATAATTCCTCAGGGAACCCCTAACAGAGCAGAAAATTTGTCTCCATGATGGAAATTGAGATACAGACAGCTAAGGAAGAGGCAGGTCATGAGACAAAGGGGAATTGGTCTCCTGGGAAGAGGCTGGCCTGCTCTCTGCTGTTTACCAAACCTCACCAAAGAGTCTTGAAAAGGTAATTGCAGACAATGCCACGATGCTGACATCTTTGTGGTGACAATAGTGGCTTCTTTGAGGTTACATTACTATCAGAGTACATCACTTTAAGCAGAAACTATCAGCCTAAAATAAATACATTCTCTGCTAGGCTACCACTGTGACTGCAAGCTAGGAAAACAAATGGCTTTTTTTTTTTTTTTTTTCAGCACACGTTTGCACTAGTATTTTTACATGTTTGGACTAACAAGTGAGCTTCACTTTTGTTTTAATTAGTTTCATTTTTGGCTCAACTGTAATACTCGTGCTTCTATGAAAGTATGCTATATTTTAATGGATCTTTTAAGTTGAAAGTAATACCAGTAGCTAAATGTGTACTGAATATAATTTCATAATGGTTAACTTTTGTAAAATTTAGTGTCTGAGCTGTTTAGAATGAAGGAAGTTTTTGTTCAGCTGTGAAGAACAAGATTTTGGTGTTTTTTGGAGAAAAAGCAATATTTTGAAAATAGCCCCTTTTTCTGTGAAATTGATGACTGGGCAGAGAACAAACATTATCATAGCAGGGCGAGTGTAAGAAGTGTAATTAGAATGTATAACTGTAGAGTTTTGACTAGGTCCTTGCAAGTGGAGTTAATAATAATGAAAATATGTCAGGACAATTACTTGAGTAGATTGAGCTGTTTGCACGACTAAGAGGAGGCAGACAGAGTCCATTTGTCCCAGTTCTTTGCAGAAATCTAGGCAGGTATCAAAATTTTCCTTCAGGCTTTCATGCCTTTACCCAGCAGAATCGGCCTCTTCGGACATCTGGAGGAGGGAGCTAGACTGTGGGCTGGAGAAAACGGAGATGAAGTAGGAAAGTCAAATGAGTCTGCAATTGAGTTTGGGGTGTTTTTTAACATTGTGTTTATTTGTGAAATTTATTATATTTCTACCAGGTTTTCAGTGGAACTGAAGAGCCGTAGAAGGGTCTTGCAGTACGGACTTTTGTCCGCTGCTGTCAGAAAGGGTGGTGGGTACAGCGTGTCCCTGGCCCCAGTGACGAGGCTCCCACTGCGGCAGGGCAGGTGCAGCGGCGATGCCCCGGCGGGGTGCGGCTCGTACCGAATGTACCCGCTCCGTCACGCCCCCAACACCCCCAGCCCCGCTTCCCACGGCAGAACCAGCTCCGTTCCTTCCGCCCGCACCCAGCTGAGGCCCTCTGGGGGGGGGTTAAATCGCCTCTTTGCAAATGTCCCATTCTCTATTTTTGTTTTCTAACGGCTGGCGGTAACTGCTTTCTCGCTTCCTCCACCTCCTCCCGCTATCCAGCGGCCAGAGCTGTTAAAATGCCGGCACCGGGGGGGCGGCTGCTGCTGCCTGCGGGTCGGCACGGCCGGCGCCCCGCACCCGGAGCCCTCAGCCGGGCGGGCACACCGGGAGCTCCCCGCAGGGCGATCAGGTGAGGTATCTCTTTAGGGCCGGGCAGGGTCGGGTCGGGTCCGGGCGCAGCGCTTTGTCCGCCGCGGCTCCCCCGCCCCGCGGCCCGGCCGGGCCGGGCGGGCGCGGCCCATTGGCTGCGCGGCCGGTAACGTGACGCGCGCGGCGGGCGGGGCCGCGCCCCAGACGCGCCGGTTGGAGCCGGTGCCTCGCGCTGCGCCGGCGGCTGCCGCGCGGACCGAGCGAGCGGAGCGGGCGGTGCGGGAGGGCCCGTCCCACCGGCACCACCGGCACGGCCGGGCCGGACGGGCAGCGGCGGCTGCACCGGCAGCGGCAGCGGCAGCGGCGGCGGCAGGTAAGGGAGGGGCGGCCGCAGCTGACAGGTGCCCCGCGCCCCCGGCGTGGGAGGGACGGAAGGAGGGGGAGCAGCGCGGAGCGGCGCTTTCGGAGCGCGGCTCGCGGCTGGCTCTCGCCGCCCCCCGGTTTTCCTGGGGCTGCCTCTCCGCCGGGGGAGCAGGATGGCGCTGCCGTCCCGTGGGGCGCCCGGCGCTGCCCGTCCCGGTGAGCCTGCGCGGCGGCCGCCCCTTCCCCCGGCCGCGGAGCCGCTCACCTGCCGCGGGGCTGCCGGGCCGGGGGGCGCGGAGCGGGGCTGTGCCCGCCCCGGGACCGCGGGCGGGGCTCGGCACAAAACCGTTCTCCGGTTTGCGTAACCGGTGTCTGCGTGTCCTCGGGTGACCCGGGCGCTACAGGTCGCCCGGGGCCGCCTCCCTCCGCCCCGGGATGGCCCCGCAGCTGCCACCCTTCGGCCTCGGGTGTGGCGGCGGCACCTGCCCTGGGCACAGGGGCAGGCGGGTGCCAAGTCCCAGCCTCCCCGGAAGGGAGAGAAGAGTTAAACTCAGTGTTGAGGCCTGACAGTTCTGCGTGTTGAACAAGAAACCATCCTCTTCGTTGTTCTCTTCCTTTCCTCTGTCTGGCCAATGCATTTCTCGTGCTCAGGAAGTCAGTGATCTTGTAGCAGCCCTTGCTTCCACTTGCACCCTGACTGAGTTATTCTGGGGACACCTGGCTTGCTTTGGGCCCATCTGTGAAACTGAGGCGCCTTCCTGGCTCCGGTTCAGAATTTGTCCATGGTGAATGCTGCAATGGACCAGTTCTGTAGGATTGATTAATGGGGACTTCCCTAAAGCTAATTTTATATTAAGAATGTAATTAATCATGTGATTAATCACATGATTAATCAAACTGTTTGAATTGGTCTCTAGTGTGGTCGTTTAAAAGTGTACCTTTGAGGTAGTCCTAGAATACGCTAGGAGCTATGTGGTCACTTGTGGTTTCAAGTATTTAAGCTGTATGTTCTGCTGACTCCCAGCTTTCCTTGTCTGTTTTCTGAAGGGATAAATAAGGTAAGGCATCAGTTATTTCTAGCGTCTCAGAATTTTTTCTTGTGTACCTTCCCAGCAGGAAGGGCAACACTATTGATCTGTCTTGTTAAACTTTCAATAGGGAGGTGAGGGCAAAGCTCATGAGGTTTAGGTAGTGAAATCTTAGAGTACTTGGAGAACTTAAGTATTGTCTAACTATATTATGTGTGTTTTCTTTACTCTGTGTAGCTCAGCTGACTGTGTATGGAATAGAAGAGTTATCCTGAGTGACTTTTTTTCTTCAGTATCTGCGGGGCTGAGCAGAGCAAAGGACGTGAAATTAAATGAGAGTGGAAAGGAGAATGACTGTAGTACAGAAGCAGTAGTTAGTATATGTAGAGGTTTTTTTAGGGTTTTCCCCAGTGTTTAAAGCATTCTGTTGCAACTAGATAACAAAATGTTTATCTCAGAGTTTCACATTAGCATATGTTATTACATTCTACTGAATTTTACATTAGCATAATGTAACTGACTTTCGGCTTCAGTTGGATTTATGTAACTTCCAGAAATTTGCAGTATTAACATGCTTGTTCCCTTGCTCTTTTGAGGGGAGCAAGTTGCTGGTCTGACTTGTATTTTTCTTCCTTTTTCAGGAAAACAGGATTTTCAGGGGGAGAAAAATTGCTTATTGTTTATAGCAAGTTACCAATTCAGCTGCTGTTCGAAGTTAATGAAAGCATGTTGAATAGTTTTTAGAGAGGGACCAACAGTGCTAAAGAAACATCCATCAGCATTTTAGGATTGTAAAATGAACTGTCAAATAATTGTTTTTCTAAGGGGTTTCTGAAGAGTGGTGGAGGGGGAAATCTTATGTTCCTTTAGCTGCTGCTGTGCCTGATCTGCCTGATGTGCTACAGGTAGCAAAAAGAGACTGTGGTACTAGTAATACTATTTCAGCTTACAATACCTACTGCTAAAGCCTTAAAGCTTTACTCAGCTAGGATTAGAAATGGATGTTTCATGTGACTAAGGGGATAAGGTGTGGTTTGTATGTCTCTGTGCTGCCTATCTGAGTGTTTCACACTGCTGTCTGTGTTCTGTGTGCTAACCTGTGGGCTGTATTTATCCTTTCCGTAGGCATCCTTAGAACAGCTGTTCAGCTGCTGCCTTGCAAATACTGTTATTCTGCCAGTTGTTCTTGCAGTTACTCTTCCTAAAGATAAGTTAGCAGTCTATGCTGTGGTTATGAAGCTATTTGGTTCAGATACCATGGCTAGCCATGTAGAAGAACAAGGAATGTAAAGTAGAAATAATATTCTAATGTTTAAATATACTGTCTTTTTAATGTTTAAGTGGTATAGGTTACGTAATTCCAGTTAGTTTTACCAGACTTGGTTAGCGGGTTTCATTTTATTGTAGTTATGCTTGGGTTTGGGGATTCTTTTCCCCAAGTGGTTCTTAGTGGGCTACAAACAAATTCTGGGTTTAATTTCTAACTAGTTGAAATCACATTGTAATTCAATATTGAACTAAAGTGTCATAACACTTATGAATAGTTTCCCCAGATATCTGATTTAAACTTACTAATATGAAAGGGCTGTACTTTAGGGAAGGCAGATGATGCAGCTCTCAATAAAGCTGTTACAAATGCAGTTGGACCTATAGTGCTGACATACCCTCTTTTGGTGTACACCCAAGAGAATTCTAGGAATTTTCAACAATCAGAAGCGAATTGTGGAGAAAACTTGTAATGGAGTATCTTTAATGCTCATCAGTGCCATTCTGTTTCCAAACAATGTATTTATACACCCTGAAATAAATTATATGAGTGCATTTCCATCATAAGGGCTTAGCTTCTAAGTATGTTCCAATATTGTAAACTGGAATGCAGTTTATTCTACTGAAATTGAGAATTTAGATGACTGTGAGAAACTGAAGGACTGACAGTGCCACTAAGGGGGCCAGTGATACCAATAAGAATATGGTAGTAACACAATCTGTTTGCTGCTAATTGTTACAAACACTTTGTTTCTTTGGGAGATAATAGTTTGTGATTTTAGTTTAATGGAAGCAACGTTTCAGTTTTGTGACACAACAGCTATAAATCTATGGTCATTTAGTTTACTCAGGCTTAATTAAAGTGACATTGATTTTAGAGCTCTTATTTCAACCCCCCGAAAATGTAACCCCTTATTTCCCAGACATTATTGGCTTAGTTTTGGAGGAAAATATCACTAATCTGTGGGAATTCAGGTTGTGAAATATTCATTTCACCATTTTTTGGCAGCTAAAGTTCATTTGCATGCAAATATAAAGGTCTACTGATCTGAAATTTAAGAATTGCACATTTAGATTTTAATGCTAAAATCTTTGTCCTTTAAACTAATTTTTCTATCTGAATCAAAACAATCTTGATGTGCATTTGTTGTGTAATCCAAAATATTTGAAGAAGGGAGGGAATTTGAAAATTTTTAACTAAAAACTGTCTGTTTCTAGGCTGTGTTTAAATTATTTACAAGATAAGCTATCATTTCAAACCCATGCCAATGCAAGTGTGAAAATGATTATTGCTTTGCCAGTGCCTTTGCAGTACAGGAAAACTGTTTTCCAAGTAAATACTTTTTATTAATCAGTAACGTTGTTTAAATACTAACTGTGGTGATGCTGACTAGGAAAGCACCAAAATATTGCTTAATTGAAGTGAGATGGGATATGTCAGTACTCAAGTGCTTTACTGAACAGGAGTTAAAAGCAGTGTCTGCTTTGCTTCAAAGTATTATTTGGTTTCTTACAAGTATGGGGTTAGAGGTTTTTTACTTCAAAGTTCTTAATTGATTCAGTTGATGATAAAACCTCGAGTCTTGTTTTTGAAGTTATTAAACTTGGCTTCATACCAAAAAGTGTTTCTTGTGGTACTGCTATCTGAAAAACCTTACCCGCTGTTCGGTCTCCTCAGAGAGTCTACTCAAAAAAGGAAGTTCTGTGCAGCAGAGGGCTGGTGCACAGCTTACTTGGTCTTGATGGAAGTGCTCAGGGTGAACATAGGTCCTAAACTAACTTCGTGTTTGTTCAGGAGACAAAGAAGGATTACTGTGGATTTACTGTAGAATTCAAGTCTGATCACTTGTTTGCGGTTCTGAAACTTAGCGTTGTCCCGAGAGATGCTTCTGATAAGCACAGCACTGCTTTTGGCTCTCCTGATCCCATGGGGATGTGCAGCTCTCGAACTGTGGAGTTGTGTTTAGGTGTTGGTATGTAATTTGTACATAGCTAGTGCACAGTATATGCAATGTGAATTTTGTCTTTCAGTCCTTTCATATTATTAACTGTCAAATCCAAACTCCCCTGAAATGGAAATGAACTAGGGTTTTATCAGTCTTCCAGCAGTGTGCAAGCTGGCTGCATAATCACCTCAACCTCTTAAGTATCTTCCTATTCATATTATTCTGCATTACATATTTATTAACTGGACAAAGCAACCAGATACCTCTTCTTTTCTTTCCTTTGTTCAGTACGGCCTGTTATCTGTCTCCTTTTCTGTGAACTGCTTGTAACTTTTGTGAAATTACCAGCTTTGTTTTAGCTGATATAGTATGGAGTCAGTCTGGAAGTTGTTTGGTTTTTTTTTTTCTGTAACCTAGATTCAATCTCTTACACTCCACTTGTTTAGAAAACTATTTAATTTATCAGTGGAATGCACCTACTTGGTCTGGCTAGCTCTGTTTAATTTTTACAAGTTGAGCACCAGATTTTTGAAAGGAAGAAAAGAAAGCTGTGAATTTGTAACCGGACTTCTTTGTTTCTGTAAATACGTATGAGGTTTTTGTTTATATGTTTGTTGGATCTGTCATACCATGAGCCTGTCTGGGAAAATGTTGATGAATTAAATACATTACTATGAATTAAGTACATTACATCACAAATCCATTAGCATTTCATTTATAAAAAGGTAGGCTTGTCTACAAGGAGATAACTGATAAGTGCTTTGAATGTGCTTGGCTTTGACATTATTTGTACAAAGGTTCTTTTGTACTGCTTGGGTGCTG
The DNA here is from genome assembly GCF_003031625.1 of Empidonax traillii. Taxonomy (NCBI): domain Eukaryota; kingdom Metazoa; phylum Chordata; class Aves; order Passeriformes; family Tyrannidae; genus Empidonax; species Empidonax traillii. The sequence goes on from NW_020955307.1 coordinate 1,357,750, forward strand.
ATTCTGCTTGTGTCCTTTTTTTGAGACTTACACTGACTTTCTGTTGCATTAATTGTATACTTCATTATGGACTGTCTAATGCCAAGGTTAAAAATACAATTCTTTAGGCTCTTAGAATCACAGAATGATTGGGGTTGAAGGGACCTCTGAACATCACTGGCTCTGATCCCTGCTAAGGGAGCTTCACCTAGAGCAGGTTGCACAGTGTATAGATACTTTGGAGTAGCAGGAATACACACCCCTCTCCTCGGTCTTATTTAATACTGAAGATTTTGTTTACTTGAAAGTGTTACAGAGCCAAAAAAATAGAAAAGGGGGCTGACAGAGAAGATAGTGCTTTACTTTACATACTAACTTCTTTGTGTTGAAAATGAGTGAGATGCGATCAGACTGTGTGATGTTGCATAATGGGTATGTGGGACTTACTCTTTGTTTCAGGTTGTGGACCCCTGTTATTACTTCATGGGAAGTTCAGAACCAACCTTCTGGAAGAAAATCTGTGTGGTTTGTTTTGCACCGAAAGGTGCTGGTCCATGATAATCTCAGTAAGAAAGGTACTCGGACACTGTACGGTATAATTAGAAATGGTTTTTATTGGGTTTGACACTATAAAGAAGGAGAATAGTATAGATAATCTAACATCTGTTTATACTGGGAACACAGATTGTGTATCATCAATTGAGCCTTTAATCCTTGTGCTGCACATTGTGCAGACTCTGTCTGTGGACAGGGTTACCCCTGTTTGATTAATCAAGCTATTATAGAATTTTCTTACAAGAAAACAACTTTTGTGCATCATTTCTGCTGTTAACTAGGAAAGACATTCACAGGAGAACTTCTTGCAGTAATTCTGGGTACCAAGTGGGAGTTTACCTGCAGACTCCTTATGATCTGGCCAAGTTAATCCTGTGGATAAAAGATCTGCACAGCAGAGTTTTGAGCATGTTAACTGCCCAGAGTGGATCACTAACACCTCCATGTGCCATGGTCTTCCAGTCAGAACCACTACAATTCGTTATACTTTTTTCTTTTTAAAACCTTATGGAACTCTTTCCAATAACAAATTATTAATGAGGTTTGCTGTGTTTCTTTAGGAATTGCCAAGGAGACTCATGATAGAGCTATTTTTTAGTGGGCAATACCAATGTGGAGTTTTGACAGTCTTCTTATGATTTCCTTTTTGAAGTGGCATATGTGAAATGTACAACTGCTTGAAGAAATGTAAATTAATGGAGCAAATAGAAAGAGTGCTAGAGTTTCCAATGAGAACACAAATAAGTTCAATTATTCATCAAATGTTAGGATGAAACTAGACATGTCTCGATTGTATGACCAATACAAAGCACTCTCTTCTAAACAGGTGCTTGTGTTGATGTTTATTGTAGTCAGTATTTTAGATGCTGAGGTTATTAAGTTAAAATGGTTTTTTTTAAATGCATTTTTGAGTTTGAAAACTGTACAGCTTTAGTGTCTCAGTACTAATTATTGCTTACTAGAAATGCTCAGATTTGATTTAGAATCTGAATTCTGCTTGGTTTGGGGATCTGAGAAAGCACCGTGGCTATAAATGGAGTGATACATTCTGGGCAAGTAGAAGGCTTGCTCTAAAAGATCAGTCACGTCGATGCAATTACATGCAAAACAAAGCTGGTCTACCTTTCATTTTACTGTAGTTTTTTTTACCATTAGATGGCTTACCTGTTTAGTTGTGAAACATACTTGTTCAGAAGCTTACTTTTGTACCTGCTTGTCAGTTTTTCTACATTTTGGTTCGCAGAGTTTTTCTGTAAACTGTTTGTCTCACCTACTGTCTATTTGGTTGTAAACTTCAGTTTAACCTGAATCTTTTTCTTGCTAGTACAGGCCTTTCTAGGAGCATAGGTTGTGACCTATTTTGGCTACAACACAAACCTCAGAACCTTGGACTTAACTTGAGGAGAGGGCTGGAGAAAGTGCTTTTTCTAGTCTAAGTATTTACATATGAATTTGTATTTAAAATTGCTCTGCAGGATAGACTATTATTAAATAAAAAGCACATTTAACATAACTTTTGAATACATATCTTATAATGCAACTTCATGACAGAGGTAAATCTTCAAAATAGTTGACTTGTTTTTTCCCTCCCATCTGCTATTGAGAGTTAAACTCAGGTAACTTCATGCACTTGGGCTGACCCAACTGATATGATTCGTTATCATGTTGCCTACAGGTATGTAATTTTAGCCACCTAAACTGGAATGTTTGAAGGTGATCCATCTCCCCAGTTAGTGTTTGACCAGGGACATACTTTACAGCCAAAGTTTACCTCTTCACTGGACTTCCTTGAGTAGAGAAAAGGCTCAATACTTGGCTATCAATGATATTTAGTGAGAAATAAACTTAATATGGCTTAAGAAAGACAATGTTTTTTTCTGGAGTGCTGCAGGCACAGGATGGAAATGCATAATGTAATGTATCTAATCTTGCACAGTGAGATGTGAAGAGTAAATCCTGTGCTTTTAAAGCAAATCAAATTGGAGTAAAGCATATTTTCAATTATATTGCAGAATAAAGTATTTTTTCTTGCATGAAGTGTACCAGAGAGAGAAAGGAAGTAATAAAATAAAGATGTGTACTCCGAGTTTACATGAAGCTGACTTTAAGTTGGGGGTTTTTTTTGCCTAAGGCCTTTTGTATTGAACCTGGGAATGTTCAAGCTTTTAGGTAGTTGAGGAAAATGAAATATAGTTGCCATGTTGGACTCCTATTTTTCTCAGCTTGATGAAGGCATGGTAGTGGTAGGGATGGGTGGTAGTTGCTTGATTTTGCCAGATTTTTTATCCTTGTGTGTGCCCTGCAGTTAGCTCTGAAGCAGTAGCAGAAGCCTGGTAAAGTAAAAATGTAAGTGTAGCCTAACCTAATAAATTTTAAACTATGTTTACAACTTTTTCCCCAGAAGTTATTTGGCTATATAGTCTTATGTAAGCTTCTCCAGAGAGCAAGGGCTGCTTCTTAAACAGCATCAAACTTTGCTATTACTGTTCTACACCTTATGTTCCTGTCTTGAGAGCAGGAGTGTTTAAGAAAGGCAAGGTCTCTACTCAGTCCAGGTACAGGTAGTTGAGATTGTCTGTAGTTGTAATTACAGTCTCTGAGTATTTGGAAGGACTTTAGGTCTTGATTATTTGAGAGGTTGATATGGCAAACTTGTAATAGTGTTAGTGCAGTTGTGAACATCTGGTGCTTGAGGAATATGCTGCTTAATATAGAATGTGGGAATGTCTTTGGGCTTATTTTAAATGCAAAAGGATAATCACTTATACATGTTTAATTATCACCTGTGACCTTCTTCAGAAGGAACTGGAAAGAAGCTTTCTCTAATCTTGTTTGTATGTTCCGCATTCAGTGGAATACGGATTCAAAACCACAATCCCCATCAAAAAGGTCCTACAACTGAATCTGCCTGTGCACACAGGTGACCGAAGTACAGATTCTGAAAAACCATCTATCAAATGCAGTGTTTGAACTGAGTAGTCTACTGCTTAAAAAAGGGAGAGGCAGTCACCTGAATGCTTCTGCTAAAACAAGTATGAGGGTGTCATTCTTTATGAAGTTCAGACTTGCACCAGAACTCTTGCAGTACCTGGCTGTTCGTTTTTAGAGAATGCTTGAGAAAGGAAACAGTAGCATGCCAATAGAAGCGGAAGGCTTTGCCAGGAAAGATCTGTGTTGGGTAATGAGTGTGTGTATGAGTAGACTTTGTTAATTTTTTTTTCTTTGGGAATTTTCACGAGGGCATATTTGCAAGTGGAGGCTCAGGCTGTGCATGTGAAACCATCAGCAGGTACCGGGCATCCCATAGGGGAGTCTCAAAGCTGCCTGTGAAGCAAAACTGATTGTGTGTTTAGTTTATTATTGAAGGTAATTTTGGAAACTAGCTGGAAGCTAAGTTGGTACTGTAGTTCAGGAATCACGTTTGATGGAAAATTGATAGAACAGACACATTTGCAAAAAATGTCAGCATCTCCTTATAATGAAGTTGAGAAGCAACTACTTGAGTCTAAGTGGCTAAACACTTGGTGGCTGTGTTTCTGTGAGAGGGGAGAAAAGCAAGGAATACCTGTCAGGGTATGTTTTAGTTGTATAAATCTATTTTGATTAAATTAGTGTGTCAGAAACACCAGTTGAATGCCATTTGGGGAGGACAAGCAAGGCAGATACCTTACTGCAGAGCCATCCCTAACTAAATGTGCCTAAAATTATGTAAGCAATGACAACATGACAGAAATGCAATGTTAAGTAATCTTTTGGTAGCTAGGGATGGTGGTGGGTGTTTGATGCTTATAGATAGTGTTTTTCAAAATAACAACCTTTTATTCACATTCTGTGTGTGTTTCTATTGACCAGATTTAATAACTCTTGAAGTAACTAAAAATTGCCTAGATATTAGTGATCTTTATTACTTTATTTTTCTGGTCTGTGTCTTTAGTAGCCTGTAGTAACTCTCCTGAAGTCACCAATTTGCCTGGGGCTAAACTTCACTCTCTCATCTTCTAAGGAAGATTGCCAATTGAATTAGGCCATTTTGAAAAGCTTTTATGGCTTTGATATGGGTTGAAAGCTGCTGGAGATGAGGTTTATCAAACCCATAACAGTTCAGCATTATTCCATTTGATTAGTCACTCTTGGCATACAGACAGGATTTGAAAGAAAAACATCTTGAGCAAAATTATCATTAATAATTCACATGTTTACATTACACTTGCATGTACTTTTACTCCTCCAGTGGGAAGCTTTATTTCATATATATAGAATTGTAGTGGATACACATGCTTCATTGGAAGGCTTCAAAAGGTAGCCATTCACTAGACCAGAGTTCAAGTATTTAAATACTTAGCATTGAGACACTTGCTTTTTGCTAGAAAGTCTTGTCAAACCACAGCAAGAATGTAGTCTTTTTTCTGGCGTCTGTGATAGGCACTAACAGCGTTCCAGTGCAAGGCGTAGAAGTGACAAAGAAAGCATTTCATAGAAACAGACCTCACAAAGTCACACGGGTCAGTCTCACTTTGAGTTCTCAATCTCTATAAAAACAAACTTTTTTTTTTTTTAGCTTTTTGTCATTGCTTGAAGAAGCTGTAGTGGGTGATGCATGTTCTCAAGTACACCAATATGCTTTTCACAGAAGTGGCTTCAGTTTTGTTTTCTGTTTTCATTTCTGTAAGTTTTAGGGAAAATACTTTATCAAAGAGTTTTATTGTACTCTGAATTCTGTCCTTTATACTGAATAGGTATGCCCTATTCCCCAAGAATGCTCCAATAAGTATTTAATTATATAAAACATGTTGAAACATTACTATATGCTCAAGTCCCTGATGAGGTTTACATGATTTTCAGGAATAGTTCCCATCCTCATGCAGTTTAGATCTCTCATACTTTTTTAAGCCAGTTCAGTGATAATTTTGACTTTTCAAATGTTTTTTGTTGTTGGAGTCCAAATATTTCACAATTTGATGACAGTTTATTTTCTCTCCAGGAGTGTATTGAAACCATCCAGTCCTTCTTCAGCTGCTTTCCCTTGAGTGGGCCTGGTAAGTTTTTACATTCTATTAAAAGCAGCTTTGTCGATGCGAGAAGAGTTATTTTCAGTCATCCTTCCCCTTTCAAATGTGGATGTAGAGTAAGAAGAAGGTTCTACCTTAGTTCAGCTGTTGTTTGACTTTTTACAACAATTTGTCAGCTCTGTTTGGAGTTGAAATGTACAGTACTAACTTTTTATGACCATGAGCTGTCAGGTGTGCCCAGGTAGCCAAGAAGGGCAATGGCATCCTGGGCTGTATCAGGAATACTGTGTCCAGCAGGACCAGGCAGTGATTGTCCCTGTGCTCAGCGCTGGTGAGGCTGCAAATCCTGTGTCCAGTTCTGGTCCCTTCACAACAAGGAAGGCATTGAGGTGCTGGAGCATGTCCAGAGAAGGGCAGCGGAGCTGGGGAAGGGTCTGGAGCACAAGACTTAGAGAAGCAGCTGAGGAAGCTGGGGGGCTCAGCCTGGAGAAGAGGGGGCTCAGGGGGGACCTTATCACTCTCTACAACTCCCTGAAAGGAGGTTGTAGTGAAGTGGGGGTCAGTCTCCCAAGTAACAAGTTCGTAGTTATTTGGGAAAAAATAATTACTTCCCAGTTGAAATAGGGCTAACTGTGGGCAGTTTCCCTGGAGGGAGCCGGGGGGGCGTTGTATTGATGTGACTGCAAAACTTTGACTTCACAGTCTGCATGACTACATATGAGTATGTACTGTTCCATTTTATGTAGCAGTGCAGAGTTAATGGATCCACAACGAGGCAGCAGTTCTAATGAAAGCTGAAATGTTTGCTCTTTATTTAGGTTAAGCCACTAAAAATAAGTATGTTAAATGTTTTCTCCATCCAGAATGAAGACAAATGTAAAGATGGCATGTCCAAGGAATTTTAAAAGGTGTAGACCTCCTGACTGAGCAGTGCTGTGTAAATTATTCTCTTTAATTAGTAAAGTAAGTATGAATCAAACCTGTGCTTCTTGGGGTTAAATGTGCCATTTTTATATATAGGTTACAGTATTGAACAATAATAAATTGTTCTAGCTTTGTTTTTGTTCTGTTAATATGCTTAATTCTCTTGATGGGAGAAGATGAGGAATTATATATATAAGAATATGTAATGCAAAATATATTTTTTGTAGAAATTTTATGTATTTTTTTAAATTGGTTAGAATTATTTAATCTGGTAGAAAATTTTGGATTACAAGGGTCATTATGTTAATGTATCACCCTGATTTTGGAATTCCTCGTAAATAAGAAATCACTTCTGTTATTTAAGTTTAGGACGGTGGTGAAGGACTGCGAGTAATATATCAGCCACTTCTTTAACTTATACCTGCTTCTACTTGAACAGTACCTAAACGTTTTCCCAAAATGTATTTTCTCCTTACCTCTGATGCTAGTTTCACTGTTTAAGTTTTTGTATTCCTTACCTTTCCTTAAAATAAATCCATAAGAGGATGGTTAGAGTCAGGTGCCAGGAGTTCTTGGATCCTTTTGCTATACTCTGGAGATGAGGCCAAATGTTACACATATTTAAAACTTTGAAAACAATAATAAGCTTAAGGTATTTATTCTCTGACAATGTCTTTTCTTTTTTTCCCCTCTACCAGCTGCTGTTCTCTCACAGGTGAAAGTCATGATCACGCTAACAGAACTCAAATGCTTAGCAGATGCCCAGTCATCCTACCACATACTAAAACCATGGTGGGATGTCTTCTGGTATTACCTCACCATGATAATGCTGCTACTTGCTGTGCTCGCTGGGGCCCTCCAGCTTACTCAAACCAGAGTATTATGTTGTCTTCCTTGCAAGCTAGAATTTGACAATCACTGTGCTGTGCCTTGGGATTTAGTGAAAGCCAACCTTAACATGTCGGCTAGCTCTTCAGCCCCGATAGTCATCCCGCTTAAAATCCAGAACTATCTCCATCGGCAGCAGTATTCCTATATCGATGCAGTATGTTATGAGAGAGAGCTTCACTGGTTTGCCAAATTTTTCCCATACCTAGTGCTTTTGCATACCTTTATTTTTGCAGCTTGCAGTAATTTCTGGCTTTACTATCCTAGTACAAGTTCCAGGCTTGAGCACTTTGTAGCCGTTCTTCAGAAGTGCTTTGATTCTCCATGGACAACACGTGCCCTCTCAGAAACAGTTGCAGAGCATTCTGCGAGGAAGTTGCCAACAGCCAAATCCAAAACGGTGATTTCATCACCTGCGTGTTCAGGAGACATAGGGGCCAGCAGACAGTCCCTACCATACTCACAACCTGGCTTGGAAACAACTGGAAGAGAAAATTCAAGTGTTCTTGACAAAAAAGAAGGGGAACAAGCTAAAGCTATATTTGAAAAAGTGAAGAAATTCAGAGTACATGCCGAAGAAAAGGATGTCGTATATACAGTGTATATGAAACAGATTATAGTGAAAGTCTTTGTAGTTATCATAATAATAATTTATGTCCCCTACTATTTATCATTTATTACACTTGAAATTGATTGTGTAGTTAACGTTCAAGCCTTTACAGGCTACAAAAGGTACCAGTGTGTTTATTCGCTAGCAGAAATTTTTAAAGTTCTGGCTTCATTTTATGTTGTTTTAGTGATCTTCTATGGATTAACTTGTACTTACAGTTTGTGGTGGATGTTAAGAAGTTCACTTAAGCAATATTCTTTTGAGAAGCTGAGAGAGAAAAGTAATTACACTGATATACCTGATGTGAAGAATGACTTTGCATTTATTCTCCACTTGGCAGATCAGTATGATCCTCTTTATTCCCAACGATTCTCAATATTCCTGTCTGATTTGAGTGAAAATGAACTCAAACAGATAAATCTTAACAATGAATGGTCAGTGGAAAAACTGAAAAATAAACTAGTAAAAAATTCCCAAGACAAGACTGAACTTCACCTTTTCATGTTAAACGGTCTTCCAGACAGTGTCTTCGAACTGACAGAAATAGAAGTCCTAAGCCTGGAACTTATTCCTGAAGCCAAACTTCCTTCAGCTGTGAGTCAGCTTGTCAATCTCAAAGAACTCAATGTTTATCATTCATCACTAATGATGGATTATCCAGCAGTCAGCTTTTTAGAGGAAAATCTGAAAACACTGCGCTTGAAATCTAGCGAGATGGGAAGAATTCCGTTTTGGGTCTTTCATCTGAAAAACCTACAAGAACTGTGCTTAACAGGATATTTCATGCTAGATCATCACAACTCCGTATACAATGAAGGCTTTCAGGGGCTAAAAAATCTGAAATCAATTCACTTAAAAAACAACCTGTCCCGTATACCTCAAGTGGTTACAGATCTTCTGCCTTCTCTACAACACTTGTGTATCAACAATGAGGGAAATAAACTGATAGTGCTAAATAATCTGAAGAAGCTGGTAAACCTGAGAACCTTGGAATTAATCTGCTGTGATTTAGAACGCATTCCCCATTCCATTTTTACACTAAACAATTTGCATGAAATTGACTTAAAAGAAAATAATCTCAGAACAGTGGAAGAAATAATTAGTTTTCAACATCTTAAGAACCTTTCTTGCTTAAAATTGTGGCACAACAGTATTTCATATGTCCCAGTGCAGATTGGCGCATTATCAAACCTGGAACAATTGTATCTAAATTATAATAATATTAAAAATGTTCCATTGCAGCTATTTCTTTGTAAAAAATTACACTATTTGGATCTTAGCTATAATAAGCTAACCTCCATCCCTGAAGAAATCGCTTTTCTGACCAATCTGCAATACTTGGCTTTGACAAAGAACCACGTAAGTAGAACTTTGAATTACTACTAAAAAATACCCAACCCAAAAGTTACCTGCTATTTCTTCTGGAACAGCCACTGGCTCAAAATGATTTTGTGGTTATTCGTGATTAAAGTAAACTCAGAAATCTAAAAAAAGGGGTAATGCTTGTTTAATTACTAAAACTTCAGTATCAGCAAAGCTCACGTAATACTGAATAAGTACTATCCTGGTCTGCGAGGGCTTTGCTCCAGAGACTGTGTAGGTTAGTGTGGCTGCAGAAACGTATCTTCCCTTTCTCTGCAGCTGTCTATCCCATGTAGTATTTTAATGGAAGTGAACAGTGGTAAATGTGAAACTGAAAGATGGAGTGAATCAATAGCTAGTTGATGAGCAGCTCAGCTGTCTGATTGGGAAGAGGGAAATAATTATGGTTGGTAACCTTATCAACAGTGCTAAACTGTCTGGCTCATTAGTGTGGGGCTCAGGCTTGTAACTTCAGACTTCTTTTGAGGTTTATAATTGTTTTTGCTGGTGAGGTTGAGTTTGGAAATTATGTGTTAGTAGTGCGGACCAGGACTCTGCACTGCAGATAACTGCTTGTACAGGTTTCACGACACAGGAGCTGCTACTGTCTCTCCACAGTCTGTGTTTGTCCTTTACTGAATGATCCTTAGGAGACAGTAGCCTCTTTATCTCCCCTGCCACCTGTACTCTTTGCATGCACGTATGTGCATGCACACATGTATGTGCTTCCCCTTCCATGCTTGTCTCGACTTCTGCCAGTAGCTTTGTTAACAGAACAGGTACAATAAAACCACTGTAGTGCCCTCAAGCACTTGATCACATAATGACAGAAGCATTACAGTCTTCTTTTTTTTTCATCCTTTCATAAACTAAGAGGACTTTTTTACCCTAAAAATAAAAATGGGAGAGGTCAAAACATGCAGCTGCACATAGGCTAACAACTTCTAATGTACTTTATTTTTATTCTTCTCTTTCCTTTTTCTAGATTGAAATGCTACCTGATGGATTATTTCAATGCAAAAAGCTGCAATTTCTTCTTCTGGGAAATAACAGTCTGATGAATTTGTCCCCTTTTGTGGGTCAGCTACCGAATCTTGTTCAATTAGAGCTCATTGGAAACTATCTTGAATCACTTCCTGCTGAACTGGAAGAATGTCAGTTCTTAAAGCGAAATAGTCTAATCGTAGAAGAAAGGTTGTTAAAAACACTTCCACCTCGTGTAAGAGAGCGTTTGCAGACATGCTCAGATAAGTCCTAAGTTTAAAATGAAACTGCATCATTGCATTCTACAAGTTTTTTGCTTAATATCTCTCTAAACACCTGTATAGGTAGAGAGAAACAAAGGAGAGAGAACAATTTACAAATTAGTCTTAAATGTGTTGAACTGAATTGATTGTATTGGAAAAGAAAAAATTATTTAGATTCAAACAAAAAAATGCAGGCTTTTACAGGTAAATATGTTAAAAAAAATTGAAAAATAAATTGTTGGTTAGGTTCTACTGATTGGAATAATTCAGTTAAATGCTTAAGGTACTATTGAAATGGAAGAGTTGATTGCCTGGCTATAATGATAATGTACATACTTTTTTCCTATGAGAATTTTTTCTGTTGATAGTGATGATTTTAAACAGTTTCATCTCCTGCCATATGAGGTCTAAAGACTGTCTGGAATTAGTTTCTAAATATGAACTCTTCACTAACTTAGAATGTAATAAATTAAGAGTTTAAACTATTTGAGCAGTTTAATTGCATGGGGTATACTGAAAGTAATTTTGCAACATAATTTTTAAAGCTTTTGACAAGTACTAAGCATTAATCTGATAATTGTGGAAGATGCCATTTGAATCTTGCTTTTAAATACCTAGGACCAGTTTCAGCATTTTATCTTAAAAATAGTAAGTAAAAAATAAGTTGTTGCCTAGGAATCAGAAGAATCTGAAATAACAGTTGTACTGATGTACCGGACAACCAGTCTTACATTACTGATCTTCAGAGACAATGACGGCGAACAGAACACGATGTAGTTGCAAAGTTGTCTTCTGTATGTTGTGAGCATCCCAGGTGTTAGTGTGGTGTATGTTGCTGATTAATATTTTTGTAACTTTTCATTACCGACTGCCTCAGTGCCGCTTCTCCTTAGACAGTTAGTGGGGAGAGGATGAAGGAGGTTTGTATTAGAAACAGAAAGGGACAGAAAGACAAAGTTAAAGCAAACTAAATAATCACACAGCTTGTAAGCACTTGGGAGGAAAAGACAGGAAACATTATAAGCTGTGCCTCTCCTAGGGATGTAATAATTTCATAAATTACAGTGGTGGGATAAATTCTTATGCCATCCTTAATACGTGCAAAACTGGATGGAAATAAAATGGTTCCTGACTTCATTCTTCTGCTGTGCGCTGTTTTATTGTATTTGAAGTCTTAATTCTCGTGATGTTTATCATGTTCACTATAAACGTAAGTTATACCCCTGGGGGGAAAAAAATAACATGCTCTCCAAAAATGTATTTGAAAACTTTGTTTGTTGAAGACTTTAAAATAATACAAAATCTCAATTATGGGTTAAACAGATGATGCAATCTGTGCTTTTAATGACTTTGTGTTCATGAGTGTGCTAACTATGCATTCCAGTTTGTAATAACAAATCATCACAGATAAAACCAGTTTTACTACTAGACTGTTTTTAGTCATCTCTTTCTCCCATTCCACTGCCAGTTTTGTGGAGTGTAAGGTTTATTTTGAATGAAAATCCCCCAAACAAGCCTGATCAACGTGGGAATAGGTGATGTCTCTGCAATAGCAGTGCAAGAGGTGCATGTTTATTCACTGTACTGATGGCATTCCAAAGACCTTTGTAGTTAGAGCACTTTTCTTCTCAGGGAACCAAAATGTGGTAAAAATATTATTTTCTATGTAGTTTTAGAAGTGTTTGGTGTGAACTGGTTCATTGTGTTTATGTGCACACCAGTGCTGCTGGAACAGTTCTTCATAGTGTCTGTTTATAACTCCTCCAAACTCTGTCAGCTAATTTTGAGTTGTATAATAGTCCCATAGGAATTTACATGGTTCACCAACAGAGCTAGTTGTGGTAGTTGTGATTAAGCCAGAGTGGATTGATTTAGTGGGCTCAGTTCCGCGCACACTGTGTCTCACCTAAACTATCCAATGCACAGGCTGGAAGACCTTCCCCGGTTCTTCGTTCGCGAAGACTGGCCATTACTTACTTACTTACTTACTTACAGCCCTGTGGCAAGACTCGTGTTAATAATTGCAATAGGCCTGTCTGGACTTTATAACTTAACATTAAAGAACACTTTATGCCAGAATTTGACATGCAAGACTTGCAGTCTAGTAATTTTTAAAAGATTAAGCAAGCATTTTCTTTAAAGCTTTTTTTTTAAATAGGAAATCTGTATTGAAAATGTTAAAGAAGCAAGTAACTGACTTGGCCAATAGCTTCAACTTTTTAGCAGTGCATCTGTCCTTTTCCATAATCAACCAAACCGATGAAGGCGAATGATGATCTTAAATGTGCATTTTACACTAGTTCTAACAGGAGTGAAATAACAGAAATAACCTGGAGAAAGGTACTTCATTTCTAAAATGTGTAAGCTCAGAGAATTTGAGGAAATGCTCAGAAATGCATAAGAATAGTAATAACACTTTATAGGTTAAATGGGTTACATTTTTTGCAGACTTTAATATTGGTTCACTCTCTACCCCTTCAAGAGGGTTACATTATTTTTGCTGCATGTTTGAGTGTTTATAACACACCCAGACAAAACCAGAAAGTGTAAAGGCTATAATCTCTAGCCCTGCTTTCAAACCACAGTGTGCCTTTACTATCCATTTTGTACTGCAAAACCCAATCCAAGTGCTTAGAATTGAGGGTGGAGACAAATGTAGCTCTTAATTTCTTGAATCCATTTCAGGCATTACCTTAATATTCAAAATTTCGTCAAAATGAGGGGATTTTCAGGGAATCAATATATAAATCCACTGTCAAACCTTGTACGATAAGTATTGTTGGCATCTAGTCTTTGTATTAAAAATCACTTTCAATCAAAAAAGGCTTTTCAACTTGTTTGTGTTGTATTGTGTTTATGAACTTTGTATTGTGACCTTCCGTATCATGAACATTTTGTGTAAAAATTAAATTTTTTTTGCATTACAATTCTATGAACTGTTCTTTATTTTACATATGAGACATTGCATTTAATGCAAAGCTCAGAAGTCTGCTGGCGGCTATCTCTACCTATGTGTAAGAAGATCTGTCTTCCACAGGAAAATGTGAAGATAATGAACAGCAGTGGGAAATAAATATTATACTCCGTGTCAAAACAATTTTTGTATTCTGGACTAGGAGAGAAGTTCCTGTGTTGACTTAGAACTAAGCTTCCATCTTAATTGTTGTTACAGAACCTTTTCCAAGTCTCCCACTCTAATTTTTGTGAGCTGGGTAAGTATCAAATGCAGCCTGGAATTGTACTGGGAGAAGTGGGTTAGCAACGATTCTCTTCCCAGCTTGGCACATGCAGCTATCATGTGGCTAAACTGCCATAAATAATGCTGTTGTAGTAAATCACAAATGTATATAGGAGCAAATCCTGAAAGCAGGAGGCAGTGCACGTCATCCTATGGATTGTTTCTAGTAAGGATTTTGCAGAACTTTAGGTATTTCTGGAGATCAGGAAGTGATCGAGCTCTCATGCTTCATTTGGCCTTGCCCTCAAATGTGCAAGCATGGTAATGCATTTCCCAGAGGGAATGCAGAGACTCCAGTTCACTTGCTGTCATGATGGAGCTGACAGGTGATGTAGGAAGAAGCAAGAAGTGATACTACACTCCTATATATTGCAGGGCACATCAATGTCTTAGCAATTCCTGTGTTTGGAGAAGTCTCCATCCTGGTAGTACATGAAGAGTTTATGCCAGTCTCCTCCATTGCTAAGACACATAGGAGGGGAGAGTAGCAACCCACTCTGGGGCTGGATTGGCATCTGAAAGGGTTCAGGCATTACCTCCATCTGGTGTGTTTAGTAAATGAACCATTACATCTGTTTTTGTTGCTTCTTTATGTTACCCTTTTATGTGAATATCCATCCTCGTGTTGTCCAGCTTCTAATAATGATATAATCAGCTATTATTTTGTACAAGTGTGCTCTCTGCTTGGCAGGAGCTGGGTAAAAGGCTTTCAGGTGGTATAGGTATGCAAGCCATATGCCTTTAACACATGGAGGGGTGGAAAATAGAGGATGAAAAAGGGTCTACCTGCAGACTGAGGGGAAAGGAATAATTGCTCAAAGAGACAGGAGAGATCTAAAAGATCATTATTACTACTTAGCCCAGCAAGGCTGTTGGGCTAGTAGGCAGCTGTGACAGCATGGTGCTTAACATAGTGAGGGGTTAGTCTGTAGTGCTTGTGGGCCTGCTGTTAAACGGATACATTTATTATTGGCTGTTGCTTTTTCCTGTTATAGAAATGCTAATTCTAAATTTACCGCTACTATTTATAAATCTTAACTATAAAACACTGAAAAGAAGTTACTTCTTTTCCGCTCCCTCTACTTGCATACCGATGCATTGTGGAACCAATATTCTTGTCAAAAGAAATGAAACACTTTGGTGGGGGGTTTTTTGAGTGAAGTTGTTCATTATAGCTAAAGATGTTCATCATCATAGGGGGAGGTCCCAATCCTCTGCCCCCTGTGCCTTGGCCCTGTGGTCTAACCATTGTTTTGGCTTTTGCTGGAGCTTATGCTGAGCTGATTCGACGCAAAAGCCTGGCAAAACCCTAGTGTACTAGTTTTCTGCTGGTCTAACAAGCTGAGTTAGTTCAATACAGTCTGACAAGTACCAGAGTCAGTAGGAGAATGGGACAAAGAACAGTCTCTCCTCTTACGATGACTGCTCAGGATGTAACTTTGTATTTGCTTGCAAAATAATTATCCTTGGCTGCCTCTGTGGTTTTGGTTTGGGTTTTTTTTTATTGTAGTACATTATTACAACCAAATGGCCATGACTTCTTTACATGGGTTGTAATATATATGTATATAGCTACATATATGCACATACGTGGGTATGGAATCCAGATCTGGTGTTAAACAGGCTTAGGATCCATACTAAATATATTTATCTAAAATAAGTAGGAAGTGTAAGGATAGAAAGATCTAAAACAAATCTCTTCAAGAGCACATAAATAGCATGTCTTGTTATCAGAAAACAGATATGCTCAGTTGCTGTGGCTGCGATGGTTGTCTGGAAATTTAGGAATAGAAAGGAAACTAATCCAAGTTCTGTGATGCATAACCCTTGATAACTGGTGACTATGTGGGCTCATTAATCTCTAACACTGTCAGCTTTCCTCAGGTTGCCTATGTTTTATCTAGATTAGTGCTCTATTATGGAGCAGTGATAGCGGTTTCTGTGCTCCATAGAATGTTTTCTGCTACTTAGGGATGGCTCAGGTTCTCCAGCAGCAGTTGCTGAACTGTTGTATTTCAGCATGTGTTATTAAGGCAACCCAAAGCTGGCGTTGCTTTTTATGAGGTAGGCAAAGTTAAGTGGCTGTGTCAAAGCAACAGAGCCACTCCTGGAGTGGAGATGAAAAACTGCAGAGGGGAGAAAAGCTAGAGGAGGAGCCAGTCCAACTGTTGTAGAACAAGCCATTTTCACTCCTGAATCAGTTCCTTAATCTGGTTGATGAGAGGTACCGCTAATTTTTCCTTCAAAGCAGTCTGTCTCATTAAAGAAACCTGGTAAAGTAACTTGAGAGCTGTGCAGGGACTGATTCTGTGAGGTGCTGAGTTTCTGAGTAACTGCTTAGTGAATGTGCTTGGATCCCACTCAAAGCCAGTGGGAGTTAAGGGTATTCATACCATTCCAAATAACCCTTTTTATTCTTACAGATGTATTGATAAAAGGATCTTGTAAAACAAAGATTTGTTTTCTTCTGTGGATATAAATCATAATATATGCGTGAAAAGCCAAGTTTTCTGTTTTAAGAAATGGCTAGACACAAGCAACAATGTCAAAGGCAAGTACATCTGAATCTTATTTGATTTAAATCTGGTTTTATGCCAAGTGCATGTGGTTTTGCTAGCTTGAGAAATAAATCCACTGAATAGTCTGAACTGATAACTATTCCTGCCTGCATCGCTTCAGAGGAAACTGATAAACTCTTAAGTACAAAGTTTTAAATTTACTGAGTCTTCCTTTTCACTATAGCTGCCTGTTTTTCTGCATTTAATAGTGCTAGCAGCTTATAAAGACAGATTGATTTTCATTGCCATAGATTTATACAGATCCATCAGGAGTATAAACAAAGCCTAATATTCCATAGCAAAAGAGACTGAAATTCTACATTGCAGTCGGTCACCGTACATAGTTACATTATTTATTATGTTAAAATTGAGTCTTTTAGTAAGTTAAGCTCACAGATAAAGATTAATAGTCAATAGAGTAGTACTTCTGATATCTTGATGAAAAGCACTGCATGTTTTATGCTGCCCTGCACTTCGTTCTTAATATATCATAGATGTTTGTGCTATAAATGCACAACTGTCAGAGAGAAGCTGAAGCAGTGGGCAGATGGGGAAGTGGAATATGCACACGAGCTGAATGTTCTTGAGTCAGCAGTGAAGTAGCAAATAGTGCATGACAACTTGTCTTTTAAGACTTCAGGCTTAATCAGTTCCGATCTCAGTCATTTACTTCCCTTGGAATATTGCTCCATGACCCAGCACACTCAAAACAAAACTGGAGGAGAATACAAGTCGAGTTTTGGAATTTTTTTTTTTCCTGAAAAAAGCTGCTGTTTTGTTGCAGGATTTTTTAAAAGGAAATAACAAAGCTGTGCTGCAGAAGTCTACTGTGGTTAATAAGGCTTTGAGCTCCATTAAGTTGCAAAATCCCACATTTTTCAGAATTTTCTCTCTTTAACTTTGTGCCAGTTGATTTCAGTTCTGCCTTTTCTCATTAACAGCCCACCCTTAAGTGAGTTTTAATGGTAGGAATAATTCTGTAGGGCAAAGGAGTCCCCTAAAGCTTCTACATACAGTGAAAATTATTTCCTGTGTGTCTAGGTAAACATTCCTTCCGTTCCTGTATTGAGGTCAGGGAGATGCTAAATCACTGTGGTTGCTGCCTCTCCCTTAGGGTCCAGCTGATGATAAAATTACAGCCTGCTATGGTAGGAGAATTCAGGCTTGTGCTGGCATGACACTAAGAGCTGGGAGGGGCACAATAGAGCTGTTTATTTCAGTGGCTGTACCACTTTTGATCATTCATAGATAGAAATGTGACCTAAATAGTAGTCACAGCCAACTGTAGAACACAGAGTAAAAAACACACTGATTTGGAGGCAATCTCAGTAACTCTAGAGGCTGTCCTTGCTGTATGTTGAAAGAATTGAGCTAGCAAAGAGTACTGAAAAAAGTACTATTTGGTAGGGAAAGCTTTGGTTGTAGGTCTGTGTTTCTCTCCTTATGAACATTTCTGTTTGCATCCTTAGTGTTCATTTAGCTCCCAGCTGTATTTTTGCCATCTTCATAGAGTTAAGTCAGTGGCTTTTTTGACAGTTACATCCCTAAGTCAGTGGGGAGGGAGTAGCATTTACCTGATTTTTTTTCTCAGGCAAAGTAATATACCAAAAATCAGAGAGGTTTTCGGTATAAGCTGAATATACTGATATTGAATCAGATTGCCACTGAAGCATGGAAAATGCATCCTGTGCAGCTGAGTACCTGACACATTTGGATATGCCTAATCATGTCTTTGCCTTTCCCTCCCAAAATGATAATGTGTCCTGAGACCATCTCCAGGTGGGAGAGAGAGAGAATATATGCTGAGGAATTACTGCAATCATTTACAAACAGTTGCACAAATATAAAAGGTATGTGTGTATGATAATTAAAGATTCAAAAATTAAGCTACCAGCTAAGTGTTCAGAAATAATCAGCTATTACCCAGGAAGCTAAAGCGAGCATTTGTGAAGCTCCACAGTATTTTGTTCTTCATTTGTTTTATTTTTTTTTTAATCTCCCATTGGCATGCCAATTTATTTCAGCTTTTAAACGCTCCAAGACCTTGCATAAGGTATTTCTACTTCGTTACCCTACTTGTGCTCCACACCGCCTCAGGCAGTTGTACTCTCCATCTCCCCCTGACGGCGCTATTGCCTGATTCGGTGGGTGCCGTGCCAGGATTTCAGGTACCGACATCTGCTTTGCAAAGACAGCTTAAAAAAAAAAAAAGTACCGGCTTATCTTTTCTGCGTGCAAAGCAAATGCACTACCCAAATAGCAAAACACTAAGTGATTTCCTTGCTTTAATTTAGGTATTTGAATGCAAAATGTGCATTTTTAGCTTACTTTTTGCTGCTAGGTTGTCTGCCCAGTTTAGATGCTAATTGGTCCAAGCTGACAAGTAAGCTGGGTTATCAAGATGGATGTTACTATTACAAAAGTTGTATTAAATGGAAAAAGTTTGGAAATGAGAAAGGTCCTTTTCCACTGAGAAAGAGCTACCATTGCTTAGTTCTGGAGGAAATAGAAATTCTGTTCATTTTTTTCCCATTTCCAGTCCATGTCAGAATAGTTACCTGGAAGCATGCTCTGCTCACCTACTTTCCCTTTTGCTGGTATCTCCATATGGGGCACTGTAGTCACTACATCGCTTGGGCTGTGTCACTAGACTGGAATTTATTCTCCTTCCCAATCCTCAAGTCAGTTTTGTTGTTTAGCCTTTTCTTGAATATCTGTTAGTTTCTTCAGGTGTCTTGAGTGGCTCTGCTGGGAAGATTTTTTCTTAATTTGATTTGAATAAGTGGGAAAATAAAACACTTGTTATTTTGGATCTGTGCGTAAGTTCTGAATAACTTCCTAAGGCATCATGTATTGTCTTCTGGTTTTATTCTATGATTGTGAAGTATAACATATTCTACATGATTTTCAAACGTAATTGAAGAAATGTTTTCATTATGTAGAATGAATGAGATTTAAAAATCAAATGCATAACTTGCTGATGGCAAGCATTTAAATGTCTAACAATATTTTCCATTACTAATAATCTGGCAAAATGTTGATTCTATTGGGTTATGTCAGCAAAGAAATAGACAGTGGGTTGCTTGGGGTGTTCCTTTGCTGTTTTGCTTATTTGCAATGAATCACAATTGTCTCCTCTTGCTTCATTTCTGTGTTTTGAGAAATCTATTTAATTCATTGCTTCCAGCTCAGATTGTTCCTTACCTGACTCCTCACCCTGTGATTTTTTCCTGGATTATACCATGATGTCTATCTACATGGGCTGCTTTGTCCAGTCCTTTTACTCTGGGTGCATTTTTTCTCTTGAGGTTGCAGTCACTGTGCAGTTGTCCTCTATTTAAATCTCTCTGCATGCATAATTTAGCCTTTTGGGGTCTTTGTTTCAGCTGGGTGTTTCTGTTCCATAAAAGGGCTGTGTAACTGCATACCCCTATGAGGAGGGTGACTTCTCATGTGCCAGCTTCAGTGACATTTTTGGCTAGCTGTGTACAGAAACCTTGCACTGTGATCATGCCACCAGGTATCCCCAGACTAGTCACTAGAGGTCAACATCATCTTTTACTGGAGCACTAACTACCACATAATTATAGGATAGTCTCCTGCTTGTAGGAGACCATGACTGCAAACGGTTTGATGGGATGTTACTGATCCTGCCACTGTCCAAGGTTAGGAGGACCAAAGATAAAAGACAGGGGTTAGTACTTTCTCAGTGTGTGCTTTTTAAAGGTACCAGGAGCAAGAAAATAAAAAATCTGAAGGCCTTTGCCTTTCTGTGCCTGGGGCAGCTTTTGGTGAGTGCCTTGGGGAACAGTGGCAAAGCCAAGAGGGTAGAGCAATAAAACTTTTTTGGAGCCATTGCCATGTGTCAGCATTGTAGGTCTTCCAGAGCTAATGTGTGCAGCCAGGGACTCCTGTCAGTGCAACATGTGCTTCATCAGTATCATAACACTTGGGGATTCCTAGGATTTTCAAGACACACAGGTATTATCTTTGCATTCCTACTTGGAGATGGTTTTTACTGGTTTTAGCTTGGACAAGCACACAGTCAATCTGAAGTCTCTAACAAACTGTCTCATAACTGGAAGTTGAGAAAACTGAAACCAGGGAAGAAAAGCCTAACACTGCAACATTTCATAAGCAGCTGAAGGAATGAAGCCTGGCCTACAGATCAGTGTCCCTGAAGATTTCCTCATGCTTGGGGTATTTAAGAGTGACCTCCCTTTTACAGATTTTCTGTTGTTTTGACTTAATCTTGGAGGCTTTCTCTTGGCTGGAACGTTTGCAATCACTATCTTCTTCCCCTAGGAAGCCAGTTACCTCTTTTCACGCAACTTGAAGCAATTCTGTTTATCTGATACTTCTTTTGTTACATTTGTTTGAAATCACCCAGCACATTCCGTATTTACTAGGAGAATGATGTATCACATCATTACTTTAATGTTTATTCTTTGCCTAATTTCCTGTGGGAATATGATGTAAGTATTCTTCATCCTATGAAATCTGCAGAAACCATATTTGTGACTATGAATACAGTATCCTCTGGGCTAATTCATCCACTCCACATTTAATAACCTTTGAAAGAGGTGAAGAAAGCAACACTTCCAGTGAGAGCATGGATCAGTTTCAAGTGTGCATCTGTATATACACCAAATCTCCTTTCAGCTTTTAACTTTATCTGCTAGGTCTAAGAGGAACATTGAAGATTGGAGAGAGGAAGGCAAAATGGACCTATCCAAAGGCACAGAACAAAATTGCCTGGGTGATCGTGGGTGTAATTATCAAGGCTTTAACTAGTCAGGGGTTTTGCTGTTGCATCTCTTGGAAAGTTCCTCATCATTTCCTGTCTTTCTGGTTCTTCATAATGACATACTGTTCTTGTCAAATTCCTAGAATTTGAGCCAGTAGTACTGTTTTATTAGCTAGACTGGAAGAAAAAAAATGAAACAGTAATTTACCTTCTCTTTTTTGTTTGTTTGGTTTTATTTTGTTGTTGTGTTTTGTTTTTCCTTCCCTGTGGGAGTTCTCAATTGCTGTCAAGATAACTCGCCAGGAGAGGGAATGCAGACTGCACTCTGTTCTGGCTGAGCTGCCATGCATTGCTGTCTCCTTTTCCGCTAATGCAGCTTCACTGCTTCTGGGTTATAAGCTAAGGCCCGTGGGCTGTGCCAGGCAGCTCTCCCAGCTCATCTGGACTAGCTCAGGATCTCTGCACCATGGTGCCTTTTGTGGGGGAGTCATACTGTGATGCAGAGAGTAAGGGCCACACCACTGAGATGTTGTGAAGGTAATGGCAAAATACAGGTGCAGGGCAAAACAATTCTGTTCTTGTGTTCTTTTCAAAGCTGGTATATCACTTTTTGTAGGCTGACATTGCTGCCTGCTTTCCTAGTGTAAGCCTGGAGGAGGTCTGTCTGTCTGGTATACAGCGCTGTTGTCAGGGCTAAGCTGAAATTCCATAAATAGCATGAGCTGGCACAGGCTGATGGTACTGCTGAGGGAGATGGCTCTGCTGCCCTCTCCTCCCTTCTTCCCCCTCCATGTGTGCAAATATTTCTGCAGCTGTGCAGAAAATGCCTGCACGGATAAGCTGAGCAGGCCCTGGGTGGAGAGCTGGGCACAAGCCTGCTCTCTGTGGATGCTGCATGTTGTGGTGGATCCATGGAGCATCTCTGGGCTGGTCAGCACCCTTCCTGCAGTGCTCAGGGTGGCAGAGGCCAGTGACTGTTTCCAGTTTGGATCCAGCTCTGTTGGTGGCAATAAGGGAGTTCAGCTGTATGGATACAGGCTGTTCTTTGCAATAAGTAGGTGTGAAAAGTAACTGTAGTATCATATCATTGTTCTTTAAATTTTGATAAGCTGACCATGTCTAGTTGCTTATTCTTGGATGCACATAAGTGGGTTTTCCATATTTTTGCTTCTCTCTCTTTGCTGGACTAAAAAATAAATAAGTAGCAGAAATATGAAAGCATTTGAAAACCTGTTTCGTGAAATGCTATTCCTAGTTTTTGTGTTCTATTCAAGCATCTTTGTATATGGTAGAAAGACCACCTGAAATTGGAAGAATGCAGACACTGAACAATAACTATGATGTCACCTGAGTTTGAGACCTGATGTCTTATTAGAAGGTGCAGACTTGAGTCACTAACAGCCAGTGTCAGAACCTGAGCTCTGCTTGATAAAGCTGAGAAGCAAACACATCCACGATGGAAGCCATACCAGATTTTGCACCTCTAAGAAACCACTTATTTCTAAGTAAGTCTTCCTCCAGCGTGTTGAAGCAGAGGCTCTCTGAAAGAAATGAGCAGAAGGCTTTCATTGCATGCAGAGGTCAAACTTTTGCACATGCTACGTAGTACTTTCCTTTGAAAGTGCTCTGCTTAACCTCTGCTCCAGAGTAGGTTCTAGTCAGCAGCACTGATTTCTTAATGTACATAATGGTCAGCTTTCCTATTGCTTTTGAGCTCCCAAATACAATGCTCTCCTTTCCCCTCAGAACTGCAGAGTTCACCTCTTTCTATATTATTATTGCCTTTTATGTAGTCATTCCTTTATTCTTGCTAGATGAAAGTATGGACATGGAGCTTTTTACCTCTTCATTAGCACTGCATTCAAGTTAAAAGTGGCTTTGGCTTTGTAAGATAAAATCATGGAGAATTTTATTTTATGCTAAGACAATTTTGTACTGCTTTGTTTCAGGATTTGCTCTTGACATGTAGGCTTCCTGTTAGCCTAGCAAAGGTCTTACAGCATGACTTGTTTTCTTCATTCTTCTTTTCACAAACTAAAATAGCCTAGTGGTGCCCAGACTGCCAGTATTACCTTTGTTCCTTCTTTATACTTGTATTTTACACAATAATCTCCAGGAAACAATCCTATTCCTGGAAATTCATCACATTCCATGCAGCTGTGTGGCCTCACTGATGGTGTCCTTCAGCTGCTTCAAGTGATTCAGTGGAACTTCCATTTGTGTTTGGGATTCCTGGAAGGTTTGTCACATACAGTGCTCTAAAAATGCAATACAGCAGATGAAGCTAGGCATATAAAAATGCACAGTTCTGTCTCTTCAATTATTATCAGCCAGTCTAAAGGGGAAGTTTTCTGCTGCATCATTTAGTCTTAAATGTCTCAAGTGTAAGCAAGAGTCTTTAGCCTCTTGAACGAAGAGTCAGTGTACCACATAGAGTTCAACCAACAGCTAGACCAAACAGCTTAGGTTTTGCTATAATAAACAATCCTATCTTTAATCTCAGCTGCATGCAGACATGTTAGAGTATGTAAGCATATGTGTATGTATGTGGAAATATACAAAGCCTTAATTCTAAAAGCTTTAGCCTGATAGTTGTTCCTATTGATAGAAATTTCTGGCAATGCAGCCTGGAATGCTTGGACAAACTCTGCAAATCGCATTCACCAGAAACACGTACAGTTGTGAGAAGGGAAGATTAGAGCACTTAGACTATCATCCTATACCTGAGTGAATGGCTCAGAGCCACAGCTTGGAGGATACAAAAGCATTTCTAGAAGACAGAGACTTTTAAATGTGAAATCACTGAACTAGCTGAATTTAATGTAGTCCCAGTGAGCCAACCAGTGAAAACCTAGGAAAGGGGAAAGTGAAAATGAAAATATCAGGTGTGTACTATGTGTATGATGCCTGAACAGTTGGACTGGCAATTAGTGCAGGCCACAGACTGCTGTTATTTATGCCCCCTAATCAAACAAGACAGTTCCAAGCAGTCTTCCCAAACACTGCAGTGAGATACTGGTCTTTTGGGTGGTTCTCTCACTGAAGAGGTGTGAAGTAGCCAGCCAGAGCTGGAATTGTAAACTATCTCTAAGTTTTTTTTTGTGAAATGTTTTTCCAGTAGCTGGATTCAAATTGATTTCCCGGTGAAGTGCAAGGTGCAAATACATGACTGAAAAACAACAGAGGAAAAAAACTCTTCTACCTGTGTGTACTGAAATGGGGGCAAGTCTGAACATAGCAGATGTAATTGCAGTGGGGTCAGATACATTCCACATGAAGTGACGAATGAGCCCAGTGCAGGATGCGTGCCGACTTCCCCTGCCGGAAGTACAGCTGGCCTGGATCTGTGTCGTGTATAAGCAGCAAAACATGCACCCATTCACCCTCTGCGTGGGCCCAGTGTAATGGCACATGGAAACACTGGGAGCTGTCTCCTGCCATTAGCCCACTGATCTAAAGCACTACACCAGTACCAAACTAGAATGGCGGTGTGGTGTTCGTGCCACCACGCCTGCACCGATGGCAGCTGTATGGCCGATGAACTGCGCTTGCACAGCGGGCAGGAAAGCTTATACTGGGATGTGCTTTTACTGCTGACTGGTTCAGTGATGCTTAGCACTATAAATCCAAAAATAGTATTATTTTTATCTGACCAACTCTTCTGTGTTAGTAGTCCTACAACTCTTAAAGCTACTGAGCTCATACAGAAGCCACCAAACAATACTTCACTTTTTGCACCTTATCAGCTGTGTCTGTATCAGATGATCCCCTTTGCAGGTACATTATGGACTAGCTCGTCCCCATCCCCCTGAGGCTTCCTCTCTCCTGCCAAGCAGCACATTTCAGAGAATCATTTAGATGTGTGGGGTTTTTTCAGTGTTGATCTGTTCCAGCAATTAGCACAAAACATTGTTTAAGTTTAGGCAGCCAAGACTGCTGCTATATTTTAGTGCTTTCTAATTTTGAGAATCTATTCTAATCCTGACCCTCTCCCAGTTAACAAGCATACCATATGTCTGATTACTCAGGTTCCCATGCAGAATAGGAAATTAAAAATTCCAGATGATTAAAAAACATTTCTTTTTGTTTATTTTGAGATGCCTGTTTTAAAATACCGTAAAAAAACATAGGGACCACTTTCTCAAACATTATCATTTAGATGTGTAAAAGGATATTTTCATTAAGAATGTGCTGTTTGTGCTTTTTGGAACATGATTTATGGACACAGGTTTGCTAGCAGTAAAAGATCTGCAACTAACTGTTTAAAAACAGGGGACAAAAAGGTGGGTAATTCAACGGTGGAACTTCAAGGGAGGGAACTAGGGAAAAACATTCCAAGCTGAGGTCTAATGACAGTGCAAGACTTGAATCCTCTTTGAAACATCCAAGCCCAAAGCATGATGCAAAGGGGACCACCAGTGACAGTCTGTTATCTCTTAGCAGGATGTCAGCCAGGGGAGCACGCCGTGTAACCAGCGACTCAGCCCAGCACAGCACTGGAGCCAGGAAACTGGTTGGGATAGGTCACTGCTCTGGCAAGTAAAGACTTCCCTAAAAGTAGAGCTTCTTTGTAATAATGATTCTGTGCATGAATTTGGTTGTGGGCAGACTAACCTGGCGAGGAGCAGAGAGCTGTAGAGAAAACCAAGTGTGATAGAAAACCGAACACTTGAATTAAGCCATCTCTTCTGTGAGTGCTTGAGTGAGGCTAAGAGATGGTGCCCATGTAGAAGAAAGCCTACGTGTATGTCAGACGAGCTACAGCATTTCAGTAGAGAACAGCAGAGGGGGAAGGCTGGGAGGCAGGACTGAGGCAACCTCAGCTGCCACCTGACAGCAAGCCTGCTGATTGACTCCTGTCCTAATATCCTCCCCCAGAACTGTTTGTCCTTGCTACCGCTTGTTTGTTTATTCAATCACACCCATAACTGTGCATTGGTAGTAATAAAAGCCTCTGTTATTTTGAAAGTAGCATTTAGTAATTATAAAGTATTTGCTCTGAGCTCGAGCTGCTGCGCTCCATCCCTCCTGCCTCACATGAGCTACCCCCACTCATTGCATCACATCTAAAATTAGATAAGATGCCGTATCCCATGAAGCACACGGCTCAGTGGCTCGGAGCTGCCAGAGCCACACCAAGCACAGCTGTGCAGCTTCTCACTTAGGAAGATGTTTTCAGACAGGTCGCTGAAGAAAACCTAATGATGATCAGAAGTGTAAGAGAGGTAAAGCATCCTTCAAATCCAGGAGCTCCAGTTCAGCCAAAGGTCAGAAAAATGGGAGCTAGTCCTATTTCTTTTGTTATGTCTTTAGCTCTGTTTTCTCATCAATACGTGGGGACAGCTGTCAATAGCCTCTCTAGAGAGAACTAGTTGGCCCAAATTCTTCCCTGATGTAATTGCACTGCTTTCATTGTAACCATACCAGAATGTGGCTCCTCTTTATTAGGAACAACAAAAGAGCTCATGATCTTAAACAACCTTTCAGTGTTTTCCTTCTGATTAAAGCAAGTTTTAGTACTTAGAAAATGCTGCAGGCTTATGAAATAACTGTATTCTTCACCCTCCTCTGAAGATTTGCTTCTCCTTCACAGAGTCAGCCCATAGCATCCATGCAATTTATTTTAAAAGTCTGTATTTCCAGTGTACTGCTATTATTTAAACATCTGGTGCACTTAAAATTTATATTTCAAAAACACTAATCTAGGGAGAGAGGGGTTAAAATGTAAAACTATAGAAAAGCAAACTACGGAAAATGATAAATTCTGACAGAAACTTCAAGCAGATAAGAAGCACTAGAGCTGTCAAATCATGCATTTTGGATGTGAGCTGAAGCAAATCACAGAAGCAGTTTTTCAGTGCTTCGTCTGAAAGCAATTTAGCTTTTCTGTGTTAGCAGATTATGCTGTTTTCAACAGTTGTTGGAGAGATGACTGATGAAAAGCATTTTCATTGTGGGTGTGTTTCCAAGTATAGACAGAGCTCTGGCACTCAAACCCTGGGTTTCTTATGTGACCCATCCCACATTTTTCTGGAGTCAATGAAAAAGAGGCAACAACAAAATCAAAGGATGTCAAAAACCTGCAGTCAAACAGGTGATTGAATCCAGTTACTGTTGTCTACCATTTTAGTAAAATAAACACCTGCAAATCACTTCCAATTTCACCTGCCTAGATGGTCCTAAAGAAAATAATGCAGAAATTCACAAATAAATTACAGTTTTCTGTAGACAGCAGATTTTTTCCACTAGAGCAAAGGTATTTGGAACTGCAATTGTGTGTTTACTATCAAACATGTATTTTTGGGCCTTCTTCCACCAGAAGCTCATATACCAGAACTGCTCTAAGTCTCCATCCCCAGACCCACCAGCTATAATTATCCATGGACCATGTTTCCTACTGCAGTATCAGTGACCTTGCCTGTAATTATTCTTTACAGGGGAAGCTTAGCTCAGTCCTCCAACTCCTGCAGCAGCTCTGAACAAAAATAACCCAAAAGTCCACAACAGGAAACGTTAACAATGGCAGGATTACTGGCCACCATATCACCATAAAATAAACGAGCAACTGAGGGGGAGTTCAGGGAAAAGCAGCACCATGATTAGGTAACGGGAGGGACTGACTTATGAGAAAAGATTAAATGAGCTAAGCGATGACGAAAGGGTGAAAGGAATGACTGCCTCCAAATGTTTGAAAGAAGAAACCATCCAGGAGAGGGAGGAATTTTTTAAGCTGCAGCCAGGAGTTAAGAGTAATGGAAAGAAACCAATAAAATGAACACAGCAGTCACCATAACTATTTCTTTAGCTCAAAAAAAAAAAAAAAGAAACTCAGTGCTTTTATCCATGTGGAAACTGTGCTTATTTGTCCTGTTTTATTCTTTAGCCATATCCCACAAAGCATGGGGCTAACACTTAAAATTACATCATGGTGCAATATTGCAGTTCTGAAGGACTGTGAGGGAGCTGTGATGACAACCCCTTCCAGCTCCTGTCAGATTCAGACCCTCACTTCTTCAGGGGCCTCAGAAAGCCTCGAGGCTTCAGCTGAGAAAAGCAGCTCTGCACAGCAAAGCACTTAAGCAAACACTTTAGGAAAACGATGAGCTGAACTCCCACAGATATAAATCACATCCACGATTCCCAAATGAGGAACCTGAGTCTGCCCTCAGCAGTCCCTGAAGCGGATGGGTCAGAAAGTACACGAAGTCAGAATTACCCACAGCTATCCCTGGCAGACCTTCGGTTAACATCCCAACCCAGTTAATATTTTTGCAGCAAAACAGCTGTGATGCCTCATGTTGTGTTTGTTTTCATTAACTCCTCCCCAGTGGGCTTATATATTTGTATTTCCTTGTTTACATACTTGTACTGTCCCTAAGGGGATACACATGCTACCCCTAAGGTTAGGGGCAAGTTACTGGAGGGCAAGTACATCCCTATGATGCAGAATTTGTCCTGTCTCTTCGTTCTGCTAGAGACATAAATCTTTCTGGAAATGTTGGGCAAAAGCCTCTTTAAACATGTGGTTTCTTTCAGCAGCAGTTTTCAGACTGCGCTTTTTGAATTGCTGGGCCAGAAGTTTGTGTTTCCAATTGTCACTCTCTGAGACACTTTTCCATTGTTAATGCAATCCCGGGTGCTTTACAGCCTGGTCTCTTTATAGTCGTTCCACGGCCCTGTGTGTTGAGGTCGAGATCTTTCCATCACAATTTCTGCTGTCACCGTCCCGCCCGCGCGGAGACGGCGACTCGCAGCTCCCTCCCCGCGCCCGGCGCTGCTTCCCACGGCACCACCCCCGGCCCAGCCCGTCCGTGCCAAGGCTCCCCCGCCCGGGGATGCCGCGGCCGCTCCCCGAGGCCGCGGCTCCCGGGCCGCGTTAGCGGCACCCCGGGGAGCGGGTGCGGGCGGAGCGCGGCCATCCCGCCTGCGGGGGCTCCCCGGCCCCGCCCGGCCCGGCCCGGCCCGGCCGGCGCCCCCCGGCACCGCCGCGTGCGTCAGACCGGAGACGTGGCCCCGCGGCGGCGGGGGCGGAGCGCGGCGGGCGGAGCGCGGCTGCGGGCGGGCGGGCGGGCGGCCTCCCCGCCCCGCCCGGCACGGCCCGGCCCTGCCCGCCGCGCTCAGCCCCGCACGGCGCCGCGGGATGTTCGCGCTCCCGCCCGGCCGCCGCCCGTGACCCCGCGCCCGGCCGCGCACCAGGTAAGCGCTGCCGCGCCCCGCTGCCCCTCCCGGGGCGCTGCGCTGCCCGCCCGGGGACGGGGCATCGCTGCGGGGAGGGGGCCCCGGGGGGCCGCGCGGGGACCGAGCCGCCCCGCGGGGGGAAGAGAAGAGACCGAGCCGGCCCGGCCTGGCCCGACCCGCGGCTGCCGGGGCGCCGCTTTGCCCGCGGCAGCATCGGCGGTGCCGCCCCCATCCCCGGGCAGCGCCGGGGGAGCCAAACTTTATCTGGGATCACCGCCGTCTCCTCCCTCGCCAAGGGGCGCCGGGAAGCGGCCGGGCAGCCCCACACGCCGCAAGCATCCCACCACATCCCTACCGGGCAGGGCCGCTCCGCTGCCGGGCGGCCCCGGGGTGCCCCGCGGGGCGGTGGCGCGGGGCCGGCAAGGGGGCGGTGGCGAAGGGAGGCAGTCGCCGTGGAGACGGGCGGCTCGGGGAAAGCCCTTGGCCGTGTTTTCCCCGAAAACCAAGCCGCGTTATGGGGAGGATGC
Organism: Empidonax traillii; assembly: GCF_003031625.1. Lineage (NCBI taxonomy): Eukaryota > Metazoa > Chordata > Aves > Passeriformes > Tyrannidae > Empidonax > Empidonax traillii. The sequence continues at coordinate 1,387,572 of NW_020955307.1, forward strand.
GAGCAGCGCGGTGAGGAGGCGGTCCAGCCGCGGGCACAGCGGCTGCGGGGACCGCGGGGACTCCGCAGCGTCTCCGAGAGCGGAGGGTCCTGGCGGGTCTGGGAGGGGAGCGCAGCCCCAGCGAAGCTGCGAGGCTTCGGGTCCATGGCTCTGTTGGTGAGGAGATTTAAATAAATAAAAAAGCCCTGATTTTAAATCGTTTTGAAACTGACTCTGCGTTGTCGCGGAGTGATGGGCAGTTTTGTTCATTATTCACGAAATGCGGTTTGTCCAGTTCACTGGAAACAGTTGACCAAGCAAAATGAGAGGCTTATGAAAGACTGCTGAATGTATCCTACCAGTATTTCATGAGGATGAAAGTGTTTAAAAATGAGGAATTTTGTTGCTCAGATAAGAATGTTAGTTATGGCTTGGCTTTTTAATTTTCTTTACTCTTGGAATAAGTACTTCCAATTAGGAGAGACTCAGTATTATAAGCACCACTATTGGAAGAGCCCCATGTACATGTTTGTTCCCACAGAGCACTGTAGGCTTCAATGATGGTGTAAAAGATTGGACAGGCAGAAAGAAAGGTGCTTTGCAAGGTAGTGAAGAAAAAGATGACAACATTGGAAATAATAATAAAAAATCTCCCCAATTCAGCTAAGTATATTTCCTCTCTTCCCTCTTGCTGTATTAGACCTGCTTTTACTTTTCTTTTTGGCATGATGAAAGCAGTCAGGAGGGTAGCACTCACTCCCCTAGAGTTTTTCTCCTGGAAAAACCTGTTTTTCTCTGTGGTGCAGATCAGCATGGAGAGCTGGACTGAGCACAATTCCGAGTTGATCCCTAATTTTAACCTGGCCTTGGATTCCTGCTGTCTCAGAAGTGCCTGTGTCCCAGGGCTGCCAGCGAGGCGCAGCAGCCTGGTGCTGAGCACCTGTGGTTTCTGAATCATTTCCTTTTCCAGTTGCTTTATGAGTTTGCTAAATTTGTGGCACCCCTGATGCTGTTTTCTTCCACTCTGAATACTAACAGGCCCTGCTAGAGGTTTTACCATAATATAACTTTGTGTGCTTTATTTGTTATTATTTACTCTTGTACGCATTTTTAGAAAGAAGCTTTCTGACGGAAAACCTAAAAATCTAGTTGCTTTGTATGCCCAGTATTGGAAAAGGCTGGTGCTGGTTTTCAGCGGAAAACAAAACCAGAGACTGCTGAATTCTTCTGACAAGTTCCTTGCCTCAGTGCTTGGTGCTATCTTACAGTCAGTTCCTGTACCAGTTCAAGCTGATTTCCTGAGGCAGCCTCATCCCACCTCGGTGTCTGGCTTTTGAGGCCCACAGTAAGGAGCTCCAACCAAGAGGGGGGAGGCATCCGGGCTGGGCAGTGCCGAGGGTTAAACAATACTCAGGTGGCCTTAGCGCCAGAGGGACAACACAGTGAGACCCAAAATAATGAACTGGGTCAGAGTGCTGGGAGGAGCAGTTCCCCTGATTGTCCATTGACCTCAGTTGCAACTGGTTGAAGTGGCCCCTATTCACCATCAGAAAGGCACTTCCCAGCCCAAGGCTTTTTGAGTGCTGCGGGAAGTAAAAAAAAAAATCTGTTACCACCCAAACAATTCACAATAACAGGAGCTAGAGTTTAATTATATAGTTTTTTCCTCTTGGAGAAAATTTATTGAAAAGATGCTGTCCTCATTGTCACAGAGTTGTGAAGGGCGGGGGAGAGGCCATATAGTAAAGAAAACACTGAAAATTAAACAATTGTCCTCAGAAGACAAAAAAAGACAACCTCAAAATGCTTTAAAACTTATACTTAGTGAAGCAGAGAAGCCATTCTCCTTCCAAAATGACTTGTCAGAAGAATCTTAACAAGTGTTGGATTTCACATGCTCAACATAGTGGAAACTTTCCTCTCCTCTTCATCCTTTAGCTGTTTGCCCAGGGATTTTGTGCAGCAAAACTCTGATGCAAATAGTGAAATGACTTTTGTTGGGGTTTGTTTCAAGGATCTCTTTTCCACTAGGAAGATACAAGGTTTGATTCAGCCTCTTAGCCACGTGTGAGTATGCCGTTTTTTCCATTGCTTTCATTCATAACACAGGGCAGTCCCATCCCCAGGCAGGCAAAGGGTCTTAGAGCTGTCTGTAAACCTGGCAGACCCTGGATCAGCTTTCCTGCACTGTCTTCTTTTTACATCTTAGTGCCTGACACAAGCAGCTAATTAGACAGAGCATTAAGTTTACAACCATATCATCCAGAGAGTTGTAGGTTTGGACCAGGATGAGATTTGTTTCAGATTTTCTTTCCAATATGGAGGTTGAGTACACTGTCTCCTCCTCCCATGAAGAACTGATTTGCAATCTAGTGTTTGATCTGGTCAGATCTTTAAAAAGTAGTGCCATGCATGGGCTTTGCATATTTTCCATTTGTTTGGAAGAATCCTGCCTTAAGATACATTACATGTTTTTTCTTGGTTTTAAAGTAAAACAAAGGCCTCCCCCGAAGAGTAGGATGGCAGAGTTCTCCATGGAAATTTGCTAGCACTGCTGTTACAGCGAGTGTATAAAGTTCCACTAAATTTGAGCCGGAATATGTAAAAAACATTTGGTCCTGTACAGTACTATTAAAAATCCATTTTTCTCTCTGTCAAAGTAAGCTTTAGCTTTTCCATTGACTTCTAGGTGAGCAGAATCCAGCCTTTTATATCAATTTCAAATCCTGGCTTAACCTATGATCTGCTGAAAATGGAGGTGGCTAGCTCACATCTCCCTTCGGTGGCAGTAGTACAGAGTGATTTTGTACTGAAGGGAATACTAACTTCAGTAAGCCAGCAATAAGACTGCTGAAGTGCTGAGAACATTTCCTGTTTTATTTACTCGTCACTGAAAGGAAGGTGGGAGTTTGGACTAATCGCTTGCTCTGGAGCACATGGTAAAGCAGAGCACCGGTCAAGCCCTGCCCTGAACATGCAGCAGTGTGAGATCCTGATACATGTGTGACTTACAGCAGAATGCAACAGCTCAGAAGTGCAGGTGGCTGTCAGAAAGTAGATTTGGTGCTCGGAGCAAGGACCATTAGAGGTCTCATTTTCCAGTTGATGTGAATGTTTGATGAGCTGTCTCAGAGGTAGATAGGTTTCGCCAGTGTTCACAGACAGTATTCTCAGAAAAACCCTTTGTTAAGTGTAATGTGATTTAAAAGAGTATTTGTTCTTTGCAGTCGTTTACCCATGATCACATAATTTCAAAGATCTGTACACCTGTGTTGTCAGAATCCCCCCCAGCAACTGCTTTGATCTCACAAAGTTTAGGCTTGATGGAAACAGCCTTTCTTTCTGTTTTATTATGCATCAACAGACTCTTTGGTGGAACGAGGTTAGAGCTAATCCCATTTTGGTGGTCCATGACTGGACACTGTCCTGAAAAAGTCCATGTCTATGAAGAGCAGTTCTGTTTCTGTAGCTGTTAGTGTTTGAGTATGCCTATGTCACATCCAGTTGATTTACTTGAGTTTATCTATGTTAGCCTTTCTTATTCTTTCAGGAGTATGGGTGAGACCATGAGCTTTATTTTTATTGTCACAAAGGATGGTTTGGGGGGAAGAAAATCCATCAGCTGTTTCAGGCTGAGAATACCTGTATGTTTATCCAGGCGTTTTGAGAGGGACACGTGTATTATGAGACTATCGTGACGTTTAGAAAGCTCTTTTGTGTTGCATGCAAGTGGGAGCAGAAAAGATTCTTTATATGAAAAGTCTCACAAATCACGAAAACAGGCATTTCTTTAGTGTTTTTGGCTCAATCACTGCATAAAATGTTTTTAACTAACTTGTCAGATGGTTGAGCTGCTTAAGACTCAGAATGGAGCTTTTGTGCTTCCTGTCCCAATTAGGAATTAATTTTTAATTATATCAGCTGAACATTTTTTAATATGAGCACTTGTATTAGCCTGAGGCGCCTGACTATTCCTCTGATGATGAATGGCACTGATTTGTGTAATATTGTCTGTACTATGATATTTTATGGCATTATTTCTGTCTTCATTATCTGCATATATTAAATACTGGAAAATTGTGGAAAACATGGTATAACTTGGATTAAAACTTGATTTGAATTTACTTTTCTCAAACATTTAGGCATATTTCAGGAGTACTAAAATATCACTTACTGGATAGTTTCTTGCTCAGTGCTTTGATTTGCTGTTAAAGGTTTACACTCGCATTAAAACCATTTTGCAGCTCTGGAAAGAGGGCTGGCAGCTTGAACGATAGCCCTGATAAACTAAGAATGTTACTCCCAGAGATGAAAAATGGTAAGTGTTGCCTTTGAAGTAGTCTTTGACATAGAAATGCATGGAGTGTACTTTAGTTTTGGACGAATAGCTCAGCAAAGCCAAATCTCCGCACAGGCCCATGTGCTTGGTACGGAAAGAATTCCTCTCGATTTCACTGAGATTTTATCTGGCAGAATCTAGCCCTGGATATTTTTTTGTCTTCAGTCCAACCAAGCTGAAGTCAAAGAGCTGCTGACAATAGGAAGTCTTTTTGGTGTGTAATACGTGAAAAAGTGCTATGACTCAGTTGGAACAAACAAGAAGGTTATTGTCTGGGATTCATTGCCAAAGCAGCACTTACTGTATATGTAGGTGGAAATTGCAGCATATATTTTGAAATGCAGTTTAGTAAAGGTACTTCCTCTTTATGTCCTTTATGTCTCCTCCGAGTTCTGATTCAGGTCTTTGAGCTTCCGCTGCCACAGCAGATGGTGCCAAGAGCAGAGCAGAGGGGATTCACTGCTGCCTCTGAGTCCGCTACGCTCTCTCCTGGCTGTTCAGCAGAGGGGCAGCTGAAACCTACATACATACCTGATGCTTGTAATGTGTGCCTCAGTAACTCGGAAAAGAGTGGACTAGATATTCAGCTAGTTTCTGGAAGTTACACCCTTTCCAGTTTCCTCAAGCACTAAATCCCCGGTGATTTGTTGACGTCTTGCCCACGGCTGTGGTCCTGCGGAGCTGGGGCTCTGGGGGAGCTCAGCTGTGGTAGTTGGCATAACGGAGGGCAGTTTTCCAGTAGAAGGGTTGTGACTCTGCTGGAGTTCAGGTGGCACAACCTAGCTGCCTCCTGTCAGTGCACCTGGCAAGAAAAGCCCGTTGCTGTGCTGAGTGGCTGTCACGCAGCAGACAGTCTGATCGTGGCCAGCCTCCTTTCATCATCATCAGGGCATGTGCAGCCCTTGTGAACACTGCATGAGTTGCACAGGTTTTGCAGGACCACCAAATTATGGGTGCTGGAATAATGTCTTCTGTGAGCTGATTATATTTGGTCTGTTCCCCAGATTGTAAACTAGGACCACCTGGGACATTTAATTTTGGTAATGTGTAGTATGAAATCAAATTAACTTCAGTGGCTTCACAGGGAAGTTTTGACATGCTATCAGTTTAGACTCAGCCACTGCAGAAAACTGGAAAAAAGCAGTATGTTATGATTTTATAGTACTATTCATTCATATTTCCCACCAAAGGTATTAAAGAAAGTTGATACCTTTCTGTTTTGCCGCTGGAGAATGATGGCATGGTTGGTGGATGTGGCGTGCACAGGCTGTCCGTGGCCATGTCCCAGTGGGGACTCCTGACTCACGCTCTGTTGTTCCTCCAGGTCACATTTCCTCACCAGCTTCAGCCTCGAGGAGATGAATTTGTTTGAAAATACAGTAAACACATGGACTTTTAAAAATAACTGTTTGGATGAAAATGGTTTGTTTTTAATGTTGTTCCAATTCCTTAACGTGGGATTTATGTTTAGGCAACAGCATCATTTGTTTGTATTTCTTACTTCAGAATGATGGTATTTCTTCCTACGAAAATCTTGGGTGCAGTCAATGGAACAAAAAGTAAGCCATCACGTTTGAAATAGAGGCAACAGGAGCCAGTGTTGAAAGTAGTTTTTCCAGGCAAAAAATTTTTACCTTTTTATAAATTATATTTTAAATTAAATTTTATGTTACAGGGAACACCAATGGCAATAAAGCCTAACAGGGAAATTGTTCTCCTGAAATGCCTCGAATACAAGGAGTAGTCAGTAGCAGAGTTATTATCGTATGTTACATGGGAACTGACCAAGCACCTACACTTACCAAAATGCTGGGCATTTTGGCCAGTACAACCATATAGCACAATAATTACCAAAACTGAATGTCAGGGGAGTTCAGAAGTTATTTCACTGCATGTACAATGTGTGTGAGAATACACAGATAAGGAAGGAACATCAACCTCTTGGGAATTAGGAGTTACTAATTCCAGCCCTTATCATCGTGTTTCCCCCTTAGTCTAATCTCAGTTTCCCAGACCTGGTGTCTTGTCCCTGGGTCCACTTTTAGTCCTCTCCTGGTTAGGTGATGAAGTGAAGCAGGCTTGCTGTCTGTCATCTGTAGTGCCAGCATGGGCAGTGCCAGGAGCTGTGAGGGGCTCCTGGACACATGCTGAAGATGAAGTGTTCAGCTGCTAAGATCAAAGGACACATGCAAACCCACAGTTTCCAAAGGTTTATAAATTATCCGGCTATAGGCAGCTGTTCACACAGCAGTAAAAACTGTGTTCCTGGTGCACAGGCTTAATTTTGGGGCATGGGGGGTCTGGGAAGTTTTAAATAAGATACCACAAGTTTTGCAGTGTGCACATCCAGTGTTGTTCCCCTAATCTTGTCTCTAGAATGGTTTGAACAATTGCTGACTAGATCTTTGTTCAATTTTTTTTTTAAATTACACAGGTTTTTCCTTATGGTCATTTTGGGAACCCAGTCACACCTAATTTGGCAAAGATAAAATCAACAGAATATATGACTGATGATAGTAGCACCAAGCCATTTTCATGCCAGGCTGTGCCTATCAGCTCTGGCTCGACGAGATGATGGCTCTAAGCTCTGAGGCTCTATAGAGACCAGTGATTTTGTTTAAATAGCCTATTTGAGAATACATCACCACGAACCTGACTGCAAAACTCACTCACCCCTGCATATTTGCCTGTCTCAGTGTGCAGTTCCAAATCAGGTAAAATAGGAATGGAAAACTCTTTGTTTCAGGGCAGCCTCAGGCCCCATGCTGAGAAACACTCTAGCTTGATTTCACCTCCTGGCCCACGGTGGCCGAGGCCAAACAGCACAGAACACTTGAAAGGTGACTTTATGGTATTTGTGCAGAGTAACAAATGTTCACAACCAAGGACAGTGGGCTCTGGTGTTCAGGGTGTGCAGTGCCATGTCCTGTGTAAGACAAAACCCAGTGGCATGCAGCCCCTACACATGCAGCCACAGCGCTTGGGCTCTGCTGAGTCCCTGCTGTCAGGTCACAAATCAGTTGTATGTTAAATATGTGCTGTGCTCTGTTCCTGTAATGAAGATGAATATGCAATAAATCATGTATGGGAACCAACCCAGAGACCTTCCTGCCGTGCTGTTCCCAAAAGGCATTTCATAATTTATCCTAGTGTATGCAGTATGTTTAAACAGCCAGGAGGGCAGGGTTTGCCTAGCCTTTTCTCCTTTCAGTAGATCTCTGGTGTAAAAAACCAAGCAGCCCCAGTCTGAATTGGCTTTTGAGGACATTTCAGCCTTGACCCTTCCTGTTGTACTCAGCTGGACTGCAGTTGTGGTCCTGCAGCCACCAGCCCAAAGCTCCTCATGCCAAGGGGAAAGTTTCTTCCTCATGCCAAGGGGGTCAAGGCTGTGTCCATATCATCTGGAGCTTGATTGGACTGTATGCTGCTCTTCAGAGGTGGTGGTGCTGATCGTACATCTGAAGAGGATTGATGGGATGTAAGGAAAATATGGTTAAATGTCAGCTGGCTAATAATTTAAACACCTTTTCTAGTTAGCTTTAGAAATCTCACCAAGTTTTTGTGCTTCACAGTTGAAATGTTGCTATTTCTCTCTCCTTCAGCTATATTACTCCTCATTTTTCCCTCTGATGTGTAATTCATACCCTGCCCTGGCCAAACCAGTACCCTCTGGATGTTTATTGCCTGTCCAACATTCAGGGGCCCTGATTCTGGTGCGCAGCTTTGGTCGTTCCCCTAAAACAAGCAATGGATGATACTGATCGCTTCAATGCATGGTGATGTGCTTGAGTAACCTGACTACTGGAAGAACAATGTAGCAAAGGGCTTGACTTCTGATGAAAATACCTGTAGCTTGGAAAACAGCTCTGGCAAGTCATAGTCTACTGCCTGAGCACATGAAGAAGCAGTGATTCTGCTTCTCTGTGAGGTGAGGGTCAGCAAGGCACAGAGAGAGGCCCTTTGGTTTTGCTGGGCAAGGAGGCCATAGCCAGGGCATTGTCTGGCTGCTGCCCACGGGTGATACCGAGCACTGCCTATGGAAGGGCTCAGACCAGTTGGCAGCTCTCTGGCAGCCTGATGATCAGCTTGCCATGGTCGGGAGCGGTGGTAGGAGCTGCTGAGAGTCTGCCTCAGTGAGGAATGCATGCTGTCAGGTGTGCTGCTGGTGAGATAAAGGCAAGGCCTCCCAGTTATTCCCTTGTGTTTTGCTCAGTGTGATTTTTTAATGCTGTGTCTCTACAGTCTATACCTTGAAAGCTGAGGTGGGGCAGAGTGGGAGCGGCACGGTGCTGTTCACCAGTGACAGAGGGCTCCCAGCAGCATGTACCCTGTAATTCTGCTGGGGGCTGCTGCCAGTCCACACAGCTACGCTCCATAAAATGAATGAGAGTCTTACTCTGTGAGAATCCACTTAAAAATAGCAACTGTCACCTAGCAATAGTTCGAGCCTGGGGCCTGGAAGATACTAGAAACCAGAAGTGGTTTTGTTCACGGTAGTACCGCAGGGACACTTCTCTGAGCATTAATGTTTTTGCTTTGTGAAGTGTCTCCCACGATGCAAGATGAATACAGCTTGATGTATGTGGTGTATCAACTTTCACGTCCCCAGGTGTTTGCCCTCCTGGCACGGTCGGCCCTCCCTCTGACTGGGGTCCCTTGTGCCCTGCTGCAAGGCAGGGCACAGAACCTGGGTGGATACGGAGCCGTGGTGAGCAGTTCACGGTGAGCAGCTCACAGTGCCCACCTATGAAGCGTTAAGCCAAGGCCAGGGTTTGTCCCCGGGGCTTTGCTGGCTGTGCTGGGACAGCACTGAAGAGCCCTAGCTGTGAGCAGTGCCAGCCTGGCACACTGTGCCGTGGCTGGGCAGGGCTCTTGGGTTGCTGTTGCTGGTGGCTGTAGGGCTGTGGCACAGAGGCCCTGCTGACACAGTGCTGACCCCAGCCCTGCTGCCGCTCGGTCCCTCTGGCACCAGCTCTGCAAAGGCGGTCCCTGCCCAGAAACCCCCGGGCTGTGTGCCCGAGCACCCTCTGAGCTCCCAGTGGGCAGGAAGCTCATGAATTGATTTCCTTTGTATTCTGCAGTGCACATCATGTGGATTGCTTGGTGCCTCGTTTTTCTCTTTAGCTGCACTGGCAAGAGCTGTCATTACTTCTGAACTGTCCTCACTGCTTTCCTTGATTCCCTCTGATGTAAACCAATCGCTGAGAAGCTGGTTTGCTCCACAGTGCAGCTGTTTCACAGTCATCTTTTGACTCAATCTCTTGATTTATTGTCTAATTTTTTTCCAATACTTTTCTCTTTTACTTGGATCTATTTATTCTTCTTAGCTCTCCTAGGTCACATTAATTTGTTGTGTCTTGCTCCTAATTGTCCATGCATTAGCTGCTTCCTACGGGATAGGTTTTCTGATGGAATAGGTATCACAGTTGCACCTGGATTCAGACATTTCGTCTTATTATGACATATTCATTTTCACTCATCGAGTTTTCTACATTTCATAGAAATTTTAAAATTACAGTAAAAAACACTACTAATTTCTCTCCTCTTTTTTTTTTTTTTTTTGTTTGGGGGCTTTTGTTGTTATTTTTTGTTGGTTTGGTTTTGGTGGTTTTTTAATCTGGCAAACCCACACCTCTTTTCTGCAGCATTGCTTAACAGCCAGTCCAACTGTTTTTTAATCCAAGTTCCTTTTTTATTTCCTTCTGGTAGCTGAATACCAGATGATTTATCTCATGTACGGTTTTCTTTCTTCTAGAGACTGAGAATTACTAGAAATGCAAGAGAAAAAAAAAAATTCTAATTTTAATTGAAAAAAATCCAACTCTAGTAAAGCAGGTTAGAATAATATTTAACAATGTCAGACTCCTCATTTCATCTACAATGCATTGAGCAATTAAATAACATTTTGAATGTGACTGGACTGAACTGAAATTAGTAATGCTGTCTTGGTTTTCACCAACTGAAATGTTGAACTTCTATCTCCTTGTTACAAGAAGAGATGAGAAACTACAGTAGTTGGTGTGCTGTCCCAGAGATTGCTGTGACTTGGACTGCAGTGGGACTTATTAGCATCCCTGTTTTGGTTTGCTGAAATTGCAAGGCAGGGCAATTGACTGAACCACTTTATTTCATGCAGACCAGTTCTGCGTGTGATTATAAATGAGTGTGGCAGTGATGCAGCTTTGGGTGTCGCAGTGAGGAAGAGCCGGACTCTGGACATGGCCAGGAGGGGTTTTTCAGGATCGCTCTGAGCTATGTGGACCTGCTGTGTATTTTCTGAGGCCTCAGAGATGCTGCTAATAGATGTTCTTTCAGTCATTGGACAGACCAGAATGGAAAAGAAGCTAGAGGGAAGTGGGAGACAAATGAAAAGTGATTTGGTGTGATTTTGTTCTGCGTGCAGATGCCAGCAATGCTGGTAAGCCTAGGCTGCTCTGCACTGCTTTCCAGTGTTTTCTCTGGACTGTTAGTGCAGCAAGGGGAGAAGCAATAGGGTTCCTCCAGTGAGCGCTGGGAAATGGCTGTCCTACTTATTCACATCCAGTCTCCATTTAAACCTTCTCGTAAATGTCTGTTTTCCCTGAAGCTAAAAAATATCGTCTGTCATTAGACATTGTCAGTTTATTTACTGTTATTATGTGCAGTACTATTGCCATCATTCAGTAACATTTGTTTTCTTTCTTTAGCAGTAGGGGAAGACATTAGTGGCAGATGGGTTTTGATGTCTGGTGTTGAACTGCAAACCTTCCACCCTCAGAGATAGGTTTTCTAGAGTGGATGCAGCTCTCCCTCTGCTTGGCCCATTAATCAGGGTAACAGTATGTGCACTCTGCTAATGAGGAGTCACGCTATGCAAGGATCAAGGCGCCATATGTTTGTGCTACCAAAAACTATCTTCCTTCATCTCAATTCCCCACATATCACTTAGAAGAAATAAAGTAAATATATAATACGACAAAGACCGCTAAAATAGATCATAAAATCTATGAAAACCAACAGCCAAAATAATTTTTGGTCTTTAAAGCTGTCCCTGCACAGTAATTCACAGGATAGTTTCCAGTCCCATCTGCTGTCAGGCACTGCCCCTGTTTCAGTCTTGCCAACTTTCCTAACGCTGTGGCTCAGATCCACAGCTGGTTAGATGTCTAAACAGCATGGCCTGGGTCTCCACATGCTTTAGTGCATGTGAGCACTTGTGTTTTCTTGAGAATCTCCACTCTAGGGAACATAATTCTAAATTTACCTGACACTCAAATTGTTTATACTTTAGAAAAAAATCTTACAAATAGGATCTCTAGAGGCTGTGGCATCAGAATACGAAAAAGCACTCATAAGCCATTATTGCAGGGGTGGGAAGAAAGTGTGATTTTAAAGCAATCTGTTGATAGGTATTCTTGGGTGTACTGATGGCATTCCAGTCAGCCAGCTGGCCTCAAAACCTGAGCCAGCAGTGGTATATGTGCTACAAAGCTTTGAGCAGGACTGTTGCATGGCAACTGCTTAGCTAACATTTGCATTAGTGTATTGCTTTGACAATTTTCTAAGTTTTTCAATACTCGATAGGAAAAAAAAAATGTAAAGCTTACCAGCAGCTATTCAGTCACCTGCATTTTATATGGAAATAAAGAAGAGAAGGGTAATTCCTTACCAGTGGCAGTAAAATGCATACAGGAATGAAGGAGAGATCATGCATGATGTTCTTCAGCTCATGTGCCACTGGGAGCTGCCAGCAGAGGTTCAGCTGAACGAGTGCTGGGCATGTACTTAAAGCTACATGAGGCATCTCTAATTTATGGGATCCATTTTTTCCACCACTATTTCTAAAAGAAAAATGAAAGGCAACAAAGATTTGTCCCAGCAGCTACCTCAGCTGTTCTCTGCTGTAGAGGTGTATCTTCCCTAATACATCTGCTAACATTTGCAAGACAAGCACACAAAAAGCAGAATTGTGGCTCCTGGCTGCCTGCCATTTGATAACGAATGCTGCATTCCTCTGCCAGCACTGCAGCAATTCAGGCCTGTTGGCATGGATGATGCCAAGCCCCTGACCTGGTTGTGTGGAGTCAGGCCTGCATTGCCATCGTTTTCAGGGATGGTCTATTAATCTGTGGAAGACAGTCTGCTTTTCTCTTGAGGATTGCCAGTTGTGCAAAAGGTGTGTGCAATTCCATCTGGCATCGTAGCATGCATCCTGGGCACAGCTTTTAGAAGGGCAGCAGGCTGAGAGAGATTCTCCCGTCTGGCCAAGCAGTGCTTAAAGCAATACGGGAAGGTTGCAAGAGGAGAGGGGGAAAGGAATAAAGGTTATTATGCTACTCACTCAGAGAGCTGCAAAGTTTTTATGCTACTCACTCAGAGAGCTGCAAAGCCTCAGCCTTGCTATTTCCCCAGGATATTTACAGATATCACGTTATGCCTTTGGGAACTACAGTATCTCCTGAGGATCAGCTGGGCAAGAAGACACACAGCAGTTCCTGAGAAGGTGCTAAAGTGAACATCCTTCCACCAAGTATGGCCAATGTAGTGGTGGTCAGTTATTAATTCTTAGGATGGCTGTACACTTGTGATGAATTGCAGCCATTAGGGCTTGAATCATTCCCTTCCCCGTCCCTGGCGTTGAATGAACTGAATCCCCTAAGTCCCTGGACAGCCTATCAGCAAGTGTGTGCTTATCACTAAGCATGTGCACGGGTGGATGTCATCAAACCAACATTAATGGGTCCCAGTGTGCAGCTGAATCAGGATTATAGACTTCTAATATTACTGTGATATGAAGTGATTGTGGTGGGCATTTATGATGTTAGTTAAATTTTGTAAATTGCCCTTGGGAGTATTTTTGTTACATTTCCATGCGAATTTATCTTTCCATTGTAACTTCCTAGGGAGTTTCAGTACTGGTTTGATCTCAGGGATTCAGTTACACAATATGCTGTAGGCTTTAAAATCAGTTGCTTTGCCTGTACATGCTCATGTGCTAGCTGATTTTTCAGAGGAGGTGATGATGTAAACCTAGACATCTGAAGCAAAGATAAAGCCCTTGATCTGCCTGTATTTTGGTTACCTAAAGCACTTTAGCAACTTGCACTCAAAACACAGGAGATTTAAAATTGCAGTGAGTATGTACAAAAATATTCCAAAGCCTCCCTGAAACCACTATGAATAAAATGGAAGTGAATGAAACATGATAGCTTAAAGGGCCTGTGAAATTTGAATGCATGACAAGCATCTTAGCCAGACCTTTGAGATCAAGGCTGAACATCTCTGTCTACAGAATGGGCTGATTTTCAGGGATGCAGAAGGCCTGACCCATGAGAGATGGCTGAGTCAAGGCAGAGAGGGAATTGCTTGCCTGCACAGACAGGAGCCCAGTCCTCTCCCTTCCTCACAGGAGCTGCCATAGGGGCAGCATGAGCTCTTCTGAGGTGGGGTGTCCAGGGGACTGCTTGGGCAGTAGCTGGAGACTTTTGTGCCAGTTCCTGGGACTTTCGTTTACAGAGGGGGTTTTTTCAAACCTCAGAGAGTACTTGCACTCACAGTGTGAAGGGTACGAGCTGCAGGAGACTGAGCGCTGGCTTTGCTCTTTTGCAGGACGATGATTCCTGTGACCGAGTTCCGTCAGTTCTCGGAGCAGCAGCCGGCGTTCAGGGTGCTGAAGCCCTGGTGGGATGTGTTCACGGACTATCTCTCTGTCGCCATGCTGATGATCGGTGTGTTTGGGTGCACGTTACAGGTAAATCAAGCGGGACGGAGGCGTGGCGGGTGCTCAGCAGTGGTGAAAGAACACCACAAATGAGGAAGGGCCTGGGAAGGATGGTGTCCCACCTTGTTTGATCTCTTGGGTTCCCCACGAACAAAGCAAAAATTTGCTGGTCCCAGGATTAAAGCTGTTTAGGTAGCAACCTCAAATAACACAGACCAGACTTTCAGCAGCTGTAAGTCAGCAGAATTGCACTAGAGTGAATGGAGCCGTGCCAGCTAAGATAAGAGCTGTTGGTTTGGCTGGTGCCTAGATCAATGTTTTCACCACAGTTTGGCATAACAAAACATCACATCATAACATAAGATGGCACAACATAACATCAACTTAAGTTCTATTTGTTACCATTTTGCTGTTTGGAAAACGAAATTTTGTAATTTCTGTTTTTCTTTATTTGGCAAATGTTAATATTCTTTCTGTCCTTATGCTTTGAAGCATAAGATTTGAAATGAATGTGCTTATTTTGTTAACACCACCCACAGCTAATACTGTATCTCTTCCATTCCAAAACATCTCTGAGGATGCTTAAAAGTAAACAGTTGAGATTACTGTCAATCACTGTTAGTTACGTTTTGCTAAAGAGACAAAAGCAGAAAAGAAAAAAAATACTGTTTGGGTTGAATCCACAAAAAGATAAAGTTACGAACTGGTTCAAACATGGATCTAACATTTCTTGGCATGACTTTGAAATGGAACTAAAGGGACACATTGACAGAGCTCTTATTTCAGAGGAATTTTCTCACTTATATGACCCAAGATTTTTCACACAAAATCAACTGTAGTTTTGCCTGTATTCTCCATTCACAAGTATTTTCAGTTTTAAGATACAATGTTCATGGTTAAAAATCTCTTTATAAAGGGCTGAGTTTTGCATTCTTGCTGCATGTTTGCTTAACCCCATGAAGTAAATCATCGGTTATTTTTAAGTTTACCCGCTTGATTGGATAAAGCACGCTGGAAAATAATGTGTGGAAACACTGAAATAATATAAAGGGGTTTTTTTTATTCCAACTTATTGCCAGATCCACAAATCCAAGGAGTAAGTAAGGGTGTGTATCACAATAGTGTTTACAGACAAAGATAAACTACAGGAGTTTTTGATGTGTCAACAGTTACAGCACTGATATTGTTTAAATCACATGTAGTCTTATCTCAGCATCTCTGCACTAGGGTGGATCATCCAGGAGGATCTGATTTTGGTAGCTCTTGTTGCATACCTTATATTTAGTGCTTCCAACAACCACAATGTCAAAAAATACATCTACACTACACACACATTCTTAATTTGGGCCAGTCCGAGTTAGTCATTCAAGGCAAGAAACAGAGCTCGTTATCGGATTAGCATTGTAAATTCAGACCTATAGAAAGCCTTGCATTGAACTCAGATCTGTTATCCCAAATTAAACCAAGGATGGTCGGTCCCATAAGGTGCTCTGACCTCCATCTGTCAACATGGATGACCAGCCTAAATTGGGAAATTTGCCTTTTTTTTTGTTTATAGACAGACTAAAGGACAGAGCTACATTTTCTGCCTGGGTGTGTAGTCCATCCTACAAAAGTCCCCCATAGAGAGGAATTTTTTTACAAGAGTGTGTAGTGGTAGGACTGCCAAGATATTAGGAAGAATTTCTTCACTGTGAGGTCGTTGAGGCACTGGAACAGGTTAAAGTTCCCAGAGAAGCTGGTGATACCCCATACCTGGAAGTGTCCAAGGCCAGGTTGATGGGGCTTTGAGCAGCCCAGTCTAGTGGAAGGTGTCCCTGCCCATGGCAGGGAGGTTGGAACTAGATGATCTTTAAGGTCCCTTCCAACCCAGATAATTTATGATTCTATGAGGACTCTATTGTATATGTATGAGAAACTGAATAAAATGTATGTCCATGCACATGCCATCAAAGAATTATCCCTACCTGTCTTTATTGAGACTGAAGTTCATTAATTGTCCAGCATAGATATGCCCCCATTAGCCCCTTGTCAGCCATTTTTTGGTGTGATGAGTCATCGCAGTGGGAGAGTACGGCCACAGGAATACGGTTGTGCTCTTTTCAAGCCTAAGCTATCTCAGAACATTGTGTAGCCAGGGTGAATACACCTGGCAATAACAGTCTGTCTCTGGGCAGAGCAATGCAGGAGATCTCTGGTCTTTTCTGGAATCATTACCCACACTTGTCCTTTTTCTGGATTGTCTCAGTGTGCTTTTATTCAAATTATGGAAAGCTAACCGTAGATAAAAAGGGGTGACCTAGTTTTGAGCATATGGAACAAGTGTCTTTTTGGAAATAATAATAGCACAGCCTGTGGGGCCAAGTAGCAGACTGTGAGGAAGAATGCCTGACAGGTGGAGGAGGTCCAAGGAGAGCTACCCATTTGTGCTGCCACCATTGTTTGTACATCAGTTCAAAAGATACCTTTTTGTGTGTTTCAGGTCATGCAAGACAAGATAATATGCCTTCCAAAGCGCCTACAGCCTTGCCAGAACCAATCTAATAGTTCAAATGTGTTTACCACCATCCCAGATACAACCCCCATTCCGCCACTGAAGCCATCCACCCCTCCAGCTACAATGGAAATGAAAGGACTGAAGACTGATTTGGACCTTCAGCAATACAGCTTTATAAATCAGGTGTGTTATGAACGGGCTCTGCACTGGTATGCCAAGTACTTCCCTTACCTTGTCCTTATACACACACTGGTCTTCATGCTGTGTAGTAACTTTTGGTTCAAATTCCCTGGATCAAGCTCAAAAATTGAACACTTCATTTCAATACTTGGGAAATGTTTTGATTCTCCCTGGACAACAAGAGCTTTATCCGAAGTGTCGGGGGAAGACTCTGAAGAGAAAGATAACAGGAAGAACAACATAAACAAGTCTAATACTACTCAGCCGAGCACTGAAGGCACTTTGGTCAAGACACAGTCTTTAAAATCAATCCCTGAGAAGTTAGTTGTGGATAAGGGAACACCTGGGGCATTAGATAAGAAAGAAGGTGAACAGGCCAAAGCACTGTTTGAAAAGGTGAAGAAGTTTAGACTGCATGTCGAGGAGGGTGATATACTCTATGTCATGTACGTTCGCCAGACTGTACTTAAGGTAATTAAATTCCTTATTATTATTGCTTACAACACAGCACTTGTCTCGGAAGTTAATTTTACAGTAGTCTGTAATGTTGATATTGAAGACATGACAGGATACAAGAATTTTTGCTGTAATCACACGATGGCACATCTGTTCTCTAAACTTTCTTACTGCTACCTGTGCTTTGTAAGCATCTATGGCCTCACATGCCTTTATACGCTGTACTGGCTGTTCTACCGTTCACTGAAAGAATATTCTTTTGAATATGTGCGGCAAGAGACGGGAATTGATGATATCCCAGATGTCAAGAATGACTTCGCTTTTATGCTTCACATGATTGATCAGTATGATCCTCTCTATTCCAAGCGGTTTGCTGTCTTCCTGTCTGAAGTCAGTGAAAATAAGCTGAAACAGCTGAACCTAAACAACGAGTGGACTGCAGATAAACTGCGACAGAGGCTACAGACAAACTCCCATAGCCATTTGGAGCTACAGCTTTTCATGCTTTCTGGACTACCAGACACAGTTTTTGAAATTACTGAGCTGCAGTCATTAAAACTTGAAATAATTAATAATGTAATGATACCAGCAACCATTGCACAGCTGGATAATCTCCAGGAGCTCTCATTGCACCAGTGTTCCGTGAAGATCCACAGTGCCGCCTTGGCTTTTTTGAAGGAAAATCTCAAGATCTTGAGCGTCAAGTTTGATGACATCAGAGAACTTCCACATTGGATGTACGGCCTCAGAAATTTGGAAGAACTCCATTTAATTGGCTCCCTAAGTCATGATATTTCCAAAAACATTACACTGGAGTCTTTTCGGGAACTTAAAAGCCTGAAAATTCTTTACATAAAAAGTAATTTGTCCAAAATCCCTCAATCTGCAGTCGATGTTTCAAGTCACCTACAAAAATTGTGCATCCATAATGATGGCACAAAGTTAGTGATGCTCAACAACTTGAAGAAGATGGTCAATCTGACACAGCTGGAATTGGTTCATTGTGATTTAGAGCGCATACCTCATGCTGTCTTCAGCCTTCTCAGTCTTCAGGAATTGGATCTGAAGGAAAACAACCTCAAATCCATTGAAGAAATAGTAAGTTTTCAACATCTGCGAAAATTGACAATTCTAAAGCTGTGGTACAACAGTATAACGTACATCCCAGAGCATATAAAGAAACTCACTAGTCTAGAGCGGCTTTCCTTCAGCCATAACAAAATAGAGGTTCTTCCGTCCCACCTATTCCTATGCAACAAAATCAGATACTTGGATTTGTCCTACAATGACATTCGCTTTATCCCACCTGAAATAGGAGTTCTGCAGAGTTTACAGTATTTTTCCATTACTTGCAACAAAGTGGAGAGCGTGCCAGATGAACTATACTTTTGCAAAAAACTTAAGACTTTGAAAATTGGGAAAAATAACTTGTCGGTCCTGTCACCTAAAATTGGTAATTTGGTGTTCCTCTCCTACTTGGATATTAAAGGCAATCACTTTGAAATCCTCCCACCTGAGCTCGGTGAGTGCAGAGCTCTGAAGCGGACTGGTTTCACTGTAGAGGACACCTTGTTTGAAACGTTGCCTTCTGATGTCAGGGAGCAAATGAAAGCTGAATAACTTCTTCTTGCTCAGTTTTACAGAAATAACACTTCTACCAAATATGCTCTAGAGAATGCATACTCCGAATATGCATTTAGTTTGTCGTTATTTTTTTCTTTTTCAAATCCTTTCTGTACAAACAAATTTGGAGTAAGGAGTACATATATTTTTAAATAAATTCTTCTCATATTTTTTCACTGTTTTAAGATATTTTTGTTTTGCCCTGAGAACAAGGGCATCTATAACTTAATTTTTACTGGTAAAAGTAAATGGATTTATCTGCTGATTTTTTTTTTTTTTCCCTTTCCTAATCCCACCAGGGAAACTGTGTTTAAGCTGTATGCTTTGGGTTGCATAGTTAGTAATAGATGATTATATTGTCTTCCTGGTTATTGTTAATCCCTTAGGACATGGTCTTCGACAGGTGGTGCTGCAGGTGTTGAATGCCTTGTTTCTTCTTTTCTTCAGTGGCAGTAGAAGGTGTTCAGCATCTAACAAGATCAAATCTGGGTTGACAATCCTTTTTATATTATTACATGGTTTTCTCAGACGGTCAAAGCAAGTAGAAAAGGTTCTTTATGTATTTTAATAGGTGTGAGGGAGTGTGCAGAACTCCTTAAGGGCCTTTTGGCAAGTTCAGTCCAGCTGTCCATTCATAGTCTGCACTGAGCTGGAGGCACTGACTGCGATTTCCTCTCTGGTGCAGGAAGAGTAAGGTCACAGTTCACAGAGGAATCAGCACCAGAATGACTCATGCTGAAGGTTTTCCAAACAGTGCAAAAGGATGTGGCTGCCTGATTCCTACTAACTTGAATGGAAGGGGTGGAATGAACTCACTGTGTTGGAAATGTCAACCCAGGGAGATGAAACACTATCTTGAAAAACCCCATCCTTCCCTAAACACCCAGTCCTGCAAGAGAGAGTGCCCTCTGCCCCCCTCAGTTCTCTTCCCCTCCAGATTGCTTGGCACCTTGCAGGAATGGGATCCAGAAAAAGTGCAATCATGTTTAGTTTGTAAAGCTTCTGACAAGGAAATAGTATCTAATATGCTCCTTAATTGAACTTGGATATCATAAAACCAAGCTCAGCACAGGAACATTTGCAGATTTGCAAAAATGAGATTAAATGAATATATTAACTTCTCACAAGTCTCAGCCTACCCAAGGACAGTGATGAAAGCTGTATTTTCATCTTCCAGATAGTAATTAAATTGGAAATCATACAGTTGGAAGTCTGCTTTTTAAAATAACATAATAATCTCTGATGATTATGCATCAGGTTGGGAACTTTATCCTCTGAAGCCATGTTCAGCTGTTTATTTAATCCAACCATTTGATTTCTTTTAGTCAGGTTTGACAGGGATGTGCTGCTTGCAAGCTAATTTAAGGTAATCAAAAATAACCATATGATGGTAAAATATTTTGCTGGGAGGAGATCTCTTCATCCTATACAACACATATTTGAGTCAGATGCAGGCATTGCATAAATGTTTTGCAAGAATATCTAGGAATAAGTACTTGTTTCTCTAGGAGGCAGTTGTTCATAAATTGCAGAGGTTGAGTTGCTGATTGTTTGAAGTTATGTAAAATAATTGACAGTTGTCAGATTGGTTGCTCTTAATGTTTTCTAATTGCCATTGCGTGTCTTGAGCTACAGTTAATCTGAGTTCTTGAGCTTGGAACAAAAGCATACTGTTGTTTTAAGAGTCTGACTTACAAAGGTGGGGAGACAAACTACAATGAGAATTTCCTCATTAACGCAGGATGTGCTGTGCAATCTGGTATGTGGGCTTGCCACAGTACCAAGTCAGGCTTACTTTTTGTGCTTGGATGTGTTCTGGAGAAGATCCATGTGATTAATCAAAAATGGGTCAGGCATGAAGGAATCAAATCAAGCTTTTTAAAGGGGTTGGATTTAGTTCTGTCGGAAGACCTATAACTGATGTAGCTCTCGCGAGAGCTACTCTTACTTGTGTGGAATGCACTTAATGGAACAGCTTGGCAGTGTATATATTCTAAATGTATTTCACTTTGATGTAATGGGAGGGAGAGAAACATTTCATTTCTCATATTAACCTAATTATGTTAACCAAAGTGCTGTTGTCCCTGATGAATGTAAACTGTTTGAAATGTCCAAGTAATTGGTGGAGCTGTATAATTCTCTTACTTACATTTGAAATATGGGATTACATTTAAAGTTTTTTAAAAAGTCTTTATATTCCTAGATGTAGCATTTTAAATCCCTAATTTATTTTGTGTCTGATGTTGTTCCACGTGACATTTGTGGTCTGTTTTCTTAATGGAGGTGATGCACACCTCATAACTGAAGGTTGGAGATTTGCTCTATGACACTGTTGTAAATACATCACTTAGGGGGATATGGGAGTTTTGTTTATTACTGATTATATTTATACCAGTGCAACCCCTCATGTGGACACAGTTACATGAGTATAAAGTGCCTTGTGCTGGCATATCTTTATTCACTTTGATAGGAATAAACTATACCGGTCTAAGCACTTTCACGCTAATAACTGTATCTTCTCCAAGGGTTTGGTCTGCTGAGACACCTTCCTCAGTCTGACAGCTCACTGCCACAAAAAAGGGGCAGTTTCCTCCTCCTCCCATGTTCCCTGTTCCTGCCAGCACATTCCTGCTGCTTTTCCTGTACCTTTACAGGTCTGGTGCTGATCTGATCCCTCCACAGGACAAATCAACCTTTTAAACCAGCAGAAAACTATACCAGTTCAAAAAAGGGACTAATTTTCTGCTGGATCAGCTCTCCAAAGGATTGGACGGACATTAGGGTGGGAGTAACAAGGAGACAGGACTCTGCAGCTGGGGTCTAGGCAAGGAGAAAGCGGGATAAGTCACTTTGGAGGTGCTAGGTCAGTTCATCGTCTTGCCGAGCCGCGCGCTTGGAGAGCTGTGCTGTTTTATCTCTAGCAGCGTTAGGCAGCTTGGCTTTTGTGAGTAGACAACCCTCAGGCTTGCAGTGAATGATAAAATATCACATTACTGTTAATTTCTTAATGAAACAAACTCAGGTAGCTGCATTGTTGACTTTTCTAAAGTTCTTACTGTCTAATCTGGGGAGTATTTTCCAAACCCATATTGCAGTATTTTAGAAATGTGTCAGCTGAGAGAAGATTGTTTCCTAACTCTGTATGACATCCAGGAAAATATGTAAAAGTGCCATATTTACTCAGTGAATCATGTACTGCTCATATGTATATTCACATACAATTCATACTAGACTTTTCTGTGACTGATAGTATTTGACTTAAAATGGATGGACATTTTGTGGATAATACTTTAGGCATGGTTTGTATATATACAAAGAGTTTATATAACTACTTACTTTAATCACGTGCCTAACAATTATTACAATTCCAGTATTTTAAGCAAAGTGGTTTTTCACTATTGCTCAAAAATAATAAAAATCTTCCTTGGTAATGGAAGCAGAGATGACAAAGATTGCATCAAAAGTAAGAAGACAACCTTAATAGTACATTAAGCCTGAAAAGTAAATCTACTTGGTGAAATGTGCATCTCCCCCTTTGTCAGAATTAGGGTGGATATTTGTGCTGACCTCATGCATCCATCCAGCCCAACAACTTTTGTAAATTCTGATTGGGAAGCGCCTGTTCCAAGTCTCATATCATATTTCTGGCACTTCAGTAATTCATGTGCTTAAGTGGTGATGAGTCCTGTAAGAATGCCAAGGAAAAACTTTGAAATTTGACCAAATGGACAAACTTCTTAATTCTGTAGCAAGAATCTTAGTATGATAATAGACCTGCATAGTGTTACATTGCAATATAGTGCACCCAGAAAAAAATGGAAATAAAATGCTCTTTTGTAATAATGACCATGTCAGACTGCAATGTGATTATTTGTTTGGGAAACATTTTGTTTCTGGGTTACCTAAAGATCAGACTTTGGGTTTGGTCCCTTGGGAGGGAAATCAGGAAAATATGTTTGAAAAAAACATCGTTATAGTTGACAGGATTTACAGTCGCACAATCTCGCTTCCTGTGCACCTCCTTCCGTCCCCTCACTCTGAAAACCAGCGCAGTGGCCAGGAAAGAAGCCATCCCTGATGGAGCAGCTCCCCCCGCTCCGGTCCCTGTGCTCTGCCAGAGCTTGAGGGGGATGCAGCCAGGGCTGTGGGGGCTCCTTCCTCCCCCCACTGAGTGCCTGCACTGCCAAGGGAAATGATGCCGTTGGTCCTTGCATCTGACATATTCCCCCATAAATCTCCTGATGAGAATGGGAGATCAGTCCAAAGGCAATTGGGCTGCCTGCATTTGGTATGCGGCATTTTCCTCATTTCTCTCTTTAAGTTGTGAGCAATAATGTGTTTCAGTTTTCTGAGACAGCGCTGTCCTGCCAAAATGGAGCAAGAAATACTCCTCTCTGGTCCTTGTAGTCCCAGTGGAGGGAGGGGACAGGTAAGCATAGCAGGCCAGGTTGGCTTTGTCTTTGGATAAGCCCTTGCAGGGCAGCTCAGCACAGCAGCTCTCTGCAGATCCACCTCCACCCACGAGTGTTAGTGCACACCAGGCTCAGAGGCTCCTCAGGGTGCAGAGGACCTGATGGACAAATCTGGGCTGGACCTGCCCTGTTTCCTCTGAGATCCTCTGAGGACTGCCGTGTCATGGGAGGACATGAGGTTGGCAGATGTATGGTGGATAGCACTGGCCCCAGAGCTTCCACATAAGGAAGTCCAGACCAGCATGAGGACCTCACTTCCAGTCCTCTGGCTTCAGGCACACATTTGAAGGAGCTTGTGGTGTCAGAGAAGTTGTTTTTATCACTGTCTCAGTACGAATGAGGCCGTGTTGTGACTGGGATATGGCTGATGGCTTTGGCTCTGGCAGGTAAACTATTAGGCTGCTCATGGTGATCTGTGGGGCCATGCTGGGTCCTCACACATGGGCTGTCTGCAGGTGGACAGGCCTCTGAAGGGGAGCTGGTTTTCAGAGCAATGCTTCCCCAACAAGTCCCGGGCCAGGGAGAGACCGAGTGTGTCCAGAGACTGTGCTTTTAACAATAGAAGGAGAGTAACGGTCCTGGGTGGTGGGGTTTGGTGGCTTTTGGCCAGGGCCAGATTCCCAGGTACCACCATGGGCAGCACTGGCAAGATGTGTGATCCCAGGGTGTGAAATAAAACACCTCCATTGCAGGCAAGCTTGAACCATTTACTATCAAGCATGATTTTATTAGCACATCCTCTCCTCTACTGCCACGGCTTATGAAGATGCACCTAAAGCAGGGGGTATAGGAAACACATAGGTGGCAATGGCATGGACATTGAGAATGGTAATGGCAAGATGATGCTTCCTTCAAAACCTATGTCAGTGGGCCAATTGGGACAGGTGTGACCCTTTACGGTGCTGCAATACACTAAAGTGGATGTACTGAACTATAGTTTATACTAAAGACAGACCCTGAGCTACTTTAGATAACTGAAAGGTCCCCCAGGAACCAGACAGAGTTGTCAAGGGAATTTAGGGCTTCCAGATGCACTGAGAGCCCCAGAGCATGCAGAGCTTTCAGCAAGGAGTAACTTACTAATGCATGTGTTGCTACAAGCCTGGTGTGATACTCCAGAACATCGCCTGACTTGGTTTGTTGTGCTTTTACGTTGCTAGAGTAAGAGGGCTACTGATCTGCCTGTTGGAGGAATTTTGTCACATGAATTTTATGGACTGTGGTAAATAAGTGTTGATATTTTTCTGAATTAAAATTGAATTTAAATATAACCCTTGTCTCTTGCCAGTTGGGATCATGTGGCACTGACTTGTGGAGACTGCCTGCAGTTCTATTTATTTAGTAAAATATTTTGGCAAAGCTCTGGCATCCTGTTTCCTTGCTGTGAGCAGAGAGAAGAAAGTAGTTAAAGCAGCACAGAACTTCAGCACAGTCACAAGGTTACACTTAGAAGCAAGTAGTTGACTACAGCTAGTAGCTAGATGAGATTTTTACAAGTTCAGAACAAGTGGCAAACAAAACCACAGAGCAAAGTAATACCCTCAGCAAAGAGTAACTTTGGGAAGCCAAAATGGAGGAGCAAATACAGACAGGATCAGTGCTGGGGAGATCTGCAACCTCATTTACCCCTGTCTGGCCCTCTCCCAAGGCATGTGATGCTCTGTAGTGCAGGGGTGGAGAGCAAGAGGGACAAGCTCACTGTGGTTGGCTACAAGACAGCTGGAAGTAGCAGAGCTGCACCTCTCACCTGTGTTTTGAAGGCGATACTCCCCATAGGGCAGTTTGTTTGCCCACCTGACTGCAGCATCTCTGTGCTGGATGTGCTGAGTAGAAGACTGGCCAGCCTCAAAGGGACAAAAGCTATTATTGTCTTTAAATGTAAGAAATCTATTGCTACATCCTCACTGCAAGGTCTCAGTTGGCAACCTGTGCCATTTTGGGAACACTGACCCATCTCACTTTGCCACCAGCTCATCAGAACCCATACATGGACCCTGAGCAGGGTAAGACATGCCATTACAGTCATGCTCCCAGCTGGTGGTAAACAATGCTCCTTGAAAACATGGCCTAATCTTTGGGGGGTTTTACCCCTGTTGCTTCAATGAGCTGAAAAGCTTCTGCAAAGCCAAGGACCTGGACATCTTTTTCAAATCAGAGCTTACTGGGGGCATGAATTACTAGAACAGAAGAAAAAAGCTGGTGGAAATGGCTTTGCAAGGCCTGGCACTTGCCCAGTGGAAGAGCAACCAAGCGGTCCTGCTAGTTCTGTTCTGGATTGTACAAGCAGGTCGTGCTGGTTCCTCCTGCCCGAGCAGCCCTTCCCAGGGGCTTGGCATGGATGCCCTGATAAACTGCCGAGCACATGCTTTGCCTTTGCCAGCAAATATTTCTGCTGAGGTTGTGATAGCAGAGAGGTGCTGCTTCCAAACTGCTGATTGTGCCCAATATCAGAAAGCAGCTGCACAAGGGGCTCATCCCAGCCAGTGCCACCATCCAGGCACTTTGGGCATCAATGGTCCAGCTCTGCCACAGTACTTGTGCTGTTCGCAGCTCCTCCAGAGCTGTGGGATGCTTTTCCTAGTACTGTAATCCACACTCTCCTGGGAGCACCCAAGTACTTGTGGGTGTTTTCTTCAGGGAAGTGAGGCTGGGACCTGGTGAATGACCAACTTGTGCATCGAAGGAGCTTGAGCTTGCACCTGCTGCAAGTGGAAGTTTGTCCTAAATCTCACAAAGAAAAATGAACTGAAAGGAAAATTTGGTGCTTATCAAGGCTCTGAGGGGGGCAAATAGAAGCTTCCAGGTCCTGAAAAAGATGAGGTGGTGAGGCAAGGGCTGCTGCATCCTGCAGGGTGTGACCCTATCCGGGGCAGAGAGGGGTGCTGGGGTGCTGCTGGCCCTGATGCTGCAAGGGCTCAGGGGTTATGTCGCTTTTTCAAGAACAGGGCTGCGGCAGGAAGGCAAATTCTTTGAAAGAGAGTAAAGGTTTTTACAGCCACTGAAGAGAGGGCTGTGGCCTGGGGAGTGAGGGTCCAGTGAAAAGGTGTTTTGTTGGAACTTGAATTTCTCCTGGGCTTGTGTTGACGCCTGCAGGGCTGGTGCTCCCCCTTGGCAGGGAACAAGGAAATGGAGGAAGCAGATGTGTTGCCATGGCAGTGCAGAGAGCAGCTGCCACCGGCACAAGCCTCCTTTTCTACTGCACTCCCGCCCGCACTGAGAGCCACATCACGGACCGTCTGCCACGAAGGCTACGGCCACCCTGTGACCCCACTGACCCCGGACCAGGGCAGGGGACAGGGGGACTGCAGCACCCTCACCGGTAGCCAGGCTCCCACTGCTGCCCACTAGCACCAGGTTTGCCACTAGGACACTCGGGCCTTTCATTAAAAATAAAAAAAGCCTTCGCTTACTTAAATGTCTTTTTTTTTTTCCCAGTTTCGCTGCTCCAATTCCCAGTAGGTAGTCTTTCAAGAGTCCTCATTCATAAGGGGGCAGGAGGTAAGTCACACTCTCTGGAGGAAGTTACACCTAAATATGAAAAATGTGGCTGCCCAAAATTTGCAGATTCCAGACCTGATTATCTCTGATTATCTCTGTGTCCCAAGTCTTGCAAAATATTTATTGGGGTTTTTTTCCAGAAAGAAAAAAAAATCCTTTAGTGGGCCAGTAGATGACTGAAGTGGTGAGTTTCCCAACAATGGTCTTCCCCTCAAGCTCCTGGAACTCCGAGACTGGAGCACAGGGCACCAAGGGTGCCCATGTGTCACATCTTCCAGAGAGGGCAACAAGCCCTAAAACACCAGGAAGGAGAACGTGTGGCAGAGGCAGGTAAGGCCAGTTGAGGTGCTCCCAGTGTCACTGATAGCTCTCCTTTCCATGCTGCAGGTGTGCTGCAGGTCCTGCCAGGAACCACGGAATCACAGAATATTCTGAATTGGAAGGGACCTACAAGGATCATTGAGTCCCTCTCTTAAGTGAATGGCCCAAACAGGGGATTGAACCCATGACTAACCAGTTCTGTCTGTCTTAGTCTTTGGCCCAGGATATTTTAAACAGGGATTAGAGGATGAGGAATAATTCCTGACTGAACAAATCAGTAGGCTCCAGGGATAGGATGTTTAGTGGTACAATCAGGTACCTCTTCCTCAGACCCCTCATGTGGCACAGACTGCTTACTCCTCCTTCAACTTCTTTCTGCATCCTTTGGTTGGAGGTGGAAGGTGAACAGTAGCAACCATGTGATGCTCAATCCCAAGCAGCTAAAAGGAGGTGAGAAGATCCCTACCCAAATCACTTATGGTCAGATACCACCATCCCTGGATGTTCGAGGCTGTGGATCCCAGCAGTTGGGTGTAACCCTTCATACAGCACAGGCCAGCTGAAAAATTGTTGTCAGGATTTTGGTATGTGCTGAGACACTATCCAAACAAAAGTGAGCAATGTCTCCCCAAGCCAATCATTAATAATATGTATGTGGATGTTTTCCCTTGACAGCAGCACAGTCGAGCCTTAGCCTTATCTAAATCTCATTTAACCAGCTTTCCAAGCAAGTTTTAAGAAGTGGCTGGAAAACACATTGAAATCCATCCATTTGAGCTGTACTTTCATCCATTGCTTGTTTAGAAGTTATGCCTGAGAGATCTGCCTAATGTACGAGCATGTTTTCCTTACACATTGCCTGCCTTGACATTTTTCTATTGGACATCACTCAGCTGTTGGGGATCTGTGATAATGATGATTTAGAAACAAGGCCAACAAGGAATTCAGACAGAGTACAAACAAATGGCCCAAAGCTGCCTCCACTCCAAATGTAGTTCCATTTTTCACACCCTTTTTCTCTACAGCATAGAAGGCCCATAACACTCTGTAAGTACATGTTTACAGTCACTTCAGGCCTCCAAGGGTATCGTGCATGAGAACATCTCTCATTATATAAGAAATGTTACAAGTTTAGGAGCCTTTAAAATGAATGTCATTCATGTCATGCTTCCACTAGGCCTGCAGCTCTCTCGGTGGGTTTTGATCTCATCTTTACATGTGCCTTGGATGTTTGGTTGCCTTCCAAGATAGCAAGACCGATTCCCTGTTTTTTAGTTACATGGTGTCCCCAAGCACTTTGTTTTCAGGTCTTTAATGTATTATTTGCCATGGATGCACAGATAATGCAAGAGATGCCAGATTTATTACGTCTAATAGAGATTCTGTGAATTTTTTCCCTATTGCAATCTTCATGAAGAAGTTTGTTTATTCTACAAAACTTCAAAGCATTCAGATTTAAACATTTTGCTTTCCCTTTTATGGCTGTGAATAAGAGAGGTGAGACCTCAGGGTGTGGGCCTCTTCCAGTGTCACTGACAGGAGCAGATATTACAGAGGCCAGCGGAAACGGGGAACACACCAAACAACATCTTACAAGGGTGAAGGGCAGGGGCTGAGACAAGGAGTACATGGAGCAGGGCTGCTCTTGGAGACAGCAGGAGCTGAGAGGCCTCAGTCCTCACACAACACTGGCTTGTGCAGCAGGGGATGGGTAATGGTCCCTCTCCAGATTATGACCCTTTCTGTGGAGAAAAAGTAGAATTCTTTGGAGATTCTGCTGGGGGCAGGGTTGGAGAAGCTTCTCTCTTTCCCTTGCTAATTAACTCACTAAGCACACACTGAGCATGATACCAGCCTGTGCCCCATCAGAGGGGCTGTCTGGTCCCGAGTGTGGGACACTCAAGCCAGGAGGGCTCCCCAGGACAGCCCCTGCCAAGGCTCAAGTTCTGCATGGAAGTCAGAGCTGGTACCCAGCCTCTCACTTGCTGTCCTGCACATAGCCACCCTGTGACTCGCTGCCATCTCCGTCTCATCTTTGGCATGGGTAGAGCATTTAAACGAGTTTGTCAAGCTGACAAGAGGAGATGTAAAATACTCTGAGGTCCTCGAGTAAATCCACTAATAAAATAGCCTGTTAGTGCTCTGCATCTCAGCAAACTTCCCTGAAAATCTTCCTGACAGCTCTGTGTAAGTAATGCAGGGGTGTATGCAGCCAGCAGTGTTTGTACAGGGCTTTTCTGCTTTCCAGGTGACACGGATGCAGATTTGGTCCAGCTGACAGTTACATATACACCAGATAGTAATTATTCTGACATGTAAGTCTCTCAAGGGGGTTTGCAGCTGAGTGAAGTTTCCAATCAGTGAAGTAAGTAAAGCTAGCAGGTGACACAGCACTGCAGGAGCTTTTGGCAGTGTAGATGCATCCTTTGTCAGCAATACACCAGTTTGGTTTTCTTGGTTTTAGACTTGCTTCCCCTCCCTTCCTCTTCTGCTGTTGGAATCCTGTCTGTGTCCAGCTCTTCACTGCCCCATGGAGCTGTGGGGTTGTGGCTGGATCCCATGGGGTAGGAGGGCAGCAGCTGGTGGGGTCAGGGAAAGCAGAATAGGACAGTGAATGGGTCCAAGGCAGCAGGGCTAGGTGGTTTTCTGGGGGGCAGAGCCCAGGTCCTACCCCTTTGGATGTCCCTGCCTGGCTGTGGAGATTACAGCAACCTCAGCCCTAGGGTGTGCACCAGGGAGGGCTACAGGAATCCAGCTGCAAATGGCAGTGCTGAAAGACTGGGTAGAACAGGAAGGAAGTTTTCCAGCTGTCTTGGTTTCTGTTCTTTCTTCAGAATTAAAATCTGATCAGTATCTAGAGGAAGCTCTGATCCTTGATATCATTCCTCTTTAATCTTTCTCTTTTTCCCCTCCATCTGCTTTGAAAGATTCTTTTGTTCCTTTGACTGTTTCCCAAAGCTTCTCCCTGGTTTCCCTATCATTGAGGGGAAAAAAAAAGTTCCAAAACCAACAACAACAAATTAAATAAATAACCCAGACTTACAGGAAAAGGTCATCTATTTTTGAACTTCCTCTGCCTAACTTTATTTCTGACTCCTTCATTTCCCAGTGTCTTCTGCCACCCACATCTGGGCTTGGGCACATTCACAAGCAAGGCTAGAGGGGTGCAGAGTAGGAGCCTGTGGGGACCCTGCCAGGGCATGGTAACCTTGCTACCTCCAGTCAATGTATTCCCCCCAGGGAGTTGGGAAAGGGAGGCTTTTGCTGTTGTTAAAAAGCAAAGGAAGTACCTCAGCTAGCCAGGAAATTCTCTTATGAGCAGGGTACATAAGCAATAGCTCAAATGCTCACCAAATCAGAGTACCCAAAAAACCATGCCATAAAAGCAGCCTGCTATCACATCACCCTAATGGGAATGGGAGCGCAGTATTCATAAGCTGGTAACATAAAAATGAGCAACAGGTAAAATGAGGAACTACTGTATGTCTCTGACTGTTTTTAAGTGCTTGCCTACGTAATTCTTATTCCTACTTTTGACTTCTATTTTCTGCAAAACCATTTTTTCAGGCAGGACTATCATGGCTCATTCGGTGAGTGCCTCACTTCGATTTGCCTTCTGCAGCCCTTTCATATTTGGATCCTCTGTTAATAAACAGTCTCTGCTATTTACCTCCCTGGGGGACTATGAGAGAGCCTGCAGTCAAGGGGGATTGAAAGCATCATCTTTCCTCTGCCACTGAGCTGGAAAGAGAAGCCTCCTGCAAAGCCTTTGGGACACAGTGTTTGTAGGAATCTCACCTCAGATGAGGCCAGAAATAGCACAGCGATGAAATGATGCCTGAAGAGACCATGGACACAGGTGGCTGCTGGAGGAGGGCTTGGCCAGAGGGACAGCTTCTCCTCCAAAAGCTGCTGCAGACATATCCTGCACCTCTCCTCCTTCATGCCAAGAGATGGAGAAATCTCTCTCAGTTGCCACAGGAGACTTACGTAGAAGTAAGAAGGTGGATCTAAAAAACAAGCTACAAATCAGGACTAAAGGGTTGTACCTTCCTCCTCTGTTACTATGCAGAAGAACATCAGAACTGAAAGGCAGATTATTTTCTGTGAAACAAATTGCAAACAACTGCAGGGCTTCAAGTGCCTGATCTATTTATAATAAAACCAGTGGGAGGTTTAATTTGCTTATTTTCCTAACACTTAATAAAATATCTGGCAAACAGAAGTGATAAAACCACTTATGTTAAAAATTTTGTATTTTCACTTCTTCAACAAGCATTTGACTGTAGGCTCTGCTCACCCTGGGAGACCAAAATTTTGGAGAGTTGAAAAATAAACACATAAGCTAAAACTTTGTGAACACATTATTTCATGACTTATTTCTTGTCATTAAAAGCCAATACCCTCAGTTCTTCCAATATGATTTCACATCACTTTAATGAAGATTCAAAGAAATAAAGAAGGGACAGGTCTTTAATCCTCTTCCACTGCAGTCAGCAGAGCTGGTCCCAGTGGAGCCATTTACTGTGGGAGTTTCTATGAGGAAGCCCTGAAACAAGCTGAAACTCTGCTTGGTGAAGGTGACATTTCTGATGAACATCTACATTCACAGAAGCCTACAAACCATTTCACAGTGCCTTTGAACAAGGCTGGGAAGAGGAGGATGCGGAGAAGGTGTGGGTAGTACATTCCTCTTGACATTTATTCTCCAAGTCCTTCTATAATAATCTAAAAATGCAGTTGAGCTTATTGGAGAGGTCCAGGCAGGCTGGGGGCCTGGCAGTGCAGGACGGATTTGGTTCACAGGCAGCAGGTGGGCAGTGGGATGGCTGTGACCACTTGCTTGACTTTGGCAGCCCTGGGTTCCCCTCTGGGCAGCACAAAGCAACACTAAGGGAGCCGTGCCCAGCCGAGCCCTTGCTGCAGCACACAGCTCAGGGAAAACGGCACCTGGGAGAAAAATACATACATTTATTTGTTGGCATATATTTTAAATGTATGCAGGACCTTGAGCCTTAGAAGCAAGAAAGAGAATGAGAAGGATTTAAAGATCTATGCTTCTACCATGCATGTGATTTGTGCACACATTTTCCTTTCTGTGTATTTTACAATAAGACTTATAAAGAATGAGGGACTTTGCACTAAAGGTGCTAAGGGCCATGGTGTTGCTTACTTGTAGGACCAGCTGTGTTGGTGCAGATTAAATCAGAAAGGCAAAGGCAGGTGTAGGGCATTCCCCTAGGATCAGTGCTGTGCTCAAATGGCTCCCCCCCAGCTGGGTACCCAGCTCCCTGCCCTGGATGGCATATGCAGTCCATGCAAACGGGACCCTTCGGGCCTGAGGAATGTTTTTGTGGAGGATGTAGCTGTCCTCTCAGGATAATCTCTGGGTCTGCATCCTACTCTGGAGGTATGTGTTCTATATTCCTGCTGCTGGGCACTCTCTTCCCTCATCTGTGGATCCCACCTCCCACTCACAGAGTCCTTCCCATGCATTAATCCCTGCTGCTGGCTGCCTTCAGTATATGGGCTCTGACCTTTGTTTGGCTTTCTGTAGGAAGCTGGAGCAGAAGATGGAGGATATAGTTACAAGCTTGTGGTGATGCTGATGGGGAGAGTTAATGTCTCCTGGGCACTGAATGCTCTGTGGTGTGTGCTGCAGTGCTGGCAGCCACTAACTAATGAAGGTGCATGTAACTGAGAATGAGCAATCTCAAGGATGGGCAGGGTATCCTACTGAGGAAACGGAGACCCTGTGTGTGAGGGGGTTTGGTTATTTTTTCTGTTGTTGTTCATGTGCTGTGCTCCCATAGGATTGGTTTTTCTGCTGACCTGCTTTCAACTATTGGTTCCCACAGTATTCAACATTTTTCTAATGCAAATGAGCCCCTTCTCAATGTCTTCTTTGAACTGCACAATACTTGGGAAGTTCAGAGAAACACGGATGCCTTGAGGGCAGGGAATTTTTGAAACCCCTATGTAAGTAGCTGATGATCAAATCCCTGCAAGTTGTTTGTCTGTATCCTGGTTTCTCTCATTCACCTGACATTTACCCACACCCTCTATCAGTGTGGCAGTGGCTGAAAGAGGCATCTGGTCTGTGTCAGCTTTTATCTGCCCTTTTTCTACCTACTGCGCCTCATTACGTATGCTCACTAATTCAATTCAGATTTGAAAGGAAATACATGAGAAATTAACTGGCAAGGCATCAGCAACTGCAGGAACTCCATGGGAGAAGAAAAAAATCCATGAACTAACGGACTTAGTGGCAATGCAAAACATGGCTGCAAATTACTTCAGTACATGTGAGTCTGAAAACAGAGAGAGGATCCAAGAAATGGAAAGGAGGCGGGAGAAAAATATCTGTCAAGTGGCATTTTTCTTGCTCCTCTCAAGGCTGTAGCTGGACTCAGCACAGTAAGGCATCCTGCAGATTAGGCACCACCAGGACAGCACAGTGGACACAGTACTCAGTCATGCAATGGCAAAGCACATCAGACTCGCCCACGGTGGAATGGAAGCTGCCACCAGGATCCAGGGCATGGTGCCAGCAATGTCCCCAGACCCTGGGAGCACCCGAGGCTGCATCCTGGGTGACTGCATTCCCCACCTGCCTGTGTTGTGGAGAAGGAATGTGGCTGTAAGGAGGTTGGCATGGCTGCCCTTTGCTTGGCACCTGTGAGATGGTTGGGTCTGAGTAATTACACACTTTGGGCAGCCTTACTACAGATATAGAGACAGCTCCAAAAAAGTACTCTACCTAATTACAGATTTGAGTGGTTGATGTCAGGATTAAAACCATAGCTGCTTCCCCTGGAAGATCTGTGATGCCACCCAGTTAGCAGGAGTCCACCCCAGCCCGGGAGCACATGTTGTGTTGCAGCTGAGGGTTCCCTCTTTCTTTCTTTCTTTCTTTCTCTCTTTTTTCTCTCTCTTTCTTTTCTTTCTTTTTAATTATCCTTTTGTTTTGTTTTATTTTTTTAGACAAGAGACATAAATATTCCCTAGCACTCAGGAGCCATATCTTTTTTTTGTAAGACTAGATTTCTGTTACCTTAATGTTTAGGGCAGTTTCCTAAGAGAGCTGTGCTTACACAGACCTTCTGCCTCTTGCTGGTAGCCAGTGCTATCAGCTGGGACTCCCAGACTGCCCTCAAGCCAGGGGATGGACTGGGGATGCCACAGAGGGATGCCAGGCACAGCCCAGGTGAAAACAAAGCCTGTTTAAGGTTACAGATTCTGTGCTGCAGGTCTGCCATCAATGGGGAGAGCACTTCAGCCAGGAGAAATACTGCTTGCTTTTACTGAGGTTTGCTTTGGGCCAAAATGGAGGAATCAGGTACCCATCGGCTGTCGGGATTTGGTTCCACTGCCCAGAACCGCTGTACAAATTGCTGACAGCATGAGGTAAAGAGACTCTTTAAATAACTTGGCTGAAAAGTAGCCCTAAATCAGCAATTCTTACAGTAGCTCTGTGATGTAAGGTCACTGTGAATTGTTCTTTTATATCTTTCTGATTATAATAGCAACAGCAAAATTTTTCTTGGTGTGTTGTTTGGTTTTGTTTCTTAGGGGGAAAAAAAAAAAAAGATGGACCAGCGTTCTGCAGGCGCTGTGGAGATAAGCAGGTGTCCTTGGCCACAAAATGAAATCTCTTGTTTTCTTTCTAGTCCCTTTTCCTGGGGTGCTTGCCCAGCTCAGCTGGTGAGGCTCTCCATGACGAGCTCCAGTCTTGTGTGTTAGGAGGAGAGGCAGTGAGGGCTGAGCATGGGGAAACTTATTTCCTGAGAAACTCTTCCTGACTGACACACTGGATCAGGAGTCCTGACATGGAAGCTATTGTGGCATGAGGATTACAGTTCCTGGAAACCAGCTGGCCTCCAGAGCTGGGCTGTAGAGCCACCAGCCACATGGCCCACAGGGCATTCCTGTGGTGTCAGCGTGGTCCAGGACAGCACTGCCGCTCCTTCCTCTCCCTGCAGGTTTGTGACAAGTGCCTTGGGGCGATGGCGAGCACAGAGGCAGCTGGAGCTCAGCCATAGGCTCTTTAATTGACTCAAGTGTCCCAGGCAATCCCAGAATCCAACAGCTTCTCTGTCTCACACTGGGAACTGGAACACAGGAAGCTGCAGAGGTTTTTAGACCTATATTGCCATCCTCCCCCTTCCATTCACCCCTGGTAGTGGATTTGCTCATGGCACAACAAGGGGGTTGCTAGCAGTGCCAGCACTGTGCAGTTATCTACATCTATAAAAACCGGTCATATGCCTTGAATGTGACTAAAGAACAGAGGTCAGAACTATTTTACTGTAACTTTGGATTATCCAGAAAGAGAGAGACTTGGATACCAGATATCAATAAGGGGACACAGATAATGCAGCAGGAGCAAAAGAGCTGTCCAGGAGTCTTTAAAGAATAGGAGAAAGAATTTATATCAGACATCTTGGAATGTAAAGAACAGGCAAGTAGAAAAAAAAAGAAAACAAATGCAAATAATTTTCAGTTTCCAGTTCTTTAAAAATTATAATGGTTCAGGTGTGTGATAAGCAGCTACTTTCTTTGAAAAGCAGGCAAAATATTAAATCAAAGAAAAAGGAGAATGTATGTATATATGTATGCACTTTGAAAGCTTCCTGCTGAATTATAAATACTTTCAAATCATAAAATACAGAGCCTGTCAGTGGTTTCTATAGAAGTTTGAACATGCAATTTCACTTGTTCACAGTGCAGCCTGTGTGTGCTATCATTAAAACCAGAGAGGTAAGAAATACATAGAAACATTCTGTAGGTAAAGAAGAATAACAACCCACAAACCTGAGTGACAGACTGAGTAATTATTACTGGGAATCTCAGCATGGATTGGCTTGTGGAGCAGACTTCTCTAGGAACTGGCTTTTATCATGCAGCAGTCAATAGATGAATTGCCAGAGGTAAGGTTCTTCCTTCCCTTGGAAATGTGGAGAAGTTAAAAATGAGAAGGTTCTTCTGTAGCTCCCAGCAGCTGCCCCGCTGCAGTGTAGATGCTGCAATAGGACACTGCTGTCGTGCTGACAGAGGCAGAGGCTTGCAAAGCTCTGCTGTGGGCACCACCAAAAGGAGGACTGCTGGGAACACTTGAAGCTATCTTGGGGTGGAGGGCAGGACCCTGAAGAACAGCATGTTAGGGACTGACAAAGCACTGAAAAGCTGTGTGTTTGGGAGTAGGCAGCCCTTCCAGTGCTTCCTCCATGCCATGTGCCTGGGACGCTTCCTGTAGCTGGAGTAAGGATGTGCCAGGATGGGCTGTCACAGCTGTGGAGCTGGGGAGGTCTATGGAGTGAAAGATGTGGTCCTTGCAAGCAACTGGTTAACGACAGGCAGGAGAGCAAGGGAAGCTGAGGTGTCATGACACTGGCAGAGCAGAGCCAGGCTGGCAACGGGCAGAGCTTTGGGCAGAAGGCTCTGCCCATCCTGCCAGGCAGTCCTTGCTGGAGCCAGCGAGCCAGGACCAGCAGGGAACAAGCCTGGATGTTGCCCCACCTACAGTGGCAACAGCTGCTGTTACTTTAGGGATCCAGGAAGGGTGCTGAGGTTGCAGAAGCCTTCCTCCCATGGTGGAGGATGCAGGATGGGGAGTGGTCTCACTGGTCTACAAAGCCTCCACTTATGGTCACAGTGATAGTCCAGCTGTGGGCTGACATCGTGGCCCAGTCCCATTCCCAAGAAGGTGACTGGAAAATACAATCGCATGAACTGCAGGCAGCAAAGAAAACTTTCTAGCAAGAATTATATGACTGAACCTCAGCTCGTGGTGGTTGTCTGTCATTCAGGAAGGGAAACCATGTCAGGAGGTGGAGACAGGGTGCACAGAGCAGGAGGAAGGTACTACATCTGCAGGCACAGCATGAGGAACAGAGGTCTGCCCAGGAAGGAAGAAGAGCTGTGGGCAGCTCAGTGAAGGTGGAGGAGGAAGCAGTTCTGACGGAAATAGTGACCTGGATTCCCAGATCTTTGAATTGCAGGAAGGCTTGGAGTCTAATTGAGCAGCCAGGAAAAAAACAAAACCAAAACAACAAAAAAAACCTCAGCAGAAACTCAAATTAGAGCCTGAGTTAAAACTGGAGGTCCTTCATCCAGCAGAAAAGCTTTCTGGATGGAGAAAAAGGGTGGCACCATCTGAGAAAACAACTTTGAGCTCAAGTTGTACAACAGTAGAGGCTTTCCAAAGCACTGGAAAGGAATTTAGTTGAACCAGCAGGAAGTTCCTCAGTGGGACAATATAGAGGAGCAGACCTAGGAGGCAAACCTCAACGTGTGGCCAAGGCAGGTGGACACAGTTACATTGCCCTGGAAATCATAGAATGATTTGGTTGGAGGGCACCTTAAGATCAACTTAATTCTATGGATACTCCTCTTACATTACTAAAGCTGTGCAGCCTCAGCAAGTGGGAACTGGGTCATTCAGCAATTATACATCATTATTACATATAATCATATCATATGGGCATCTTTTATTGATTTCCCTTGTTGATAAAAAGGAAGCAGTTTGAAATGAAGCCATTAATACAGGGAGATACATGGACTTCTAGCAGCAATGTGTGGAAATATAAATAGAGTTCTACAAGGGAAAAACCTTCCTCCTCTGTAGAGTGTTCATGATGCAGGTCCAGAAAGGCCTTAAGACAAGGGGTCTGAATGACTGAAAGGCACACGCTGCAGAACACAGAACTCTACAGTTTATTGATGCAAACTCTCACGTGGATGCGCCTGCAGTGACTAGAGATATTTCCATGTGTCTAGATTGCCCTTATGGATATAAAGAGCAAGTTAAACCTGGATAATGTTATCTGGATTCAATACACATTAGAGTCAGCTGGTTTAAAGCAGTGGCCTGAGGACAGATCTCTTGCCTTTCCTGCTAGCAGGATGTGCAGCTCAGAGCAAAGTCCTTCGATGCAGCCACACTGCCACCAGCCCTTCTGTGGGTTAACCGGCAAGCTTCCTTCTTTCTACCACCCACGCTTCTGGCAGGCAGGTAATTCCTGTCACCCAGTCCTGTGCTCAGGGCAAACTATGCTTGCAAACTGTAGCCAGCCCAGCACCCATGTGTGATGGACACCTTCCTGCTCCAACCTTGCTCAGCATGGTCCCTTCCACACCTGCCTATGCACAGATGACAAGCTGATGGAAATTGGGGTGGGGTGAGTGTTCATTTCCCCAGGCTGGGTGCCAGAGCAGCAAGCAATAGTGCTGGGGAGGAGTGAAGGGGGCTTTTACTTATGTGTGTTCAGAGGAAGCTGCTTGTGCTGTTCCCTTTCAGAAAGCATGTGGAGATACTGAAGCTGCAGCTTTGTGTGACCCCAAGGAAACGTCCAGAAGTACTGAGGGATCCATCAGCTGTCATCAACAGACAGACAGACATAGCTGAGGTGGGTGACCAGCACAGGCAGAGTAATGCAACTTGCAGAGACCTGGCCAGCAGCACAGTGCTGGTAATAAAACACCTTAGTGAAAAATCACTAGTAGGTAGCACTTCACCATTAAATGCTTTTACTAAATGGGTGAGTGCTTTCTCATCCCTCACACAGCACCAGAGGGGGTGACGCTGCTCTGTTCAGTCACTGCAAAGCTGCCTTTGATAGCATGGAGTAGCACCCAGTTTTCACCCGTCACTGTGGAAGTATGGAGAGATCCTAAAGAGAGAAAACAAAGGATCTAGGAGCTGTAGCTCAGTTGGAGAGAATTCCTTGCTCATGCTTTTTTCCTTTTCTTCCTGATGATCTCTGAACTAGTATATCTTGTTCTCCACTCCCACCTCTCAAGCTGCAGGTCCACAGTATATCCTTGAATGCCCCTCTGCTCTCCAGCTACTGTTTCTGCAAGGACCAGTCTCCTGAGGCTCTGCACTGTGTCTGGCAGCTCACGGGAGAAAGAATCTCATCTGTTTGTGGGTTCAGATGCTCAGGACAAGCAATATTCATTAGCCCTGGCAGGTAAGGGCACAGCATAGTGTCACTTCTTTGTCTCTGCCCCATCAGATAAGTGAGGCCAAGGGTCTAAATAGGGTAGGTCTAATGGAGAATCTCCCTTGACAGAAGGACTTCTGTGAGCTATGAAGTCTTTGCAATTTCCTTCATCCCTAATTTTATGATAAAGTAATTAACTGTACTCAACTTGGTGTGTGGGGTTTTTTGTTTGTTGGTTTGGTTTGGTTTTTTGTTTGTTTTGTTTTGGTTTGGTTTTGTTCTTTGGTTATTTTTTCCCTTGTGCCTTTTCTTTTACTTTTTCTCCCTGTTAGTCTCTTTAAATATTCAGGTGTGTAATGCTTTCCTGACCACAAACGTCATTCAGAAGGGAAACAGAAGTT
The DNA here is from genome assembly GCF_003031625.1 of Empidonax traillii. Lineage (NCBI taxonomy): Eukaryota > Metazoa > Chordata > Aves > Passeriformes > Tyrannidae > Empidonax > Empidonax traillii. The sequence continues at coordinate 1,426,983 of NW_020955307.1, forward strand.
AAAAACCTGACATCATTCGGAAGTTCGTTCACGGTGTGGGTGTAAACCAGACCCAGCTTTAACAACACCGCACACTTTCTGCTGTGGCTGCCTCTCTTACTGGTAATGGAAACAGGAGAACATTACCTTTTTCCAGAGCATCATCATGAATCCTTGTGAGTAGCAATGATGGTCCTGGAGTGCAGTGCCAGGGTGATCTTTAAAGACGTAAAGCCGTGCCTGCCCGTGAAGAAAGGGGGCTGCACTCTGACCTCTGGCGATGGCAGGCACCAACCCCAAGGTGAAGCCCGAGCTGTCTGCCGTGAGCCGGCCTGTCAGCGCTGCACGGCACGACCCCCCGAGGGCTCTGCGTTCGCCCCGCACCCAGCCAGCCCGGGGCAGGGAGGGCTCGGCCGAGCGCCAGCACTGCCCTGTCCCCGCCGCTCCCCTCGCACAGCACCCGGGTGCCTCCTGCCGACCGGCCGCTCCCGGGGCTCTTCCCAAGGCTCCATCCCCACGCGCCACCTGGTTGCCGTGGCCTCCCAGCGCCCGCTCGGGCCGTGCCCCCGCAGTGCGCTTCGACGGGGCCGGGGGGCGTCCAGGGCGGTGTCCAGGGGGATGTCCCGGCGGTGTCCAGGGGGATGTCCCGGCAGTGTCCAGGGGGGTGTCCCGGCGGTGTCTCGGCGGTGTCCCGCCGTCCCGCAGTGGCACCTGCTGCCGGGGCCGGGCAGCCTAGGGTTTAAACGCCGTTTGCCAGCGACGGGGACCGTTTGTTGCACTCGACCCGTGACCCGCTGGTGGGATTTCGGTTGGATTGCGAACCTGATGCTTTCGTTCCAGCGGGGTTCTGCCTGCCTGAGGATCTGGCCCATTAAGCAAAAGGACAAATGCCTGTAGAAGCACCTTCCCGCAGGCACAGCAGGCGGCTGTGCAGCACTCACTGGGATGGTCTGCACGGGGCCCTGATCCAGGTCATAGAACAGCTGTAGCCTGAGGAGAGTTTACTTCCCAAGCCTGATCATCTTCAAAGTATCTTTGCAGTAATAGAAAGGATATATTTCTCCTTTGCAGTTTTTACTTCACTCGTGATGCAAGAGTGACCTCATGAAAGAAAGAATACTTTCTTAGGACTGGCTGTAGCAGTCATTTTATAAAAGGTATTGGAAGATAGCAGTGAAGGGCTGCAGTCATCTCTGACGGATTTCAGGGCATGGCAGAAAGTCTGTTACTGGTTCCCTTTGTTCTTCCAGATAAACTATTCATAACCAGGGCTCCCATGGCAGGTCCTGAGCCCACTTGGGCCAGGCTATTCCCTGTGGTTGTGGCCAGCCCCAGCTGTTGTGTTACTATGAGGCCATGACTACATTGTTTAATAATTTTGCTTTTGTCTTCCTTTGCAGAGCTGTTAAAACCAGCAACAATCAAGCGAGCAGAACAAGACTGGGAATGCTAAACATGGCACCCTCAAAATCATATGAGCAAAGCAGCCAAAGAGCTTATTTACCCTCACACCCTGGGAACAGCCTCCTAGCGCAGGTGATGGATGATGAAGGATGGGGTGCAGGGCCTGGAGCTTGCTGGAGAGTCTGGGAAGGACCAAGGCTGCTTGGCTGGATGAGCTTGCTGCCAGGTGTGTGCTGCAGGGGGTGGCCTCCTTCCTTCCCCATTTCCTGCAAGAGAAGGTGGGATGCTGGGTAAGGATGTAAGAGGGGGGAAAGAACATGTTAGTGAGCATCTTCCAGAGACATATTTCATTTGCTTTGAGAATCTGTTCTCTCTTTTCTGTTAAGGCATATGGAAATTGACTGTATTGTGGGCTGCAGTCATGTGGATGTTGGGTTTTCTGTTATGACTAAGGATTCAATACTGTGTAGCACCCTATAATGTGGTCTGATAGGACATCTTCAGTTTACCACTGTAGACAAGTTTCTTTGATTGCTTTGTGACTAGTGCAATTGGAAACATATTCCAAACACAATGATGGGAAGAAAGGGAGGCCTATATTTCCCTTCAGTGCTCTCCATGAGATCTATCTGGATCATGTACCCATGCAGTTTTCTGTGGTTCTTTTGCATACAGCTACCCCCTGAGTGAAGTAAAAGTCTCTCTGCTTTCTTGACATAATAGGAGCTATTTCTTCAAGGCATGGGGCTTTCCAGGTTAGTAATAAAATTATTATTGTGTTTCTTAAAGGTAGAGCTTCTACAAGAGTAGTTCATAAACAACAGTGTCATGGGATGTTTTCAGAGCAATGGAAGGTCTGCTTCACTTCCACAGAGATCATGAAAGTCTTGCTGTTAACAATACTCTGCTTCACCTCCCCTGGTTATTCCAGCAGAAGAGACATCTCTTGTGGTCCTGTGTCACATCTGCAAGCCCTTTAGGCTGCTGATCCCTGTCCTTTGTGAAGCTGTGCCAGGCACTGATTTATCAGTGATCCAGCAAAATGCTGCATCCTACCTTAAAATTCCTGAAGACAGAAAATGAATTCATAAGCTTTGGTCTGCAGGTGTCAACACATAAACCTGCCTGTACAGGTGGGAGAGTTCAGTCCTGTCTATCAGTTGCATTCCGTGCTTTCAAAGACCTGTGTCAGCATTTTTCAAGCCTGTACACACTTGAATTGGAACATGAAGAAAACAGTCACAAAACTCAAGTAAATGAACTGATGAAAAAATCTTGAAAGAGCAAAGTGGAGATCCAGCAAATGTCTGATCCATTCTACCATTTTCATACACCACTGATATGATATTCTAAAAATCTTCTGAGCAAAGACACAACTGTGGTGTCCAAACCAGGTGAGATCTGGGAGGTTGGCATCCTGGGGGTCCATGTACCGCACCACTGTAACGTGCGCTGCCCTTCAACAGCAGATTTTGTATTAGCTTTGAGACAAACTGCAAACTACAAAAAAAATATAGCCATGGATCTGCTCCTGAGAGCACAACAAGCTTGTCATGGGTATAGTCACTTGTAGCTCTTTTCCAAATTATCCAGCTCTAGGAAAGGAAAATATAAGGGTCTTGCACTGATGTGATCTCAGTGATTTGAGGATTAGGCTCTGCTAATTGAGTGGAAAGACCACCTCTGCTCTGCTTCTGCTCCCCCTGTTCTTTCTAGGACCATAAAGGAGGAGGTGAGGGCACAGCCTACCTCCTGCGTGCAGGCAAGTGAAAGGGGAGGAGAGCACCCCGTTTTGCTTGTGTTTGCCACAGCCTGGACAGCAGCAGTGTGGAGCTCACCTTGTCCTTCCCCCTCTTCAAACCCAGCAAACTAGGCAAGATTTCTCAGACACTTTCTGCTCACCTAGATTTAGGAAATCCACAGAGGAATAAATAACACAAAAAGAGCTCAACAGGTCTGAATTTAAGGGATTTCCAGCTTTCCCCATCCCCAATTTCTGAAGCTGAGACTTCATCCCAGTTCACTACATGCTTAAAGCAGAGATCAGCTCTTCCTTCCTGTTCATGCAGCTCTGGGAAAACTGGCTATACTTTTGTTCAGAGAAGAATAAACAGCAACCACTGACATGATCAGCTTGTTTCTACCATCATCACTGATCTCGATCTGTCAACTGCTTTTGCTGCTTATTTGTTGGCAAAGACATTCAAACCAAAGAAAGGTCCTTTGGGAGACACAAATACAATTGAAGGAAACATTTGCCTGATGTCTGATGTTACCGCAAAGAGCTGGCCAGTGCACATAAAAATATTGGACTTAGGATGGAAAATTTAATGGGAAAATTTCAGGAATAGGACTTGTGCTTCTCAGTGCCTATCTGCTCCCTGACATATGTTCCAATTCTTGCTGAAAGAAGCCTTTTTCAGTACAGTGGTACCTCTACAGCCGAAAGGCTTTGGGGCTCAGCAAGGCCAGGGTACTAGTCATAGCACCTCCCCTAGTCGTTCCCTGTTTTCTATTCCCAATCCCATTGTGTCGTTCAGACTTCCAGAAATAGACAGCTGTTCCCATTTGAGTAGTCCTGATGTGGAGTACAATTTAAACCCAAGACACCAACCATCTAATCCTTCAGGGAGTTCTTCCTTAGGTGCATTTTGGGTCTTCCCTCTTGCACCAGAAACACCCCAGTTCAGACACAAGCTTCAGCTGATCTGTGCTGCTGCTACTTGTCATCAAAAGAGTTCCTGTCTATGTGTGAAATGAAAGCTAGTTATAAAAGAAGAGAAAAATCTACCCCAAGTGGATTCCCTGGGTTTGGGCACACGGCTGTGGGGCTGTCTTGAACCCCAGGAGATTAATTTCTGGTTATGCAAACAAGCTCTGGATGGAAAATGTTGCCTGCTGAGGCTGGCTACTCCCACCACAACTAATGTGTAGAAACTTGGTGTAGATGGAGGTTGTGCCTCTGGGAAGTATTGTGATGGACCACTGTCAGTGCAGGAAACCTACAAAAAGGGGCATGGTCAGAGGTCAGTCGGGCTGTTTTCAGTGGATTTACTGTAGATTTAGTAACATTTCATTGTTATTTTATATATAGTCAGCTTTACTGATTAGTCATCCAAGCAAAGGGGTTTGCAATGGAAGCTACTGCAGATTAGGAGGACGCTGTATATGAGTACCAGCAGAGCTCACGCCACAGCAGCACCAAGCACAGGGTTGTGTAATTTTGAAGTGAGAGTACCTGTCCCTCACCCTCTGTTGCACTAGCCTGAATTTGTTTTGCAGTGGAACTCATACAGAAAAGATATGTATGGCTGTTTTTGAAGTGGAAAGACAAAAGAACTTGTTGATAACACAAGGACAAAGTGACAAACACAGTAGAAAAGGTGGGCAAGAAGTGTTTATACACAGGTTCAGCAACACATATTCAGATGGGAAGAAGACATTCTGCAGTAAACACAGTAAGACAAGCTGTTCTGGGAGGGAGGGGGAGATAGTGGGGGGGGTAGGGAGTTGAGGGTAACAGCACAGACATAGAGTTTTTTCCCAAGGTTTGGAACTAAAGGAGAGAAATTTAGTATAGGGAAAACCAGTAATACAGAGCTGCCAGTCTCCTCCAGGCCAGTATTGCCACAAAATGCTGTTTGGAGACTAGATAGATATGAGAAGCTTTCTCAAATACTGGGAATCAGGAAAGAGATGGTCACAAAGCTAACTCAAAATGTAATCAGGATGCTGTTCAAGTGGACAGGAGGTTACAGAGCTGGAAATCTGGAGTCTAAATGTATGGATAACAGGACAGCACAGCGTGCAAAAAACACATAAAAGAACACTGCAAACAAGCTTAAAAAAGACTTGGTAATGTACTGATCTCAGAGTCCAGAGGTGTCACTACAGAATAACGAAGTGTGGCCTCACTTTTCCTAACTTGAGAACACACATGCAAATTACTCCAGGCTGCATAACAAGAATGTGTGGAGCTGAGACCATAGAAATGTATAACACATGCCAACCTAGCAGCCAAATGTGGGCTCAAAAGTCACAGAGGGTAGGGGAAGACTCCATTAAGCTATGAGACCTTCTTGTTAAAAGATGAGCAAGATTGGGAAGCACAAGAAAACTGTTAACGTTTTGCTGAGTTCTCAGATCTGAGTCTGTTACATTAATGTTTGAAGTAAAATAACATGATTTTATAATATGTTTTCAACTAGTCATTTGACAGCTTTCCACAGATGGTCTGCAGTATGTGTAAAAATGTAATACAAGTGGAAAATTCCTTTCCTTTATAGCATCCTTATGTGCTCTCTCATGTGCCCACCTCCTGTATGTCCTGCACTAACAGTTTTAAATGTTACAATTTTGTGACCACTGGTGATTTTGTGGTGGTGAGACAAGGCTGGAGAAGTGGAGGCAGAAGAAACGGAGTGAGAAAGAATGATGTTCCCAATAGGAAAACAGAGTGTGGAAACGCAAGGGTCTTGCAAGGAAAAGCAAGGGGGTCAGTGAAGACAGTGTTAGCAGCACTCGGTTTATCTAGGAAAGGGTAGGAGTTGGCTGAGATGCAAGGTGGAGAAACACCCATCAGGAGCGGGGACCAGCATATCTGTAGATGTTAGCTGAAGCCTTTTGGCAGAGGACATGGTCTCCAGAAGGTCCCCCAGGAGATACTTGTGTCCTTCACATGAGAGGAAGGAGTGGACAGGGGTGCTGGAGACTCCCATGTGGAGAGGGCCCGGCACAGATGTGGCACAGAAGGATGAACAGTGTGCCTGGAATGGGGATAGAGGGAGAACACCAGCATCCTGTTCCACAGGTCTGCATGGAAAGAAAGAAGGTGGCAGAGAGGAAAAGCAATTCCATGAGACATGGAGGAATACGACTCCAAAGGGAATTTGCAGTTAATGGCATCAGAAGCAGCAAGACGGTCAGGAGGATGGGGATGGAGAAGTGAGAGGCTGTGAAACTTACTGATGCAGGCACTGGGATAAAGGTACAGACCAGGGTTGTTAGGCTGAGGGTGAAGTTAGCTGTGGTCCTGGCTAGAAGCTCCCATTCAGAGGAGAAGGAAGAAGAAAGGTGGGTAAAGATGAGATTTGGGGACAAGGATTGGTTATAATGTGCTTACCTTGGAGGGCTTGATGAAGGGGCCTGAATGAAAGTGAGATTTTGGAGAGGTAAAAGATTGAGTAGGGCTAAAGGAACAAACTGTTAGGAGGTAGGAGGAGACAAAGTTTCTGGGATATTTGTAAAATCAAGAGCAGAGAATGGAAAATGCTGTTGACTGTGTAAGAGCCAGGGTGGGTGCAGGGGAGGGGCAAGACTGGCTCAGAAGAAGTAGAACTGGAAGAGAAGATGGAGCAAGAGGCGCTAGAGAAGAGAACAGAAGATGTGAGTAGTAGGAAGATAAAGAGGAAGGAAAGAGTACAGCAGTGCAATAAAGCTTTGTGTGGCTGAGGAGTGCAAGAGAAAAGTGGGTGGGAATCAGAGAGCAGACTTAGTGTGAAGGTAGAAAGGATGGAGAGATGGAGTTATTCCAAGGTGGGAGGGAAGGGGAGAGACAAATGAATAGGCAAATTATAACTAATGCAATAATTAGCTGCTACAGCAGTAACTGGATTGTCACCCAAAAAAAGAGGATGAGGCCGGGAGTTTGTGAGTGAGGGGGTGGTATGATCGGGCTGGCAGAGGAGCAGAGGGGGGGCCGAGCCCAGTGGGGGGGCAGAGGCAGCTGGCAGAGAGCAGCAGGAGCAGATGCTGGTGCTGCCGTTCCTATGGCAACATACGAAGTTAAATGCAACAAGTGTAGCAAAGTGGCAGCGTTAGCAGGGGACCCTCAGTTCATTTCCATATCATGCTCCTCAGGGTGGGAGTGGGGCCATGCACCATCCCTGGGTCCCAAGGCAGCAGGGCTCAGCCCCTGCAGGAACCAGCACAAGTTACTGTCATGTTTTGAGGCGAGGCCCCCTCACTGCTGAGAAATTGATGTCCTGTGCTCTGTTTCCTCAATCCTAGGCATCTCAAAGCCCAGCAGAGCAAGAGCTCCTGAGCGTCTTGCCAGCAGCAGGGTGCGTGCCTGCTACACGAGGGGCAGCTCTGCAGTATGTGGGCTCTGCAGGGGGCGATGGAGGAGGGAGGATCCCCCCCCCCTCCATCTGTCGTGCCCATGCACCACGGGGTTGGGGGCTTAAATCCTCCATGCCCTGGCTCACCATGGCCTGGGCAGCTGGCACATAACCTCCAGGCACCTGCAGTGAGTGGGGCTGTCATAGCACAAGGCCAGTCTGCCTACAGCAGGCAGAAAAAGCACGTGTATTTCACAGGCTGGGGCCTTATAATTGTGTTTCTTCACTCATTGATTTTTGGCAAATTTTCCTTTCCTCTCCAATATCTCCTGTAATTAATTGCTTTGGGTCTGCAGCTACTCTACAGCATTATGCTCATGTCCTACGCTAAACAGCTGGAGACAGAGCACAAAGACCAATTCTTCTGTTCAAAGAAGTCGCCTCCTAACGCACTGACACTCCCGACAAACAGAACATCCCTGCAGGGTATCCAGCAAGGATGCTGCTCCGTTTCCCTTTAAGAAGAGACAGCTGGCAGGAGGAGGCTGACCCTGACAGGCCATGCTGTCCGGGCTGCTGCCACCCCCCGGAGCCGCCTGTCTCCAAGGAGATCCACCCGCCCCCCGCAGCAGCGCCCGGGGTTCCCGCGGGATTCCAGCTGCGGTTGGCAGTGCAGCCACGTCCGACAGCAGAGGGAGCTCCGGGAAAGGAAGAGGAGCAGGCGAAGCCCGGCAGGAGCAGCCCCGGGAAGGAGGGAGGCGGACAGGGGTTGTGCAGAGGTAACTGCAGGCGGCTCTGCTGCTCCAGGTAAGGAGCTTTTAACAGCATAAAGGGATGAGGGGGAGCGGGGCCTGCGAGAGGGAGTAGTTGAAAAGCAGCCACCATGGAAACGAAATGCCAGAAAAACTGTAGATATAAGAAGACAAGAAAGAGACACGCAAAGGAAGTGTCTGGGTGTTCTTTCTCTTGTAAGATTTAAGACTTAGGCTAACTTCAGGGTATCTGGTGCTAAATAGCTGTAAGGAGGAGGAGGGTATCTTAGTTACTTGGAGTGTTTTCAGTGTATTTAAACGCTAAAAAGGTCTGGCTTTTTTTTTTTTTTTTTTTAAGAGGAGAATGCCCCGTGTTGAACACTGTTCTCAAGTCAAATTAATTTCAGAAAGTTTCAGCAACATTTTGAGAAACTCTAGTGCCATGAATTCACACCAGCATCAAAGCAAAGCATTGAATGTGCCTTTGTGACAGTGTAAATGCACCCATTGGAAGTTGATGTCCATTTCTGTCACACGGGGGATGACAGCAATACCAACCAGCCACGTCACAGCCCCCATAAAGCCAGAGCGTGGATATGACTCTCTAGCCACAGAATCTGAGCAAGAAAATAAATATTCTGGTCTTCTTATCCCTTGTTCCCTGTGGTCCCGGGTGCAGCACAAGAGTGGGCATGATTCATTCTACAGTCTCCGGGCAACTCAGGGGAAAAATGCCTGCTAATTTCAGTTTTTGATGTCAGAAAGTATAATTAACCTGACAAAGCAAATGTTATTTTGGGCTAAGGCGGGATCAGAGCTTCCTTCTCCCTCTACCTATTTCTAAACTGTGATAAAAAAACCCTGAAACTGTTTGAGGCTGGGGGAGGTATATGTTTTGTGGTGGCTGTACAGTTTTGGCAGTGTTCTGTAATACATAAAAATATTACTAGTGCTGTCCCCAGTTAATTTATATTCAAGGTAAACACAGAGAAACACGATGATTTGGACATCACAGTAACCTTCCCTGTCACTGCACATGTGTGCAATACTCTTCCCTTGTATAAGTCTTTGGAACAGGAGATGAAGCAGGTTTTAAGTTAGTGTGCTGACTGCCACAGTGGCAGTGGATAAGAATCACAAGAATACTTTGAATCTTGAAGGTGTGTAATGTACGAGTGGATAGTGTGATGCTAGATCGACGGGGGATATTTAATTGTAGAAGCTTGAGTGACTGGAATGCTTTGGTTTAATGTCACTGTATTTGAAAAAGTATTGAGAAGAGGATTTCAGAGGTGAAGTTATATCATGTTGTTGCTATGTTTTCCCTTGGGTAGAATCTCTAGAATGGAGCTATTGATTTTGTTTGATCTATAATATATATATACACATAACTAGCAGAATGTGCTGCAGTTAAAGTGAAAAGATTAATATAGCCATTTCACGAAAAAACTACTTCTTTTAGTGCTGTGCTGACAAGTTTGGATTCCGTAGGCTTCCAGACGTAAAAAAGCAGCTCTTTTGCAGTTCTTGAGGTGGGAAAAGAGCTCGAAGTCCCTCTGATTAAGGAGCTCCATTTTAAAATAAGAGTTCTATGCTCTTCTTCTACAGAGTGAATGGTGGTTTCTTGGCTCCGTGGCAAACAGGAACGCAGAGAGAAGATGCAGCGTGTAAGAAATAAATGATAAATTAGTCCCTTATCCCTTTTTTTTCTGCTGTTTTTGCCTAGTCTTCCTCAACGTTTGGTGTTTTTTTTTCTGTGATCTAGCTGGGTGAGTCCTTAATCTTCAAAATCATTTGAACGACTGGAGATCAGTCATTTGCAGGCTCTGAGCATTTTGGTGTACGTTCTTTCTTTTTTCTCCTGCTGCTCAGAAGTCTTTGCCCAGCTGCGCACCTCATTACACCCTTGTGGCTAGGCTATTTTAAGAAAACTTCTTCTAAAGGAGTAACAAAATCAGCAAGCTCTGACTATTGTACCTGTGTGATTGGGAAGTAAAGGTTAAGTGCTAGCACAGGTAGAGCTCAGCAGTCTGAAGATAACTGGTTTGCCATTTCTTTAAAGACCACCATTGTCCTAGATCCAGGTAGGGCACTTAGGGTTTGTGTCAAGCCATTTGCACATGGAGGCACTGCTATTTCACTGAGAAAACCACTTGAGATCTGAAGGGGGGGAAATAGCTTTCAGGCATGATTTGAAGAAAGAAATAACAGACTGATATGTCCCAGGGGGAAGGCAGGGAAATTGTTCTGGTGAGCAAGGCTGGACAAACTGTGACAGCTGAAAGCTTCCTTTGGTCTTACTCTGCTAATTCTGACTATGACAGGTTTTTAATTTTTATTTCCTATTCAGTCCTCATGCTTAGCATTTAATGTTTGTGGAAACCATGATGAGCAGAAGAGGTAGAGATCATAGAAGTAGTAAGGTGCAAAATTAGGAAAATAGGAAGAGCTAAGTAGATTAAGTGGACTAACACAAAGTAACTCTCCCCTCCCAGCCCACTGGCTCTAAAGAGCTGAAGGTACTCAACACCTCAGTGGTGGTTCTTACCTGGTGCACTGCTGAGCTGGAATCTGAGTATGAAGATGCTGTGTTAGCAGGCACTACATCTGACTGACACGGGCTCTATTTGGATTGATCAAGCAATGCACAATCTTATTCCTGCTTCTGCCAAATTCAAGTCTTGCTCAGGCAAGCTGCAGGGCAGGTTTGCCTGCAGCACAGTTTCCTGTCTTCCTGCCGTGCCTCACTCTCATATGTTGCTGTGTGTTTTGTGAATTTATAGTCCTTCACTGATAAGTACAGAATGAAACAGATTTGCCATCTGTTGGTATATCCACTGGATGAAATGTGAGAACTCGTGAAAACCAGGTCTTCTGTGTAATCAGAAGCAGCCAGCATGCGTTTTTCCTGCCATCACTTGAAAAACTTTGCTGAGCTGCAGTGGGATGACACAGACTGCTTACAATTAACACCATCACGGCTGCTGCTCTTGTTTCAAAAGACAAAGGTACTTGCTAAGAATAAGGCCTCATCCCCCAAATCTCTGTTCCATGTTTAGACAGCCACATTGCACGTTGGTGACTGCATTTGTATTATCACAGATTAAATAGAACTCGTGAGCACATTGTGGAGTTCTGGACATAATTAGGAGGAAGAAGAAACTGCTGTTTATATAATATGGTTATTCTCATGATGATTAAGACATAGAGGGCCCTTCTCTTTTCAGCACAAAGACAAGGTAAGGAGTGATATTTTTCCAGCCAGGAATTTCAGAAGCTGGGAGAGTCCCAGCTCTGGAGCAGAGCAGGCTGGCTTACAAGGCCTCCAAAGGTCACTGTGCTTGTAGCGCAGAAGCTGCTGTGCCAGGTGTTTGAAAATAAGCATAACAGTGAAGTGTCTTCAGAAAAAGTGGTAACACAACATGATAGGGACAAAGTTTTGCAATGCTTTTTACAGTGGAAAAACATGCTTTTTTGTTTTTCTTCAGTATCTTTGGGATTGTTAGTAAAATGGTAGTTAAAGGAGGATTGACTGACATAACTTAGTTGGACTTTTGAAAGCTTTGACTTTGTGTCCTTGTGATGGGGCAGACTGAGCAGTGCTGCAGTGCAGCATCACAGCCCTTGGGTGACAGGCTTTTCTTCCTCTCCTCTCTGGAAGAGCAGAGGCCCTGAACCCCTCACCCCATGATTGACTCTCCATGCAAGAGGCTCAGCCAGATGTGGGCAAACACAAAGCAGGCCCTTGCCAACATCATCTGACTGCAGGGCAATGAAACAGCTGCCAACACATTGCCTAATTTTGCCTGGAAAGTCAGCCTCACTGCTGCTGTGGCAGGGTGCGTGACACAGCGGGGGCACCAGTGGGTGAGAGGATGAGTGGATGGGAAGTGGCAGATGGGGGCTGACAAGTCTGACTGGATCCCCAGCCCCATCTCCCTGCCCATGTCCTGGATGAACACCACAGGCTGAACTGCTCAGCACTTAGAAACCCTTTTCTTGAGAACAGGTGGCCAGTAGCCAAGTGAAATGACTCATGCATCCTTCTCCTTATTTCAACCGAGGTCTTCCCCTTCAAGCTTTGCCCATTCCATGAAGACAAATTGCCCTGTTTCTGGAGAGGGGAAAGTCAGTTCCCTGACTTCTATGTAGCCATCCACGCTTCTTCCCAAGTAACTAGCTCCTTAACTTCTTAATCATAGAATAGTTTGGGTTGGAAGGGACTTTTAAAAGGTCATCTTGTCCAATCTACAATATTAAGATTCCCCTTCATCTTAAATTTGCTTGGGAGAAAAATTTGTCAGCCCACTCGAAGCCAGGACTGAAATATTTCCTGGTATGGAATTTCCGCACTGTTTTCCAAGAAACCACTGGCACTCTCTATTTTTGGCACTGGCTCTTCCTTATGTTCACCTTCTGATGGTGTCCCTTTTGCACCTGGCTCCCTTGGAATGAACTTGGACACCCACTGGACAACATCAAGCAGGCATACTGAGATGCATAGGACAGCTGTTTGAGTGAAAGAAGGAAAGAACTGGAAATTATGTCAGAATAAATTGTCAGCTTTCAGCCTGGCCAAAGCTGTAACTCTGTTAGGGGGCTGATTTTTCTAAAATTTTTAAATTATGTGAGAATGGGAATAACAATAAGGTTGAAAAATATGACATATTTGGCTAGTCAAGGTTATGGAATTTGAAAAATTGAAACTAAAATGTAGTTGTAAAAACAAACAGGATTAATTTATCCTGTGAGGCATATGGCTGCATTGCTATTGCTTGTTAATGTAATCACTAATTCAGTCCTCTGAGCTATACATCAAAATAACAATATTAGTTTATTTTAATTATAAAGGGCCAGCATCAAAACTGTGCAGGCAGAAAGAAGCCGTTTCCCCCCCCCACTGCCTCTGTTTTCCTGGCATCTCTTTTATCACATGAAGTAACTTGGAGTTGGCTGATTTGTACTTCTGCTGAAACAGCCCTATAGACTACAGCAGGATAACAGAACAGCTGGAATGTATATTTGCCACAAATGGAGCCCTTTCAGGTTTTTAACTCCCCTCCTCTCTCTTCTGTCCCACCTCAGCATGTCTGAGGTAATCAGAGCCAGAAACAACAATCTAGAAAGAGCTGCCCAAAACCACTCAGGCTTGAGCCCAGGGAAGACCAAACCTGACACAGTGGGAGAGGTCTCTGCTAGAGAAGTTTGAAAGGGAGGAATGTAGAGAGTTTTAAATTAAAACTCCTTTGTGTTACCTTTAAATACATATCAAAACAAGTAAAAAAGAAACCAAAACAAACAAGTAACCCAGCGTATGTTCTGTAGGAGGTAAGTTCTTCACACTTGTGTTTGTCCCGTCAGAAAGGGAATCTTAATTGGATCTGGATCTGCCCAGTTCCAGGTGTCTTCTCTCTCAAGTCCCCAGAGCTATTTGTTTGTTTTGCTGGTGTGCCTCAGCTTGGCAGTGTGTCTTGATTGCTGAGTGAATGTAGATTCAGCCAGCTCTGACCAGCTCTGGCATCTGAAAAAATCCTTTTTCTTCCGCTTGAATTTCTCTGCCAGCTGCCTTTGAGTCAGGATTTCCCAGCCAGCAGCTCTTGTTATTATCTGTTTTCACTTGCCTTGATGTTTACCAGATTGGACTGCTTTTATCTCTGTCTCCCTTGCTGTGGAGCCCCAGTATTACATACCCTATGTGGCTTGGCCACTGGGTCAGAGCAGAAGTAAATAAATAGATAATAAATTCACCTTATTGAAGAAACAGTAAGGTCTAAAATGCTGGCCAAAAGTAACATAATCGATGATAATCTCAGTGAAGAAAATAACTAAAAGGCCAAATGAAGATATTAAAAATCAAAGCTTAAAATAATTGACAGCTCATTAGACTAAATTTGAGCTCTGCTAAAATTCTCCACCAGATGAAAACTCTGGTATGAAAATAGTGCTGAACAGCTGAGAGCAGGACAAGCTGGCCTGATTTTCTCTGGTCTCAGAAGTGAATTGCTGCTAAGAAGTGCTTTTATTTGTAGCCTTAGATACTTCTGTCATTTAGACCAGAAGGTCTGATTAAAAATGCATCTAAAAATATAAAGGGGAGATTCTCAATCTTTAAAGGGCCATAAAGCTATTTTGAACGAGCTGTAAAAGATCAGTTCCCATCTCCTCCAGTTCCTAGAAATCATGGTGAGGAAATAAAATTTGGAAAAGATGAGTATCTTTTTTTTATTTTTTTTTTAATTCCATTCTTGATCAAAACCAATGTAGTTTTGAACATAATAGGTTACATCTAGTTCTAATTAAAAAGACACGCAGATCTGGTCAGTTGTCGGGTCAGTGTTCCACAAGTACTTCAGGATATCGATGTTTTTTCACTTAAAGGAGGGAAAAAGTTTCTAATGGATTTCTGGGTGGAGATCAGGGTCAGTTCGGCTTCTTCCTCAGCCTGCTGTGTTCAGCCTCTGGGGCCGTCGGGGAGGGATCCGTCCCTGCAATTTTTTCTCCCCCCAGGTAATATTTTAGTAATTAAACCACGCAATTTGAACTTGTGGCTGTTTTATTTACCTCACGCACTAGGTTTCATTTACCTGCACAACGAGAACAACCCCGTGGCTTTGCCACCGGGCGTTTTCGCTCCCGCTGCGCCCCGCGGACACCTCCCGGCGTCCCCGCGCGGGGACCGGCCTGACCCCCGCCCCGTCCCTGAGGGCGCGGGGCCCGCGGGCACCTGAGCGCGGCGGCTGCGCGGGGGGCGCGGGGCGGGCGGGGCTGGCCCAGCCCGGCCCTCCCCTCCCCTCACATGCGCGGCGCCGCGGGAGCCATTGGCCGCCGCCCGCCCGCCCGGCCCCGCCGCCGCCGGCAGCCGGTGCTGTCCGCTCGCCGAGCCATGCGGGTGCGCGTTGCAGGGCGCTGCTAGGAGCTGCCCGGAGCCGCTCGGAGCCCAGCCCGCCCGCCGCCCCCTGCTCTGCCCGCCGCCCCCTGCTCTGCCCGCCCGCATGGCAGCGCCGCGGCAGTGACCGCGCGGAGAAGGTCTGCGCTCCCGCCGCACTCACGGCTCGGTTCGGCCGGGCGCTCTTGGGGTCCGCAGCCCGCGGAGCCCTCCCTGAGGTGAGGCAGGCACGGGGGGCGGGCGGGCGGGCAGGCGGCGGAGGGGCCGCGGGGAGGGGGCGGCATCGGCACCCGCACCGCTCGCTCCCCGCGTTTTCCGTCGCGCTTCTCTTCTCCTTTTTTCCTTTTTTTTTTTTTTTTTTTTTTTTTTTTTTTTTCTCCTGCGTGCAGACCGGCCTGGGCTGGTTCGCTGGTGCTGCTGCCAGCGCCGGTGTGGCTCAGGGGCGCAGCTGCCGGTGGGACGCCGAGGGGCGGCTGCGGCTCGTCGCGGCGCTTCCCGCGGGATGCGCATCCACGCAGGACGTGCCCGCGTGTGCGGGGGGCTAGTGGAGACAGCGGGGCCGGCCCGGCTGCGGGTCTGGGAGTGCAGCGTGCTGCTGGGGAATGCAGATGGAACAGCGAGCCCCTTTCGAGGCCATTGGGGTGGGATCCGGCCTGGGTGGGGGCCGCCAGCTGTGCGGCTTTTGTGTGGGGTCAACTGTGCTTGGTGTTGCAGCACACGCAGATTAAACGGCCCAAGCCAGTCAATAAAGCACATCTTCAGGATAAAACCAGCCCTTATCAGATAGCCATCTCTGTTTCTTCGAGGCGCGTCTCCTCCCTTCCCCCTGCTCCCCAATACGTGGCAATACTGTCTCCTGCTCCTTTAGGATCCCTGAGCCTGGTACAGCAGCTCCTGTCTTGCAGCCTCCATTTCTCCCCCCTCCCCGTTACAAGTGCTGCCACTGCTGTTAAACAAACACGAATTCAGGCGCAGAAGGCTTGTGACTTGCCCAGCATCCTTTAGGGAAGCTGGTCTGCGGTCACGGGGAGGGGGATGCAAGCTCTACGTGTACTGTACACCAGCAGCCCGTGGCAGTTTCTCCTCTGGACCCTCCCAGTTTATAAGAGCCATGAGGTAGGTTACTCAGACTTGAAAATGGAGGACGGTAGTGGTAACTAGCCTGTTGTTTGGTGGAATAAGTCTTAGCAGTACTTCCTGTAATGGTGGTGCTGAAAGTGATGTTTACTTGACTTAGCTATTGGTATAGAGAGCACTTGGGGGTACCTGCTACTCGTGAGTCAGTTACAGCTTTACAAAAGCTCAAAAACTAGAGAAATATGTTGGGTTTTTTCAGCATTATGTCTGTCAGCCATGATAGCAAAGGATCATCTTTTCTGCCTCTAAAACTGAAGGTGGGGAATGGCTGTGCCCCCTTGTTCATGAGACAGGGGTTTAGGATGTGAGAAATTCGCAGAAACAATGCTGAGATATTAAACCTGCAGCTCTGAGCTATCAAAAAAGCACTCTCAGATGGTGTACCTAAGTACCTTTCTCTGTGTTATTTTCTTCCTTTTTTTATTTCTTTTTTTTGGTGGTATTTTTTGTTTTTATTGGGGGGGGGGTGTTCCCCTTCCCTCTTCCTACAGGCAGAGGAAACCCCCTTTCTTCAAACTTAGGGTAAAGATTGGTATTACAGAAGGTTAGTGTTGTGTTATTGTCTCTTGATTGTCATCTTAATTCACCAAGTCGTACTCAGAGGCCAGGATCCTATTCATTCTTTGTGCCTTACAAATGCCCTATAAGCCTTTTATTGTTAGTTGAAACTGACTTATGAGGTCCTGACACAGGAATATGCTACCACGGCTATATTTTCTTTACTATACACAATTTTCTCCTGTGTCTCTAGGCAAGCATTGCATTTATAGTATACTTGTACTTACTATAGTAAACCTGTATCTTGCTTAGTGTGAAAAACACTTGTCTGTTATGTTTTCTATGTCTTGCATATAATATCAGGGAATAATAAATAGATGCTGTTATTTGCTATTGTGATTACTTTGATACAAAGATTCAAAGTTTACAACGGCTATGTGAGGTAACTTGAGGAGGGGAGCAGCATTAAGCTGTCATTTATTCTGTAAGATCCAGGTATGCACAATAGATATCCGTACCAGTCCTGACATCCTTCAGGGGACAGTAATCTGTCCAGTGTGTTCAGACCTGGAGAAGGAATTCTAACTCAACAGTACCAGCAATGGAGAGAGTCTGCATGCTGCCGTCACAAGAAGGTAATTATTAATCGGACCAAACCTGTATAATAACAATGCAAAGAGAGTGAAAGCACTTGAGTACTTGCCGTGGAAAGATTAACTAGTGTACATTGCCCTGACGCATAGCTGTACACATGAAATATCGTTCTTATAATCCAGTTTCTTCATAGCTCTGTGTGCCTGTTGCCTCAGACAAGCCTCCTTCTCTTGGTTAGCAATACATAAGTGGTGGTATGACAAACTGTGCCTCCTGTGTGTGGACAGCTTTCTTGGCTGCATGCTTGGATAGGGAGGAAGCACTTGCAACTGTACATGTTGTGGCTTGGTGCAGTTTTATCAAAAGTGACTCTATTAAAATTTCCTACACTGAAGTTGGTTCTTTTATATTCTCTAGGTCTTCCCATTCCTTCTGTGCATTGAGGTCCCATTCAAAGTCTGCTAAAGCCAGTGGGAGTAAGGGGCTTTTAAATCAAGCCCTGTACCACTGGCTGAGTTTCTTTCCCCTTGTGTGTTCTCTTTCGGCACCAGCTGCTGTGTCAGGTCCTGCTTTTGTGGTGTACTTGTAAGTTGGCTTGGGATGCCTTATGGGCAGAGTGCTGACTCAGCACATCAGCCCAGGGTCTCCCGTTGCACCTCTAAGAGCTGGAGAAGGGTTTTGATGCAGGTACATGGATACTGCGATTACTGAGGACGAATTAGTGTTCTGAGGCTTAAAACACTTTATCAGTGTGTAGCTGTTGACGGCTGTTTTGCTGAGAAATAGCTTGAGTCACAAATGGAGGAACATGATAGAACTCAGTAAACAAGTTTCTCAACTGAGTGCAAAAAAAAAAGGGAGTTCCAGAGTTAGTATTTTACAATCTAACGAACTCTGAAGGTTTTTCATTTCCTTTAAAAAAAGCAGTTTTTATCTTTCAGTTAATTCATAAAATTGCTGTAGATCCCTAAATATTCATAAAACACAATTAGCAGTATTTATGTTTTACTCAAATGTTACAAATAATAACATAGTAACATTAGGTGGAAAGAACAAAACATTTCAGTTTCTGCTGTTTAAATTTCTCCGTTTCTTGGTAGCATTGAAATTAGGCTGCACAGTTCTCCTTTTGTTTCCTTTTTTTTTTCCTTTCTGTTTTATTTATTAATTTATGTCTCTTGGTGGTGGGAAGATTATATCCTAGCCAACATAAAAATAAAAAGCTATTGATGATTTAAGAAACGTGGAAATATTTTTCCGTAGAAACCTTACAGTTAGATAAAGACTTGTCTGTGCTTTTGCATAACTGACATTTTAAACATTTTTTTAATATAACAAGAAGTGAAAAGTCTATAGACTTCACCATGCAAAGACTTAAGTGCATGATTGATTTTCCACATATGTGTTGTTTCATGGGTTCACACAGATGCATGAGGCTCTCTAGGATCACAATAAAGGGCTTGATCTCGAAAGTGTTCATTCTTGGCCATGATATTGAGGTGCTGTGGGCCTACACAGGGCTGAGATATGAAGAAGGTTTTTTGTGAAATACAGTTTTCTAGCAGCTACTCGCATTTTATTTTACAAAAGAGATTGTAGTTAGTATTTCAAAGCTGTTCTGTGCCTCTCACCTTGAGAACACTTTGAGCTATACTTTTAAAAGTTTGACTTGCTTGCACTGAGGATGGGTTTGGCTCAAGATCTTTTGGTCTGGGCGAATTGAATGCAATTTTCTTTTAACTGTATAATAAAGAATAGGTACTAATGATTGCTTGCCAAACAATTTTTTCCCTCAGAGATTCCAAACAAATTTAGGACATAACAAAGCCAGTATTTCTAGTGTTTAACTTCTTGAGAATCATCTCGGGTTTGGCATGTTAAAAAGAAAAGTGCGTCACAAGTCAAGTTGGCACTCACTAATACCATCAGTAGTACTAATTTCCACATCGTTAATTTGAACTGACACTGCTTCAATCTTTCTCTCACCACAAATTTATTTAATTATAAGAAATGAAGGTCTTTTCACTTATTTCTATGTTCCTTTCAGTTGTATTCTTCCAGTCTTGCAAGAACAGGTTCCTGTCCCCCTTCAGGAAATGGATAGGAAGAGAAGCTAAAAGACATTCATGTAGTAGCTACCGTAGTGTTCAGGGAGATATCTTTGGAAGGAGAAAGCTTGTTTTCTTGGAATTAAGCCAGCAAAATGCCACTTTTGCCCAACACTTGGAAGAAAGCAGTAGCATGGGAAGAGAGTATGGCTGTCCAAGGACTCATTTGTTGGAACTATTTTAAAAGAAACACCTTTGTTTTTCTTCTTCCTCCTCTTCAAGTATAAATCAGGATACAAAACCACATTGTATGTGTAGCCTCAAAACTAATTTTCCTTTTTTCCCCTTTAGCTCTTTCCTCAGAAGGGATTTGTTCTGAGATTGTGATATTCAAGACTCGAGAAGCAATCATGGTGTAAAATACAGCCACTCTTAGAGACAGAGGAAAGATAGTTGTTGCTCAGATTTTTTCTTTTCAGAGAGCCTTTTTTAGTTGAAGGTAACTGATTAAGAAGCAGGAAAAAAAATAACCCATCTGAAAGCATGTGACTGTCAGTAGTGGGTGAGGATAGTATTTGCCTTTATTCATCATGGTCTTCCATTTTGTATTGAGTGATCAATAGAAGAGGAAATGGTCTGGTTCTTGTGATCTGCCTTACTCCTTGTTAGTGTTCAAAAAAAAAAAAGCACCCTCTCTGTATGTGGTCTTTTTGTCAAAAGTTAGTCATCTCAGGTGTTCTGTCTTATGAAGGTCTCCTTTGAAGACCAGAAAGTTGCAATAGAAGATTTCTCAGACCCAAGGGGTGGGCATAACAGATCATCAAATGCTGTCGTTACCTCTTCCAGTCAAATATCTCTTCAAACTGTTTGCTGTGCTTATAAATTTGAAAGAAAAAAAAAAATTGCACAATTCCCAAACTGGAGTTGTAAAATCTTTCTATTCACTTGCTCAGAATTTTTCTAGGTCACATTTCCTGATAGTTTCCCCTGTATGGTTAGACCATGGATGACGCTGACTAAATACAGATGTCTGTTGCTGTATTAGCAACAGATACACCTGTGACACTTACATGGAGCTTATAAATACCATGAGACATCTACTGGAGACCAGTGATACTCTAGATGAACCCCATCCCTGGATTCATTATGCAAAGGTACACAGAGAAAGGAAAGAGCTGAACACGAAGGCTCTTCATAGCCCTTGTGATAAAGCAGCAAGACAGGCTCTTACCTGTTCCCATGTAACCTGATGGCTACAAAGTCTCAGCCAAGATGTAGGGCTGTCTCTTTTTCTTCCCTTGAACTTCTTTCTTTACAAGTCAGCACTGAGATATGTTTCTCTATAAAAGGTATTCCTGATGCCTTTGGGTTCTACAGAAGCCAGGGCTGCCACACCTCTAGTGTTTTCAGGTCTGGCCAATGCCACAGATACCAACACGATTGCTAAAAACAATGGGTTTTTTTGTGTGGACTTTGTTTGAAGCACTTTACTTTTTTCCATCCTGGGATTACAGCTCTAAGAAGACAAGTGCGTATGTGTACATGAATATGAGTCTGAATACCTATCTCTTTTTCAGTTGTTGCAGGATAGGAAGGAAAGGAAACTTACACCCTTGGTGTGATAAGTTGTATAAAAAACACTGATGCCTGCAATTACCCTATTACAGGCTTGCTAAAGCTGTGTGTGCTAGAGATGGATATATTTTCATGTGTGCACGTAAAAAGTTGATTTTGTCATATTTTGTCAATAAAATGTATGGTTTGTTGTCTGTCTCAAATACACTGATTAAATAATGAAGCTTATACACCACTGATTTGTTAATCATTTAAAATAACCTTTCAGTTCCAAAGCTTCCTCTGCTAATATTAATATTTTATACAGAAGTGTTGTGTAATAGACATTTTGTTGCCTTTGCAGTCCTGCACAGAGGAACACATTGTTAAGCTGATGTCATTTGGATTGTTCAGTGTAAATTTGTCCACTAAACCAATGCAAATGTCAGTGAATAATTAAAAAAGAAGTCCATATTGAATATTTGGAAATGGTAGTTTGTGTACAGATTATGGAAAGGCAGGGTAGGAATTACTTTGGTCTGACAGTCTTTGCAGTGAAATTTGTGTGAGAAGTGTTAGAGATAGTGCGCTTTCTTGCTTTGTTTCCAAGCACCACTATGGTTACACACTTTCCACATGCATTAGCAATTGCCTTCATCAAAGATGCTCGGAGGAACCAGACTTCACGGTTAATCTGATTGGTGTTTAAAAATACAAACTGAGAAGTTTACATACAGGGTTCCTCTCAATGGCTGCCATCCAGAAACTTTTACGTACTTGCTTTCTGACTAATTAAATTAAGAAATAAAACCTAACGTACCTAGGTTAGAAGAGAAACTAAAAAAAGGGAAATGAAACTTTGCACTTGAGTAAAGTGCAAAGTTTTTAAAGTAATGTTTGTTATTTTATAACCCATATTAAATTCCTTCACAGTGTTACCTTGTTGGCAAGGGAAGACAGGCTTGATAGTTCTGCTTGTCTCCTTTCCTGTCCTTCTGACAACAAATCTGTAGGTTCTGCAAACAAGGAGGTAGAGGAATGCAGATGCATTAATGCTTGTTGGTGCTGCAGAAAATGTGAGTTTAATCACTGCTGGTGTCCCAATGGAAAGTAGGTAGGAAAGTGTCTAACAGAAGAATAATAGAGGAAAAGTGGCTCTTGGAAAAAGGAGTGGACTGAGAGAGAGACAAAACTGTATAAATAATAAATCAGGAGAATGAAAAATGTGCTCGTTTGGACAAGATTATATTTCCAGTGTATAAAATTTGTGTTTACGCTATGTTTATTTTTAATGTAAGTTTATTGAAGATGTACCTAGATTTAAAGGTGAATTTAAGAGTGTCTTTATTGGCATTGGTCAGTTTAACCCAAAACAGACTTTTAAAGAAAGAAACCACTGGGGCCAGAGTTACAGGAGAACAAAGACAGTAAAGACTGAAAATAAAAACATGAGAGGCAAGTAAAAATACAAAATAAAACAGTAACAGTGTGGCAAAGAAAAGGAGATAATAAAGTTGCTAAATATGAGTAAATATAAAAATCATAAAGCAGGAGGATCTGTATGCTGTTGTGCATGTGGAAAGTGTATGAATTCTGTTTGTTTGACTGAGGGCATCTCATCCTAGAAACGGCGCTTTCCTGCTCACAGTGGAATGGCCAAGTTCTCCCAGTTTGCACTCAGCTTGAAAACCTGTTGCAAAATAACACAGACCCCTGTGTTCATTACAGCAAATGTGATGGGTACCTAAAGCTTATGGGTTAACTTGGTACAAGCCTGGTTTTGACTTATGATTTTGCAGGTGCCTGATTTGTATTGTAAAATTGGAGTCTGTCCATGTGCACAGTGGCCCAGAGCAGCCTGGGCACAGCCATGTGCAGCTGGTCAGTGCAAGGAGCAGAGTGCTCCTTCTTTGCTCTTCTGTGAATGAAGATAGGATGATGGCCTTCCACACTCTGATAGCTGCTGAATTCTGTCACCTCATCTGTGTTAAGAGCTCTTCAGTGTCTGATTATTTACCTGACTGCTGCCTGAACTTGTAAGATCTTAGATCTGGTTTGCTGCCTGCTAAAGAACGTAATACCAGAGCTACCAGCAGCATCCCCCTCTCCTATTGCCTGTGGGTCAAACACCAAGTTACCTGTAGAAGTTCTGCTTCCTTGACCAGCAAGGTTTGATTTGTTGATGTCTTGGTTATATTCCTGCCTTCTGCAGCAGAAGAGAGGAAGCAGGAAGAAGTTTACACACAGCCCAACTCATGGAGAGGGGAAGAGGAGGTGGCTACAAAGAGAAGGAAGGAATTACAGGGAGCTCCTGAAATAAAGGGGATGTTGGGTGTCATGTGAAAAGCTGTGTTGAGGCCCTGGAGCGGGCAATGAACTCGGCAGATCCTGTACCCTCCCGTGGAGTAGGAGCAATGCCTAAGGTGCTTTCCAAAGGGACTGTGGTTTCAAGACCAACTGGAGCAAATTTGAGCTTGCAGTACTGTTGAAAGGGGAAGTTCAGCTTAGGGCAAGATGCCTCTCGCAGGCACACACCAGGGGAGAGAGTGGGAATGTTAAGTAGCAGAGTGGCCACAGATCAGCTTCAGCTGATTGCAAAACTTCACTCAGAGATGGCAACAAAATTTGATATTTATCTGGTTAGTTTACATGCTACTTTTGACAATACTTCTACAGTAGGTTTCTGTCCTGGGCTTTCTCTCTTGATGGCATGGCACTTTTCCTGTGTGGTGGTTTGTTCTTTTTCTTATGCAGCAGCATGGTGTTTTAGCTGAAGTGATTGTCAAATGACTGCTGTTGTCTAGGTATTTGGAGATACATGTAGAATTGATAATTACTCAGCTGTGCTGAAATTAAACCTCTAATGACTGGAACTGCTTCACTTATTTAATTAGCTGAGGTGGTTTTTGTTTTTATTCCCTCAAATCTCTACTTCTCCAGAATGCTGTGATTTCCCTTTTCCTTTCTTTACAGAATTCATAATAATTTGCTCTAAGTGCGTGGTCTGTTTTTTCATTCTATTAGCAATGATTGTTTCTCTGTTAAACGCAGTCCCTTTTCAATGCATCAGAAGTATTGTTTTCCTTAGTGGAAAAGATGTTTGATCAGGTGACTGTGCAAATGAAGGCAGCTACATGTAGGCTACAGTATATAGGACGCGGCATTTGGAGGTTGCACGTGTTATGCCTGAACTGCCAAGTGCCTGGCTGTGATTCAGATAAAATTGGCACTGGTTGATGCCAACACCCCAGTGTAAATGGGGTGTAAGTCTTTCCTATGCTGTAGGGCCCTGAAAGAAGGTATTGAAGGGAATGAATGCCAGAGGGGACTAGGTTTCAATAAGGAGCACATGTATCACTTCTCTTTATCTCCTTCATACCCACTGTTCCACATATTGACTAGACCAGTGTGTGTGTATTCTTGTATCAGAGCAGATGTTCCTATAAGAAAGATGTTGCTTTGTTTTAATAAATTGAGGTTGTCACTTCAAAAATGGGAGAGGGAGGTGAAAGAAGTAGCATTGAGAGAATATGTCAAATGGGATTGAGAACAAAGTCCATGAGAATTTTCGTTGCAAGAACTGCGGGGAAGACTCCCTCACTGGTCTTGGCCATGATTTATGTAAGAATTTCTGCTTCAGGCTGTTTTTTTGTTTGGTTTGTGGTTTATTTTGTTTGTTTTAGACCAAAATTTAATAAATGTTTTGTCATTTCTTTCCCTCCATCTTCACCAGGTGTGATCCAACCCATGTGCTCAGCCTATTCTGGGAAGGGGAGGGTGGTGGTGATGGACTTGAGCAGTCTTTCAGACTGTGTCTCCTCTTGAAGACAAACTCTCCTGTTTGTCCATGCCTTAGCAAGTGTAGTGGTTGTGCTGTTTAGCCTCTCCTGACATCTTTCCTTAGTGCTGATACATTGTGAAAAAACACCGCTCTCCTACTTTGAAGTGGGAATGCCTTTGACTTCTTTTCAGAAACTCTTTCTTGCCTTTGGGGTGGCTGCTGAGGAGGCACTGGTGTGTGTGGTGAGCTTTGTTTAGGCCTTTCCTAGGTAGATCTCTGACCTTGTGAAAAAAAAAGTTACAGAAACAGGTGAATGACCCCGTGGCTATGAGAGCATTTTCTGTTAGACCTCAAGTACCATCCAGAAGTCTGTTCTGAAGCTGACTTGCAATAGACTGGAAATTATCTAGTCACAGCTTTTTTCCTCCAAGTATTTAAAAAAACTTCCAGTTCTGGTGATGAATGCTGCGTAAAGGGATTTACTTCTCCTGAGACCACTTGACCACCCTGACCCCTTTGAAGAAGAAAATTCTATAAGAGGCATATTTTATTTGAGGATTTGACAATGTCTTCCCCATCCTGGGTCTCCACTGCTAAGAAGAAACCTGGAACAGCAGGTTCCTGCTGACCTTTAAAATGCTCTCAGTGGAAAACCTGACACGGGATTTGTTCCTATGTGCTTCTGAGTGCCAGTGGGTGCCAGCCCTGAAAAAGCTTCAGAAAAAATTGAATAGGGAGATGTGTGTGGAGGAGGTTGGTTTTCATTATTTGCTGCAGTGGTTAGGGAGCGGCTCAGGTGGGTGAGTGCACTGCACTTGGTGCTGGGCACAGACCTGCACTCTGCTGCAGCTGCTGCTGGGCTAGGGGCTGGTGGCTGAAGCAGGGGATGCAACTGGTTGTCCCTGCCTTTGAGCCTTGGCTGTGGAGCGTCCTCCACACTGGGAGCTGCCTCTGTACCTGTACTGTGTACCTGGGCTTGCTGTCCTTGCAGTGAGCACCTGCTGTGCTGGTGTTTGCACCTTGGCACAGCATGCTGTGATCGGTGGTGCTGGGAAGGCCTTGGGGTGCAGCCAGGGCAGGAGAGACACATGAAGGGCAGCAAGGGAGCCAGCTGTGCACCAAGAGTCACGTACATCCTGCCTGTGGCCAGGGGACTCATTTTGGATATGGAGCAGATTTGGTTTACGTAGCAGCTTTCCCTGTGTTTGTTGATTGGAGGCAATTACTGTAAAATACTTGATTTATAACAAGGCATACTTAATAAGTGACAAACTAAAATAAATATTCATGAATTACCTGCTGGAGTCTGGCTGTTCATTTTGCTGAGTTGTTGCTTTCCATCTGCGGGCTCTGCAGAGCTCTGGAGCCTCTGGGTGTCTGGAGGTGGAGGCAGCCATGCTGAGTGTTGGCTGGTTGGGTTGAAGAGGGAGGGGCAGAATTCCATTCCTTTTCTCTTTTGTTCATCCTGAGGATAGAGGTGTTTTCCTGAGGTTTTTCCATTGACTCAAGATGGTCTGCTTGGCTGGTGTGCTGCTGTAATGCAGCAGTTCAGGTATGATCAGAGTGTTTCTGTGTAGCACACGCAGGGTGCAGCTACCGCGTTGTTGGGTGCGGGTCTGGCTTTTGTGGTGGTGTAGGGAAGTGATGAAGCAGAAATAGCAGTGTTCTTGGTTAAGTTAGGAGAAGGCAATATTTTTAAGAAAATATGTGGGAAATGACAAATTGCTGGTTTGGGATCCACACTCTTCAAGAACAGGACAACTCATTTAGAGTAGTTCTGAAATTATTAAAGTAAGGATGTGTTAAGTCTTCCCCAGAGATGAAGTGCTGTCAGCAAAAGGATGACTAACATTCTGCTTCTGTGTTGCAGAGTGGCATTCCTCTGACACCCTGCTACCATGAACACTTTATTTGGCCAGTTTTACTCACAGCAGTTTATTTTCATACAGGAAGAGTCTGTGGTGCTTGTCAAAATGAGAAAGTGACCATCAGAGCCTAGCTTGGTATTCCTGTCACTGGAGCCTTCAGGAGCCAGCACTCAGCCCAGCTGAAGCCAGAGGAGGAAGGTGGAGAAGCACAGCCTGATCAGGTACTGAGCCAGTAATGGGAAAAGTTGTCTGATGCCAAGTTGAAGTTATGGATGATCGTTAGTTATAAAAATAGTTCCTTAAAAGGTTTTGCTAACACGTGTGATGCAATAGTGGCCCAGTAAGGACAGCCACATCATCTGTGGGCCTAGCATGGGTGCATATTATATGTCTGAGTACTGTAACAGAACTGAGGTAAACATAAACAGATGTTTTCTGGGGTATTTGATTTACACATCTAACGTGCAGTACAGCTCAGTGTGTGTTTGCAACTACCTGTTTTCAGTCTTGACGTGAGTTGGAAAGCGTGGACTAGGAATGCTCTTAAAAAATGTTTGAATGTTGAAGAGCAATTGAAGGGGAAGAGTTTTTTTCCTCAGCTTTATTCTTTCTTCTAGTAGGGAGACTTAAGTGCCAGCTTTTGAGGAGCACGGTGTTACGTGGGAACCATGGAGCACAGAGAGGTATCAGGCTGATGGGTTTTAAGACAAAACTGACTGTCAGCTTGCTAACTTTTGTTGAGATTTCCGTAACTGTCCCTGGAAACTGGTATTTATTCTTGCCTTCGCATCTTTCAGATTGTCATACTTCAGATTTAGTTGGGCTCATCTTCTATGAAGACAGAGAAGTTAAAGGTTTTGATTTTTTGTATTTCATTTGGTTTTGGGTTTTTTCCTTACGTAACTTTATCTTCCAGTTTATGTGGGACTTCTGCTCTGAGGACCATGTTCTGAAGATATTTTGCGTATTTTTATGTACCCTTAGAGATTCCTTAAGAACCAGGCTACTGCTTATGAGGGCTTGGGTTGGCAGTGGCATGAAGCTCACTTTTAGAGGGAAGAATTCTTTTAAGGGGCAGTGTTTCTTTACCTCAAGTGATGCTTTCTCTCCAGAAATACCAGCATCTGTTGCTTAGACTGTCTGAATTTATTACTCATGTTTTTGTTATTTTTTGAATTTATTCACTCAGGTGGAAGCAGTGAGGATTTGTTTAAATAAACTGTTAAGAAAATTATTCCTAATGTGCTAGAGGCAATTTCCGTCTCTGTCTGACTATATCTTTCTTTGTGTGGTTAAGAAAAGGGAGTCTCTTTCCAGCAGGCATTGGGAATAATTCAGGTTTTTTTTTTTTTTTGGTCTTGGGAAATAAGAACCAGCATTTATTTGATTCAACAACCAACTTCCTGCTTCCCAAGGAAGAGATAGTGGCTCATTTGCCTGCAAACATCCCTCCTGTGGAGAGTCTTTGTTGGGGAGTTAGAGGAAAGCTAGCAGCTACTAGTGAAATAGCTGCATAGCAGGATGAAGAGGGATTATTGAAGCATTACTAGGAAATTCATGGCTGTGTGCAAGACCTTATGTACTCCACAGACAAGCTGACCTAAATTCTGCAGCCAGGCCTTACTGGTTTCTGTGTTGATGTGATGTGGCAGGCTGGATAACCTGCAGCAGATCTGGGGTTTAAAAAAACAAAGGGAGGGAGCACAGAAAAGATTTAGATTTGAGTGGAAACACAGACAAGCAAATCTTTAGAAGTTTACTGAATCTGTCTTAAATTTTTTTGTTGTTTTCTAACTGCCACTTCTCTATTCTTAGTCTTGAGTACTTTCCATGTAGTCAGGATGAGTCTGTATTATAAGGATGCTCATTAGGAAGAGTGGAAAAGTTGTTTACTGGATGGGGAATACATGGATGGTTTTGCTTCTAAGGGGCTTTTACGGGTGTTTTGGAGTTGAGGTAGGTTTTAGCAAAGAAATGGTGCAAGTATCTTATCAGTAGTGAAACAGTTAACACAACTGACACTTTATCTCTTGAGGGGAATAGGATTAGTATCTATTTGACAAATGGAATGGCTTACACTTATGTTTTCAGGCAATGTTTGTTTCTCAAGATTAAACATTACACAAAACATGACACAAAAATCCAAATAGAAAAGAAAATGTCACCTCTATCAAAGTAAAGTTGGTCAGTCTGACCTGCTGCAATGTTTTCTTGCTGTTACTTCTTGTAGAAGTGTTGTGACTTTGCAGTTTAGTTTCTGCTGGCACTAACGTGGTATGATGGCAGTTACTACTTCCTCCCTTCTTCTGTAGATGTAAGCTCGACTGATGCAATGCTCTCCTTTGCTTTCACACTTCCCACCTGCATGCTTTCGTTACCTGGTCTCACCACTTCCTCCAGAGGTGCCTCTATGGGTACAAGAGGAATTTTTTTGCTGGTGCTGCTTAAACCAGGTCCTGTGAAAGAACCTTATGCAGGCAGAAAAATTTTGCAGCCACAAGAAGGGCTTCTGCAGTAAGGTTTTTGCTGGCATAGTTGAGAAGCAAGAAAAAAATATTCGCTGATACAGTTAAATGAACAAAATGTTGAAGTGTGGCTAGGGGCTTTCCTGTGCTAGTGTTCTGGTCTGGTTACTGTGATGGAGTGTGTGTGTATATTTGTGTCTGGAAACCTCTTTTTGTGGGAGCATAAGCTTTAAGCTCTTTTGAATTTTTTTAGAGGAATTTCTGCAGCTGCAGCATCCTGAAGTGCCAGGGGAAATAGTGATATCCTAAAACATTGCTGGCTTATTTTAGATCACATTTCGCTTGATGTGCTTTTGATTTGTTTTAAGAGCAACTTGTCTGTATAAGCTATTTGTTAACTATATGCACATAATAAGCAGCAGTGCCGACTCTTCTTTTGGAAGCAGGGATGAAGGGACGCAAGCTGGACATTTCTTGTGTCCTGCCTTAATGGCATTCTGGCATGCAATTCCTCTGTACAATGTAAGAGATAGCTATTAAATTCATCAGATTTGCCTATGCATCAGCTCTCCATGAGCTAATTACAAAAATATATTGTTACCAAACTCAATATTAGGAGGTCACCTGTCAACTTGCTCTGATCTGTTCATGGAGTGAGTGCCAGGGATAGGTTGTGCTGATGGTCCTTTGTTTTTTGTGTGTTTAAGCTGTGTGAGCTTGTGGCACAGGGTGAGACCTGGTGTAGCTCGATTATGAAAATCAATTTTTGACAACGGCTACCAGAGGGCAGACAAAAAGGTGGATATCCTGAAGAGCTTTGTGTGTCAAAGTGTCCCTCAGCTCCTGGGCTGGGGTGTGAAGGTGCCAGATGTGTTCAAATGGTAGACTTTCCTGGGTGTTTACCCACAGATAACTTCTAACCCAATACTGAGGCATGCTCCTGCGACGTTTGGGGGCTCCCTGCAGCTCTGCCTGCTCACGTATTGACTTGTACTGATGCTGCTGTCAGCCCTGGTTGGCACAGCGCTCACAAGGGCTGAGGGAGGGAGGGAGGGCAGGGCTGCCCCTGCCAGGCTCCATCCAGCTCCCCAGCCAACATAATGCCTGCTGTGTGCCACAAGGGAGCCAGAAGAATCTGCAGGGACTGTGACCAACAGAGGAAGCACCAAGTGCTGTCTCTGTTGCCCCGTCAGGAGCAGATATGGTGAGGGGATTGGAAGGCAAGGGCTCTTTCCCTTGTGTGTGTCTTCAAAACCACAAGCAGTAACTAGAAGTTTAAAAGGTGACAAATAAATTAAATTGATTTGAATTTCCTCCAAAACGTAAACTGCTTTTTGCTTGCAACAGTGTATTGCCAAGGCCACCTCAAGGCAGAAGGAATGTTTTCCTTAGGTGTAGATTTAGATGTCATTTTGACTACTTCTTTGCAATGAAAAGAACTTTGGTCTATCTCACTCCAGTGTTACAATTTTCATGTCAGGTTATCTTTTCTTTCTTCCTCTCCTCCCAGCAGAATTTTCAGTGTTATCCTTAGTTACAGAAACTGGAAAATAGCCCTACTTTGATGTCCTTTTCACTGTTTTTGCTCTCATATTTCTTTGCCTAGACAGGAGAGTTGTCTATTACTGATAGCAAAAGACAGTCCCCGCAGCCACGTGTCAGTGA
This sequence comes from Empidonax traillii, assembly GCF_003031625.1. Lineage (NCBI taxonomy): Eukaryota > Metazoa > Chordata > Aves > Passeriformes > Tyrannidae > Empidonax > Empidonax traillii. The sequence goes on from NW_020955307.1 coordinate 1,457,673, forward strand.
GCTGAGCTGTTTCCAGCCAGCCTGTCCTTCTGCGAGCCCCAACCCCGCCTGGCCGCGGGCGGTGACACCAGCGCGGGGCGGGAAGGAGACAACGGCGCTCACGGGGGTTTGTCGGCAAATGTGCTATGGCAGAGAAGAATCTGAGCAGGGTCAAAATGCAGCAGTGCTCTCTTTGAACCTTCTGTAGAGTAAATGCCTGTATATAGACCTGTTTCCTTCTGGATGTGTATCAAGTTCAGTTGGCTGCAGTAATCTTAGCCATACGTTTTGACACAATGTGATGTTGTTTTGAAATATCTGCCTGCTTTCAGTTATTGACTGGAATCTCAGGAGGTGTCTTTTGGATAGATGGCAAGAGATTCTCAGCACGTTGCTGCCTCAAGCTTCATCCATTGTCTTCGGTAGGTGATGTTCTCTTGGATAAGGGAGCACCATCACAGGGTTCCTGTTCTCATGGAGGCTGACTAGGAACACTGGAGCCCTAAATCAGCATAGTGAGGTTCAGCATCAAAGAGTAAGGTCTATCTGTCCTTGTCTGTACCTGATTTGTTTTCAGAGAGAGGTGAAACACTTCCAACAACTGAGAAACCACAGAAGAGATTGGGCTGGGGAAAAGTTGGCCTTTTCAACATCTAACAAGTTGCCTAGTAATGCTGTTTTTGCACTTGGTGGTAAAAAGGACATACTGTAAGATATTGGTGACATTATTGCCTGGCACCTCAGACAGTAATGATGGGGGGAGAGGGATTTGCAAGGGAAGAAAAATGAACAAACAGTTCT